>NC_134335.1:2466496-2774183 GCF_964195595.1 Calonectris borealis | reverse complement strand
ACAGGCGGTGAGATGGAGACAGGTGACAGCCTATAGCTCCACCATCCCCCTGGCTCCCTGCCCATCCATCCACCTGGTGACAGAGCAGATGTGGGGACCATTCCCTATTCAACTGTGCCCCTGCAGCTGCAGTTGCAGCATCGTGCCCAGGAGACTGCAGCCCCCCAAGCTGGCATGGCTCCATTGCAGGGCATGGCATAGGGCTGGCAGTGAAGGAGGATCCAGGAGTGGAGGGGAATTTTCTGAGTGACAGCGATAAATCAGACAAGAGCCCCTGGGAAAAACCCCAATGCTCAGCATGGAAAGGACATCAGGGCATGTCCTGCTTCCAGACTCTCTGGGCAGGAGAGCCCCATGGCTACAAACTCCCTGCAGCAATGCTGTCCAGGCAGGGGAAACCCGACCTTGCTGAGTGCCCAGCATCAGTGCTGCCACACGTCTGCCATCCACCTGCAGGCCAGCCAGACCCTGCTGGGTGGAGCAGTCCCAACATGAGCCAGTAAAAGCAAAGAACAGTCTCAAGGATTTTGCTGAAATCTGGCATTTGCCCTGCAGTCCCCTGCTGCTCAGAGCGTGCCAGCAGCAGCATCTCACAGACTGCACTTGAACCAGGGCCCAGCATGCCAGGATGGGGCAGAGCTGCCTTCCCCATGTCCGTGCTCACTAAAAAGCAGCGGGTTCCCATGCGCGCAGGTGACTAGTGCAGCCCCGCGACACTAGTGCCAGCACACCCACAGAGACAGGCCTGTGCTATGTGGCTAAGCAGCATGCTGTGCTCCCAGCACAGCAGCATGTGCAGGTGCCCCACCAGCTCTGGTCTCAGGTCTGTTCCTTTGGAGAGCCAGAAAGGTGCCGAAATGCCTTCCCTCTGGCAAGGGGTGTGGAGAGGCAGGTGATTTTGGAGGAGCCACCAGAGACACTTGCCCAAAGGGACCTTTTCCTGATACCAGTCACAAAGCGCAAAGCCCTTCCCAGTGTCAGGGTTGCCCAATGCAAACAAACCACTCCAAGATCTCACCTGCTTTCCAGTTCTGGCACTGCTGCGACCCCCTTCTGCACAGTGTTACCCTGGGAGGTTTGCACTGTGATGAGGCCGGGCATCCCTGGGGCTGGCATCCACTCTTTGCATGGATGGTGCTGAGCAAGGCCTGTCCTCCCTCTTCTGCTGAGACAGTCACAGTTGTGCCAGGGGAAGAGGAGTGAGGAGTGAGACGGTGCAAGGGAAGGGCTCAGGACCAGTTCTTCTCCTGCAGTAGAGGCTCCACGATGGCATGGCTGAGCCCAGCCCTGCTTTTCAGCCACCTGGCACTGGCAGGGTATAGGAACCAAAATCCTCCCCACTCCATGCGGCACTTGAAGGGAACAGTCACTTCTCTCCATATTGGTTGATTTTACCCTTTTGGCTCAGACCCCAAAGACAACAGGGTCTGAATGTGAGACTCCCTAAGGTCTGAGAATACTGTCCCATTCCCACAGATCCTGCCACACCTCCAGGTTTGAAGATCCCATCTCTGAGGATGGCATCCGAGCAGAAGTCTGAGACAGAGTCCTAACTCTTTCCCTGCCTGCTGGCTCCCTCTCCCCTCCATGCAGACTGAGAAGCAGCGGGGTTTATAAAAAAAGAAAAAAAAAAAACAAAAAAAGAGGGGGGATTTATGCAGAAAGAAAAAGGGGATGCAGCAATTTCTGTGGCTATGACAACAGGAAACACTAAAGCCTTGTGCAACTTGGCCTATTGCATCTTTGGGCTCTCCTTAGCACTGACACACATGCTGCTGGCCAGGGCAAGCAATGGGTCTCTGTGCTGTGCTACCGATCCATGCTCTGCAGATGTCTCTTCCCAGCTTCAGCCTCAGGATCAGGCAGCCCCAGGGCGCCGCTCCCCTCCTGCCTGGAGCAGCCAGCTCCTCTCGGCCTTGCTCAGCAGACAGCCGCCTCTGTAGGAGTCTCCGGTGTCCCAATGTGTTTGGCTGAGAAGGGCAGGGCTGGGCAGGGGCAACAAAAGGGGATCCAAGCTCCATGGGGTTCGGCAGTCCTGGGGGAGAGGGTGGCACATGCCAGGGCTGTACAAAACTTTTGCAATGAAGAGTGTATGGAAAGGTTAAAACAGTTCCGAGATGTCTCAAAACCCTTCTCGACTGAGCAAGGCCTGGCTGGCACCTACCAACACTTCCGCCGTGGTCCGTGACCTGCTAGGAGCACTGTGTCCACCTGCAGAACTGTCTCTCACAGCAGGCCAGGCCCGGGAACAGCACCAGTGCCCTGCGGCCCCTTTATCTCTCTGACTTGACTTTGTACCTGAGGACCAGGTAAGCCAGGAGCCGCAGGATGACGAAAAAGATACCGAGGATGAGGAAGTCCAGGTAGAGCTTGGCCTCCTCCACATCCAGCTCCTGCAGGATCTTGACGGGTTTTTGGAAAGGGCAGAAGTCCTCGAGGCACTCCAGGTCCTCGCGCTCCATGGCATAGATGGTGAGAATTACGCCCTCGAAGCCATACCTAAGGCAGAGCACACCACGAGAGTCACTGTGTGCCCCAGTCAGCGCCATTCTCTCCCCAGCCCATGGGAGCCCAGGGCAGGGAGCTCGGGGCCAGAGCGCGGGGTCCCACCTGACATAGGAGACGTAGGAACTCCACTGCAGGTAGGTGGGGATGGTCTTGAAGCTGACAAAGAAGCCCGAGAAGAGCAGGACAGGGATGGCCGTGACGGGTCCCACAAAGGTGGCCACCTGGGGAGCAGAGACCACTGGGTGTCATGTCTCTGTCCCTGTCCCTGGGCGTACCGCCTGTGGCGCTCACATGCCCGCCTATGGGCAACACTTCCCTCCACCCCTCCTTGTCATGGGACCCCCTGCAACTCTCCCCCCGTCTCCACATAACATGCAAAGCCAGGGCCCCATCTGACCTGTAGGGAAGTGGAAGCAGCTCCGATGAGAAGCCCGAGGGACTGGGCCACCAGGGCCGTGGCAGTGGCCAGGGCAGAGAAGAGGAGGAAGCGCGTGGCTTCAGGTGGCTGGCCCGTCATCCAGTACACGATGCTGCAGTATGCAATGGGGCAGATCACCTGGAGAGGGGCAAGCAAAGAGACCGCTCTGCTGGACCCATGGCCATCCTCACCCCACAGACCCTCCCTGGGGGATCAAGTGCCACAGGGACACCTCAAAGGCCAGCCTGGGGTATTGGGGTAGCCGGGCAATTGGCTGTGCCAAGGAAGACACATCAGCACTGGGGCCACGCTTTAGTCCAGCCGAAAGCTCACCTGGAAGGGCACATCTGCCATGGTCTTTGCCAGATAATAGGCTTTCAGGCTGTACCAGTAGTTCAAGTGCTCTCGCAGGAATACTGACATCTCCTGGGGGACTGCATGGAAACAAGGAGTTAGCAGCCAGCAGTGCCCTGGCCTGGGCTGCTCCAGGTCCCACTCCCACCTGCCCTGGTGCAGGCAGATCTGATGGTGCCCCAGCACAGAGCACCAGGCAGCCTTCTGCCTGCGCGACAAGCAGGTGCTCAAATCTTCACCAGGGAAAAAAGTCAGTGACCGATGTGGGAACTTTCTGCATGGAAGAGTCAGCTTGGCTGGGGGTTTTTAGGCAAACTTCTTGAGGAAGTGAAAGAGAGGTGAAACAGCTGAAAATGCAGCTTTACAGACATTTTCTTAACAAAAAAAAATTCCAGCATTCTGCTTTGAGCCAGTAAGTACATTATAGCCAAACATTAAATAAAAGGCAAACCTGCAATATACCCAAACAGTTTTCCCCCTCTTCTTTGTTTGAGTGTTTTCCTCTCCTCTCTTATTTCCCTTCTTTTGTCCAATTCATCTGGCTCCACCATACACCACCCAGCAGACACACTCCCACACAGCTGGAGCACCCCCCTCTGCCCCCAGGGTTGGGAGCAGTGAATGGGTGTTGGGGAGAAGGAGCTCCTTACAGGTGAGGATGGTGGGCATCAGCGCGGCAAACATGAGGAAGAGCATGGAGAAGAAGAGAAAGCCAGTGTTGTTGAAGACTTTGCCCGCGTCGTTGCCAATGTGCAGGTAGAGCAGCCCAATCAGCACCCCAATGCAGATGTGGGACATGAACCGCAGGTGGGTCAGCACCTGCAGGTAGAGAGGGTACAGGGGCTCAGTGAGGCAGGGCCACGTCCCATGAGCATCTCAGGGGAGCAGAGGACGGCCGGCCTGCTCCTCAAGGGTGAGCCTCGCTCCATCCCCCATTCAACTTCTGTCTCTGCCTGCCCCCAGTAACAAACAGGCCCCATCTCCTCAGCCCTGGCCCAGCCTCCCCTGCCCTCACCGTGTCCCTTAGGATGCAGATAAAGGTTCTCTTGAAGAGGATGCAGAACTGGGTTGAAGTGCTGGTGGCAAATGTGTGGCTCTCGATGTGGTCCACGTCCTGCAAGACCAGGGACATGGGTCAAGTTCACAGCACAGGCTCCCTACTAAGACGGCACCCAAATGCTCTCAGGGTGCCCCTTGTGAGCACCCCTGGTGAGAACAGGCACTGCAGCTGCAAGCACAGAGCTGTTGCTCAAGACAAGCGGAGGCTGCCTGAACACCTCCACGCTCCCCAACATGTCCAAGGGGCTCTAAGCATCACAGGATATCCATGCACTGTGGGACAGGGGGGACTGAGGTGTCCCCTGGGTGGGCACCCTTTTACCTGCCACTCCCCATCACCGCAGCAGGCTCTTCTCATCCCCACTCACCGTCACACAGTGTGCCGGGCATGATGGATCTGCCTTGTCAGGGCTGCTCTTCTTCTCGGCCATGGTGCACATGCCATTCTGGACGGCGCGGAACAGGACAGGGTTGAGGTCCCCGTACTCTCCTGAGGCCACCTCAATAACTGTGGAGGAGGACAGGACCCCTGAGAGGCGCTGCGCCAGCCCTCGCCACCACTTGGCTCAGCCTGCCCAGACCATGACCCCGTGGGGCAGGGCGATGGGAGCCCAGCACAACCTCCACCCCACGATGCTGCACCACACGGCAGCACTGCCCAGCCAGCACCTAATGGGAAGGGCATGGGCGGCCCTGCTCCCTGGGCAACCCGGGGGAATGCTGGGCAGCCCCTAGCGCTTGGGCACTGGGTCTGGACCTTTCCACCCTCTGCTCCTCACCACAGCCCCAGCTGGGGCAGGGGCACTCACTGAAGTCAGCAGGGTTGTGGTATGTGGGGCAGTGGAGGCCAAGACCCTTCAGGTAGGGGATGAGGTTGGTCACGATGCCTTTGAAGATGCACTGGCCCTGGCTCAGGATGTACAGCTGCAAGAAAAAGCCAGGATATGGCAGGCGCAGAGCAGCCAAGAGCGCTGTCGCCTGCTCCTACCCACCTCCCATGTCCTAGGGTGACACAGGGCACCCTTGCCAGACCCCAGTCATCAGGGCTGTGTGCCATACAAGCCCCAGATCAAATGCCTGCAGCCCACCCCTCCCATGGCCTCTCTCCTGGGTCTTGGGGCCAGAGGGACCCTGCACCCCTGAAGAGTCCTGTGTCCTAGCCCAGCCCAAACCTTGTCGAACATCTCAAAGAGCTTGGCGCTGGGCTGGTGGATGGTGCAGATGATGGTGCGCCCACCCTGAGCCAGGGATCGCATCAGGGAAACCACCTGGAAGCAGGATGCACTGTCCAGACCGCTGTGGCCACGCAGGATGGGGTGGAGAAGAAAGAGACAGCAGAGAGAGAAGGGGAGGGTTGAGAGGGGGGGAAGCACATCCTGAAGATGCCCCCACTTGCCTCCCCTTGCGGGCACCCTCCTCACAGGTCGATGGAGAAGAGCATCCCTTTGCAGCCCCAGCCCTTCCATGCCCCAGACCTCCCTCTTCGAGCTCTGGTGGGCACAGTCACATCCCACCCTCAGGTCTCGCGGGCCTGCTGTGCTCCAGAGGGTGCCGGCCACCCCGGTGTCCCCCAGCAGGGGAAGCCCAACTGGGCAAGCAGTGCCAGGGAGCCCTGGCCCCTGCAGCCTCACCTCGTAGGCTCATCGAAGAACATGACCGGAGGGTTGTTCACCAGCTCCAGGGCGATGGCCAGGCGCTTGCGCTGGCCCCCCGACAGCGAGATGGTGCGGGTGTAGGAGCACTCCAGCAGCCCCAGGGCTGTCAGGATCTCGTTCACCTGTGAGATAGCCTCATTCACCATGGGCTCCCATGGACCCTCACCCCATCCCTGACACCTCCCTTCAGACCTCCATCACTGGGAGCCCCCTCGGCATCCTTTGGTCCCCTCAGGGCCCACCCTTCCCTACTGTCCCTGTCTTGGGGAGAGATAAGGGGGCCTGAGCCCACCTTCCTTTGCACTTACCAGCTCCTTCTTTACCTCCTGCTTCTCACTCAGCTTCAGGTTAGCAGAGACCTGCAGGGAGAGGATGGGCAGGGAGACACACTGTCAGGTGTAGGGAAGAGAACTGGCTGCACCGTGGCGCTGCCCCTGCCCGGCCGAGGGCTGGGAGCAGTGGCTCAGGATGAAGAAAGCAAGAACAGCAGGATTTTGTTCTCAGAGCCCTTGGAAATGCCTGATATCAGTGTGGGATCAGTGCCCCAGGACACAGTCCACAAGATGCCCTACAGAGCCCAGCAGGCTGCCTGGCTCCTGCATCGCTCACCATCATAGCCTCCAGGACGGTGAGGTGTGGCAGGAGCATGTCATCCTGCATGATGTAGCAGGACATCTTGCGGAAGGTACGCAGGTCCCGTAGCCGGCCATTCACCAGGATCTGGCCCTTCATGCCGGTCTCTCTGCAGGAAAGAGGCGTGGGGGGATGTAGCACAGGACCCCAGCCCTGCATCCCCAGACCCGCTGGCTTCTCCCCAGCCTCACCTGTAGCCAGCCAGGATGTTCATGAGGGTGGACTTCCCGGCACCCGAGGGCCCCATGATCCCAATGAGCTCCCGTTGGCAGAACTTCCCTGACAGGCATTTGAGGAGAGTCTTGTATCCTGGAGGAAGAGCAGCATGGGTTTGGCTTTCAAGAGCAGCAGTGCTATAGGGACCACGATGCCATCCCAGCACCTGGGCGACCTCAGGACCTCCATGCATAGTGCCAGGGGCTGCATGTGCCTGGAGACTGTCTCTATCAGCATCACCAGGGCTATAGCCACAGCAGCTGTCATTTCCAGAATGGAAATGGACCTAACCCTGGTCCTTGGCTGGCCCCACCGATTTCCAGTGCCGAAAAGGCACATGCCCTGGATCACGGCAAAGATCATGGAAATCCCTGGGTCAGGACACCTAGCTGTTGAGGAAGATCACCAGGCTGTGACATTGGTCCTGGGCATGTTGTCAGATCCCAGTCCCTAGGGCCAGTGAAGAGGGGCAGCAAGAAGCAGGGTAGCATGGGGCAGGCAGAGTCCCCAAGCCCGTTGGATATCCGGCTGTTGCCTTCATTGGCATTCATGCTGTGATACCTGACAGCAGCCACTGCTAATCAGACCTGGAATTATCTCTGCTTTAAACGCAGCTGATTAGCATTTTCTGGCAGAAGGAACACAATGTGTGGGGAGCAGGGAACAGGTACAGCCTCAGGCTCTCAGGAGCTGCCCCCAAAACACAGCCCTGGCAGGAAAGCAATGGTATACAGGATGCTAGAACCGTGCTGAACCATAGACCAGGTCTGAGCATCTCCCTGCTAGAAATATGCCCCACATGTGCCTTGTGGTGGCAACTGGTGTTGGGCGAAGGCAACACGTCCATCCCCTGCCCACTGGCTGGGGCAAGCCTCCGGGCCAGACCAGCTCACGGTCCTAGTAACACATTACGGGGACAGCCCCTCTGGCTTGTCCGTCCCCAGGACAGGGGGTCCGGCACTGCAAGCTCCCGGTTCCTCCTCTGCACCCCTCAGAGTCAGGTGCCCTGCATCCAGGAGCAGGCCCTGCTGGCAGAGGGGCAGCGAGGGCTGGGAGGGGGGAGGGTAGGGGGCTGTGCATGACAACAGCAGAGCGAGCATGCCCAGCAGTCCCCCCGGCGCATTCCGGCACCACGCACACAGCTCTGGCACCACGCATGCTGCTCACGTCGGCGCCACTGCAGCTTGCGCAGCGGTTACTTGCGTTCATTGACTGCCAGTAACCTCCTGCTTCAGCAGAGCAGGGTGGCCCGGCTGGATCCTGGGGGTTGCAGTCAAAGGCACCAGGAGCTCCCCACCAGCTCCTCCACCTGCCCCTGGACTGGGGGAGAGGAGAGTCCCTTCCACGGCCACCCCGGGATCCCAGCACCCCTTGGCATGCTCCTCTCCGGTCCAGCTGCCCGAGCCTTTCCCGCTCCCTCCCTGCACGGCACTGGCCCACTGGTAAGCAGCTGGTCCCCAGGACTCCTAGGTGCTACAGCACACTCTGCCCTGGGGAACCCATGGTTGTACCATGGCTCCTCCTGGGATGCCTCCTCAGCATCCCAGACAGACAGGAAGACGTCATCCTGGGGATTGTCAGGGCCGGTCCCACTGTCTTTCAGTGCCTCAGTTTCCCTAGCTGCAGAACCTGGCTGGGGACAGGGTCAGAGGCCTCCTCTGGTGCTCCTGGCTGGCAGGGTACCCCACTGAGCAGCCCTGTACCCTCGGTCTGCTCACCCCAGGCCCCTGCTCATCCCTGCCTGCCTTTAGCTTCTGCAGATCAGCTTCCCCTCCATCTCATGGGGCTGCCTGATTGGCATCCCATTAACTGAGAAAGCTAATTAAAGCAGACTACCACCCACCAGCCGCCATCTGCCTCCCCTCTCCCCTCCGTGAGCTCTCGGCCAGAGTCGCACACAGGAAAGGGGACCATGGCCTCAACTGCACAGGGAGCCACTGCAGAGGAAATCTGCAAATCACACATATTCTCCTTGCCAGGCTCTGCATTGGGGCACCCCTTGGGGTCTCCTGCTATCAGCACGTCACACACAGCCATCATACTCCAAACCACAGTGCTGGGGAAACTAATCCATCCTGGCTGCCCCTGAACTAGGAAAACTGCCCCATCTCCCCCAGACAGCCCTGGCCAGAGGCTCCCTTGGAATGCGATCTGCTTTCCTTTGGCATTGCACAGCAGAGGCACGCAGCAACTGCTGCGGGACACGAGCCTGCCCTCCACCCATGGGCGCCCAGCAAGGACAGCCAGCCACAGCACCTGGCACTCAGGCAGACCACGGGGCCAGACAGCCTGACCACCCACTGCTGCAGGGGACAGCAGGGTGAGCGCAGGGCAAGTGGCTCCAGCATCTCCTGCTGTGGCTCCCTGTGTGCAGCCCTGCTGCCACGCACTGAGGCAACCTCCTGCCAGCAGGCAGAGAGCTGAAGCACTCTGTGCTTGCAGAGGCTGCCTGGAGCAGGAATTGGCAGAGAAGCGATGAATCCAGCACAGATGGAGATGCTGGGGACTTGGGTGAGATCAAGAAATACAGAACAGGAGAGGGGTGCAATAGCCTGCAAGTCCCCTCCCCTGCTCTTCCCCAGCTGGCAGCTCCTACCTCTCTTCCTCCACCAGGAGCCTTCACGGACAGAGTAGGACAGGTCAATGAACTCAATATTGACAGCCGAGCGCTTCGGGAGGTGGGAAAACCTCTGGGCCTCTGTGATGTGGTTCTCTACCTTCTTCAAATGGGTGGTGAGGAGTGGGGCATCTGGGGGGCTGGCATGGCACACCGTGTCCTCCAGGGCAATAGAGACACACGCGGGATCCATACCCTTCTCTGCCATCCTGCCGCTCTGTAGGAAACACACAGGGATCAACTCACAATGGGCCCCTCTCTCAGGGCCAGGGACTGCAGGCGCCGGAGACTAGCCCACAGCAAGTCCTTTCACACCCTTTCCTGCTGGCTCCAGGCCTCATTACCTGCCTCTGCCCTGTGATACACTGCCCAGCTATGGTGTGGCACCCACAGCAGGATGGAAGGATAGACCTGGCCAGGACAGCTGAGCCGGCACCAAGGGGCTCACGGCAAGGAGCAGCTGATCAGCTCCATAGTCAATAATTCATGCACCTCTTGCTGCTGGGTCCAGCTTTGGCAGCAGACCTGGCAGGCTGTTCAGTTCCCCCAGCCCCACTGCTGCTGGGCTCCCTGCCCTGCTCCTGTCCACCATGGTGGGCGCAGGATGGGAGGTGGGAGAGCTGATGTTCTGCCCTCATGGGGGACACCCAGCTGTGCCTAGATGTCCCTAAGGGCTCACCAGGAATTACCCCTGTCTGGCCTGGCCAGGGCTCGGGGGACTTAGGTATGGGATGCCAAGCAAGCAGATTGGTCCAGCCAGTTCCTCGGACAAAGCATACCATGCCTCACTCAGGCTCCTGGGGCAGAGCAGTGCTGGCTAGATTAGACCCTCAGCTGGTTCCTGGGGTCCCCATGGGACAGACTTAATAGAACAGGGAGGGGACCCTGCTAGTGCCAGTCCTTCTCTGCCTCCCTTGGCTCATTTCACCTTCCTGGCTCTTACCAGCACAGCCTCAGAGACCAGGCCAGTACTTAAATGGGACCATTGCATGATGCTAATGTACACACCTGCCCAAACTCTCTCCTGCTGGGCAGCGTCTTCTGCCTGCAGTCCTCCCCATGCAGCTCGGCCAAGGTCCCTGCGTCCCCGCTTGGCTTCAGGACTCTGCGGTGCTGGGGGGGATGTTGAGCCAAGCAGGGTGGGGAGTGTGCTAACCCCAGGTCCCACTGCAGCACCACAGAGTGGGAGTGGGTTGGGGATCCCCACGGCACCAGCAAAAGGAGCCTGAGCAGGCTAGGCCCAGCACCCATCTCGCCTCCAAGGCTAGAGTCCTAATGCTTTGCTAACCTACATTTTGCTGAGGCGCAGGCTGCAGGCAGCGCCTTGCTACAGCTGCAATGCACACACGCAATCCCCTGAAAGGGGAAGCCGGCTCCGCGAGGAGCTGCACCGAGATCCTCCCAGCCCTCTCCCCGTTGCAGACAGATCCCTTTCAGGGCTGGAAGAAAGCCAGGCTCAGCCCTGGGGAAGAAGAGGTGGGAACGCGGGCTGCGGGATCCCAGCACTCAGATCCCCCTCTCAGCAGCCGCCAGGTCCGGGACACGCTTGGCACAGCGGCTCCGCCGCGGCAGGCAGCCCCAGGGTGCGGGCCAGCGGGAACGGGGGACTCGGGGGGGCTCCAGGCACAAAGCGCCCTCGGGCTCTCCTTGCCTCCTTCGGCTGGGCGTTACAAGGAGCGCTAAATCCCGCAAGCCGCTCTCCACGGCTTAGCCCATCCCCGAGGCGAGGGGTGGGGAAGGACGTTCTTCCCTCATCCCGGCTGCCCGCCTGCCCCTCCATCCCCAGCCGCCCCCAGCCCCCCACCGCCCCCGCAGCCCGCCCGGCCCCCGCCCCGGGCAGGGGATGGGGCTCTCGCAGGCTTACCTGGCAGGCTGCGGGCGCGGCAGCTCCTCTCCCCGCCGGCAGCGGCTGTGCCCCACCGCCGCTCTGCGCCCCGCGCCGGCCGTGCCTCCTCCGCAGCGCCCTCCGCGTCTCCCTCCTCCGCAGACAAAGGGGCGATGCCCGCGGCGGGGACTGGGGGACGGCGCCGGGCGCCCTGGCCGGGGAGGAAGCTGCTCGGCGGCCGCCAGCCGGTCCTCAGCGCCGGGACCCAGGCTGCTCGCTGCCCCCGCGGGTCCCCAGCCGGGGTCTCCTCCCCATCCCTCCGCCGGGCTGGGCTGGGCAGGGCAGCGGGCTGGGCTGGGCAGCGGGCTGGGCTGGGCTGGGCTGGGCGGGCAGGGCGGGCGGGGGGCTCTCCGCCCCCAGCCCAGCAGTAGCTAGCAGCCCCCCGGGCCCAGATGCCCAGCGGTGCCCCTCTCCGCCAGCTTTGTCCCTGCTGCTGCTGCCTGTCGGGGCGGCAGGTTGGGCTGCCCAGGCAGGCAGCGAAAAATCCTCTTAAAGGGACAGGCCCTATTTCCTCTCCCCGCAAGCCAGAAGGCCCCGAGCATCCCCAGCGCTCAAGCCTGGGGTTTGTCACCCCTGTCTCCGCAGCCCCCCAGCACCCCTCCCCACTGCCTGCTGCTGTTCACATATGGGGCAGAGCCCACCGCAGCTCCCTGCGTTGACACCTCAGCCCAAAACCCCCGGGGCCCACCACCCCCTTAGTGCGCTCCTGCCTGGGGTGCTCCTGGGCCCCGCACTGGGCCCCTGCACTGACCTGGGGCAGGGGCCACACGACCGCGCAGCCACCCCAATGGGGGCACAACCTAGGTGAAACTTGGGCTGCAATGCGAAGGACTGCCTGGGAAGCCCACACCAGGCATCAAGAGCCAGGGCTGGTGGGGTTACAGCTGGCTGCAAAGGGCCTTGATAGGAGGGTGCCCCCCCCTTCAGGGCTTTGCGCCCAGCGCACACTCCTCTCCACAGCTCATCATGGGGGACCTGCCAGCCCCGCGTACCTCCACCCGCCGCAGCGCCACGCCTGGCTCCATCCTCGCTGTTACTCACACCTCTCACCCACCACAGCACTTAAACATGAAAGACATATGGAAATGAGTGGCACTAACAAGAGTATTAATTAAAAAAACATCTCTTGAGCCAAGGAAAGCTTTTCCCTCCCTCTGTCCAGCCTTGGGCTGGGACAGAGCTTAGGGAAGTGATTTGGCTCCTTGACGGAGCAGGATACAGCCAGAGGAGAGACTGTGGGGCAGGGCAGCCTACAGGCTGGGCAGGGGGAGGGCACAAGGAGGTGGTCATGGAGCCAGCTCCATATGGAGGTCTTAAGTCATCTCCTCATGGAGCAAAAGGCACACCAGACCCATCCAGTTTGCTCTGCTTTCAGCACACTGAGTCCCATCCCCAGGGCACTCACCATTAGCAGGTCTCAGCCCAGGCCCCCTCTGCACAGCATGAAACAGCCCTGCTTCCCTGCAGCTGAGCACTAGCAGGGTCTGGGAGTAAAACCCCTTGATGCTAAAGTCCCTTCCTTCTCAACTGCTCGAGGCTGGGCCAGGAGCTCCTGAGACCAAGCTGGTGGCCATACAGCAACCAGCAGCTGCTGCAGCATCCTCCTGTGGAGTTGTTTCAAGGTTGAAGGCCAGCAGGCATGGGAGTCCAGTGCCCAGAAGGGCTTGGTAGCCAGTGCCATGGGCACATTCAGCATCCATCTGGTCCCCAGCTAGGACCTTCCTACAGTGGCCTTGACCATAGCTGTGTCCCTATGGTGGCTTGCATGTCCAGGACAGTATCAGTGACAGAGGGAGCCTGTCCTGGCTCTGTCATGTATGTCCAAGGTTCCTGGGACAAAGCAGGCAGCAGAATCTCTTTGCATAACTGGAAAACCTGTGTGATTTCCTGTAAATGTATTTTTAATTACCTGCTGCTGGTCCTCCAGCTCCCCTGGCAATCCCATCACACGTGCTCCAGACCACCTTCTCCTTCCCTGGGGGAATAAAAATTCTGGCTTTTCCATTCCTGCTTCAGAGGGAGCCAGGGCGGTCCCCAAGGAGCACAAGGCTGTTCCCGGCTGGAGCCAGGTACAAGCGTCAGCAGGGTTGCAACCCACTGAGGATTGCCCTAGTGAGAAGTGAAGGGCCAGTGGGGAGAACAAAGAGTTTAGGGAAGGGAGCCTGGTCAGAAACCCACTCCTGAGAACAGAGGTGGCATAGCACAGGGTTACAGCAGTGCCCATGATGGCTGCTCCTGCCAAGGGCCACATTAATAGCAGCTGTGCACAGGCTAATGGGCCCCATGGTAGGCAGTGAGAGCTCACAGCCCCAGCTCCCTGCTCAAGTGCCTGGAAGGAGTCATTGTGGGCCCACACCCCCGGTCTTTTTCTCCAGCTACAGGATCAGAGAGGGCCCTGCTGTGCTCAGGGTAGCCCCCTTATATCTCCTTACTCATCTTGGCTGCAGGGCATTGGCTACCATGTCTCTTTATGGCCCCAAGCAGCTGGGAGAGAAGTCCCTGGGGAAAGGGACTCTCAGGGCAAGACTGTAGACCCTGGAAGGAGCATGCCCTGTAGCCAGTGTGTGGATCAGGCCATGGGAAAGACTTTGTACCTGGAAACTGAGACCCTCCCCCACACAGTTAGCTGTCCTGGCCCCAATGCCCCCAGGGAGATTGTAGGGCAGTTTGTTCCACTGTAACACTTGATTCCTCAGCAATGAGTGCTGCAACCCTGGCCAGGCTGCTCTGCCCTCCAAGCTCTGCCCTGCAAGTTCTGCTGGTGGCATGGGGATAGCGGGCAGGTCTGCCTGATGGCTGCAGTAAGCACATAGGGCAGATCTACCTCTCAGCCCAGGGCCCATGTGCAGGAAATACCTGGGAGGGAGGAATCACAACCTGCAGCACAGATGGGATACTTCTGCAACAGGCACAGGCACACATGCCACCTCCCCTCTAAAAGGGGATATGAGCCTCCTCTAGGAAGCAGCTGGGCAAACGGAGGCCGAGACACCAACATCCCCAAGCCCAGCTGCAGGAAACACATGCACCTGCTGCTCACAGAGCATCCCCTGCTGCTGGAGAGTCACGGGATGGGGCCAGGCAGGAAGGCAGCCCGGTGAGAGAGCAAGTCCAGAATGTGTCCTCTCCTCGCAGGTGACAGCCTTGGGATGGACGGAGCTTATGGAAGGAGTGCAGCGATGGAGACATGTGGTGAAGGGAAGCAGACATCCAGGGTGGAAGCCTCCCTTGGCGTGGGGCCAGCGGCCACAGCCCTGGATGGCCCAGCTCTACCCAGAGGAAGCTGTAAATAGAGCAAGAGCAGCAGATTTTGAGCTCTTTGGCAGCCCCCAGCTCTCAATACCAACCCTTCCCACGAAACAGTGAGACAGGCCCTTATCAGTAGTGAGCAGCCGCTACTGGAACTCACCGCACGGAACGTGGCAGTCACACTCACAGATGTCACAGCGCAGGAACCAGCGGGCCCAGCCCGAGTGCTTGGTGACACAGGCTGAGATCTTGATGCAGCCATGGTTGAGAAAGGCTCCCAGGTGGGCCTGGGTGCCGCAGGATGAGGAGCACCTCCCGGTAATGTCCCGCTCACTGATCTCAATCCGACCTCGCAGGCAGATCCCTGCAAAAGCAGAGCCAGAGCACGTCACAAGGTGCCCACCAGCCCTACAGCCCTCCTGCAGCAGGCTGGGGGAAAAGAGGGATCACAGTCATGCCTGCACCCCATGCAGGCAGAGTACCCCCTTGGGCTCAGCGTGACACCCAGCAGTACTCACGGAGGCAGGTGGGCTTGGGGGTCCAGTGGCCGTCGGACTGGCAGGCGCTGGCTGGGTCCCCCAGCAGCAGGAACCCAGGCCGGCAGCTGTACCGCACCACCGAGCCAACCCACCAGTCGTTGCCGTACACCACCGAGTTGAAGTCCGCTTCGGGTCGCCCGCAGTTTACTGGGGACAGGGAGGTTCCCGTGGGCAGCACGGGGCTAGCACCCTGTGCAGCCTGCTCGGCAGAACAGCAGCCCAGGAGATGCACCCGGACAAAGTTGCAGGTCCTGGGCAAGGACCGGGGTGCTGGGCAGGCTCTGCAGGTGCCCCAGGCTGTGTCCCTTTGTGGCCCAAGGACTTGGCTGCTGGAGAAACTCCACAGACGTGTGTGTGTGTCACAAAACCTGCCCTTCCCAGGCTGGCTGAGCCAAGCCCTGCAGCCATCCCCAGGCCCCCCCGCCCCCCCCGTCTCCCCCCTCTGGCTGTACCTCGGCAGAAGGACTTGTAGCCCAGCCAGCAGCAGCTACCATTCCCGCACTGGCTCCTCTTCAGTTCCTTGTGCTTCCCCTTGCAGCCCCCCAAGCAGATGGGCGCTGTGCCAGACCAGTAAGTATCCAGGTCTCCTGGTGCCGCAGAGAGCAAGGCAGAGCAGGGCTGGAGCAGGGGGCCAAGGACCACCCTTCCCGCCAGCTCCCCAGCCCTCAGAGACCTGCAGGGAGGTGGTACAAGCCCCGTGAAGGCTCACCTCATCCCACCCCCCAACCCCTGCTGTGGTGAGGAATGCATCCACTTGCGGCCCCCAGCTCTTCTGCAAGCCAGCTCCCGCTTCCCCTGTGCCAAGCCTCGGCACAGGGATGTGACAAAGGTCTTGCTCCCTGCTGGGGAAGACCAGTCCAGCCAGGTGCCAGCAGCTCTGGGGCACCCTGTAAGCCCCTCTTCCCCCAAACACCCTGTTACCTTCTGGGTCCTCGCAGGAGACCAGCATGGCCAGCACGGCAAGGAAGAGGAGGCCCAGTCCCATAGCGCACACTCTGCCCTCCTCCCCTTGCCCCTCAAATCAAAGGCCCTCTCTCTGCTTGCCCAGGAGAAAGTGAACTTGGTTTCCATACACACAGGACAGGGGATGCTGTAGGACATGGGGGAAGGGAGGAGACATTCCCTTTAATGCCAATCCTCTCCCCAGCAGATAATCTCTGGCAGATTACCTTCCCTGGACCCAGTGTTTAAAGGGACAACTCCTCCCAGCCACCAAAGTCTCGCCTCCACTCCCAACACCTAGCACTCCTGTAGTGCGGGAGCACTGTGGTCCAAGATAATGCAGGCGCAGCTGTGGCTTTGGCAGCAGAGCCCCAAGGCCTGTGTGTTGGAAAGAGGGCCAAGCTAAAGTGCTGCGAATGCAAACCTGGCAGGAGGCCCTTCTCTCGAAGGTATCCTCGGCCCAGCTCTGCCAAGTACCAGGGAGCAAGGGCCAGGCAGGGGTGTAGAAGGCTGGGCAAGGCCTGGCCACATGGCATGCTGGTAGCCCAGGGATACTCTCCCCAGAGCTAGCAGCATCCTCCTGCAGTGCATGCTGTCAGGGCTGCTGGGACAGCCAGCTGCCTCCCACTCTGCCTCACCCCAAGCGCAAGGTGCCCAGCGCATGGCCCCAGCTGCGTTTCACTGGCCCACGGGAGGCACTCTGTGTGCACGCCCCTGGAAAGAGCAGTTTTGGGGCGCAGGTGTGCACGTTGCCCTTCACACATGGATCCAGCCCCAGGAAACCTTCCCACACAGCCTGCAGCAGGCAGCTCTGCCCACTTCATCCCTGCTCCTCACACAGCCTCTGTGTACGGCAACTGCAGAGCATGCTGCCCCTCACCCAGGGCACAGGCCTAAGGAGCTGCTCTCATCACCCCATCCCAAGGGCAGAGCCACAGCTCACACCCACAGTGTTTGTAATTAGAAAGTGAGCAGATGGCCAAGGGTTTAGCATAAGTGATTTCCTCCATTAACCTGGAATTCCAACAGCTTTTGCTGAACTGCTTGAGAAAGGAAGCAAGGCGAAAAAATCAGTCCCCAGCCCAGAAGATCAGCAGGGCACCTCCCTACCTCTGTCTGGACACATCACCTCCACACACAGGGTGATGAGGGCCCGAGAGTCACTCCAGGGACACCAGCTTCCCTGTCCTCATCCAAATCACTCGACAAAGGGCAAGCTGGCTCTGCTCACAAGCCCAGGCTAATCTCTATATTCAAAAAATGACATTGCAGGCAGGTGACATTCACGCCCTGAAGGAGGCAGCGAAAATCAAACCCACATCAGGACAGCAGGGAACAAGAGTGCCAGAGCTAAACCTGGCCTTCCAGTGCTACCTCTGGGGACATGGAAAACACACTCTCCAAGGCAGCCGTCAGCTGTACCAAGCAACAGCACGTAGGACATTTCAAGAGATCGTGGCAGCTCTTCAGTGCCCACTCCCATGCTGCAGGCTCTAGGCAACTCAGTCTCACCCTCTCACAACATGCCACAGCTGGCAAAGATGGGGCTGAAACAGACACCAGACACTGGTTGGCCTGGCAGTCTGACTTTTATTTGTCTTGCCAAAGTACACTTTGCCCAACCAGGAGCCCAAACCCCAATGTGGGGAGGAAACCCAGGGAAAGACAAAAGCAGTAAGAAGCTCCAATCCCCAAGTGCTGCAGGGTAGCGGTAGCCTGCAAGGGACAGCACTTCCAGCCCTCTCCTCCCAAAGATCAGTACAGTGTAATGGGATCAGTGGTGCAAACACCACCAACAGCACCAGCTGAATGACCTAGGAAAGATGATGTGCAGGGAACTGCTGATGAAGGCAGAAGTAGAGCATGCCATCCCCTGGAGAACAAAGTATGGATGGGGGAGAACAGGCCTGCTAAGGGCCACACATCTCCCCAGAGAAGAGGCTTCAGCTGCAGTGTCTGCTCAGCACACCATCCTGCCTGGGGAGATCCTAGCTGAGGACCAGGCTCAGCAAGGGCTGACAACTTAGCTGCACAGCAGCAGAGACAACATCAACGGTGAGTAACCAAAATGGGAAGGCCTGTGTCAGGCTAAGGCCAAACCTTCTGGAAGCGTGGGAGAGGTTTGCTAGTCCCTAATCCCCAAAAGGAGGAGACAGACAGCTCTTTGCAGCTCAGACCACTTGACCCACAACTGAGAGAAATCTGTCCTTCCCCTCTCCCCATGCTGACCAGAACTGGCAGCCAGTGAGGCTGGGGCAGCAGAGGGGGAAGTTAGCCAGCTGCACGTAGGTGAAGACAAGCTCAGCCCTCTCCCCCAAGCACTTCCCAGCCTCCCCCACTGGCACATCCCACGGAGGCCCAAGTTTTCCACATGCAGAGAGGCAGGTGAGCACCTCACACGATCTGGATGCCCAGCTCCTCAGCTGTCTTCTGCAGACGGTCCATGACATTCTCCTCCAGCTCCATAGTGAGCCCGCTGGGTGCTGCCACCTGCTCCTCTGAGGATGTGCTGGCCATGACATAATACACAGTCTCACTCTCCCCACGCTCATTGGTCCGGTTCACCACACGGATGATGGGGTTGGCCAGGGTGCCGGGTTCTTGCTCCGATGACAGTGCTGCTCCTGGGAAGGCACTCGGCCGTGCTGGCTCAGGGTTGTCAGCAGAGCAAGCTGCCAGGCGCAGCGGGGCCACCTGCAGCTCAGCAATACTGTTCTCCACTGGGGGAGCCTCTGCTGGGGCCTCCAGAATGATGCCCTGCAGGTTGCCCTCACCCTCAGACAGCACCACACACTCAGTTGAGCCATCCAGTGCCTCCCCCCGCTTCTCTCTGTCCTTCAGTAGCTGTTCTGTCAGCTCCACGCTCTCGTAACGCACCAGCTGCAGCCTCATGTAGCCATCCTCATGTTCCTTGTACCTGAGCAGAGATAGGCAGGGGTGATGGAGCCAGTCACACTGCAGCCCCTTCCCAAGAGACGGCTGCTGCTTCAGGCTGCTACCTAAGGAAAGGGTACTATATTCTAGGCTCCAGTGCCCAGTGCTACATAGATGATACTGGGCAAGTAAAATAAAAATCCTTCGGTCCCTATCCCTAAAAGCACATGTGGCAGCTTCCGAGCTTTCTGCCAGGCCTCTATCATCTCCCAAACCCATCTCCTTCCACCACTCTGTTTCACTGGGAGCATTTGAAGTCCATCCTCTTCCCCTCCCAGCTTTTAGGCTCTGGAGTTTCCTAGAGAGGATGCAGCAGAGACATCTATCAAGAGACTGATCTGCAGCAGCTCTCTCTGGAGTGGGACACCTGGACCTGGGCACTGCCAAGCTCAGAAGCGTCCCACCAGATGCAGCTGTGATGGCACCACTGCTGCCCTTGCCCCTAATTTCTGACCCACTGCTGGAGCTGCCACCCAGCACTGCTCCGTTGCTGTGCCAGATCCCACCGAATGCTTGCTGCGCAGTGCCTCCCAGCCACTGGGAAATGGGTCTTGAGCACATTACAGGCAGATGTCAGAGCCCAAGCACTGCCAGATCTCTGCTTCAGCAAGATGCAGGATGCAGCTCCAGCTGTCTCTTGTACTAGAGAGGAGGTAGTGAGGAGCTAAGGATGGCCAGTACCTGAAGCGAGGATGCCCCGAGGGCCATTTGAACTGGTGTTTCTTCCTGAGGTGGACAGTGAGGTTGTTTCCACGTGTGAAGCACTTGTCACAGACATGGCACTTGTACCGGGGCTCTGAGTCACCCTGAAGGGCAGAGAGAGGGATGTGAATACCCCATGAGCCTGATCAGAAGGCCTGGTACCCACGCATATGCACGGAAGGAGGAATCAGGTTCTCTGAGAAGACTGACATGACGTATCATTGCAGCAGTGAGAGAGGAATGCAACCTGACCTCACATTCCTACAGCCCTGGTCAGCCTGGGGCACTTCACATGACTTTAGCTTTTTCCCTCATGCTTCTGTACAGCATGTTGCACTTAGTTCTCAGCCTCATTGGGAGAGAGTATACAGCAGAATAGCCCTCTGCTCCCTTCCCACCTCATGGACTTTCCGGTAGTGCAGTTTGATGGAGCAGAGGGAACGTGCAGTGAAGCTGCAAGCCTCAAACTCGCAGTGATAGGCTGGCTCTTTGCTGTGCGTGTCCAGATGTTTCCTCAAGTCAATAAGATTCTTGCAGCTAAAAGGAAATGATAAGGGAATAAAGCTAAACACTGTGTAGCGCACACACACATCTGCCTCTGAGTGCTTCTCCGTCACCAGTCTGGGAAGATAGAAAGCCCTGGTCCTCACCTGTAGTCACAGTAGTCACACTTGAATGGCCGCTCCTCACTGTGCCGAAAACGAATGTGATTGCGCAGGGAGGAGGGCAGCGGGCAGGTCATGTCACACAGAGGGCACTTGTAATGGTTCACTGTGCGAAAGAATGGATGGAAAACGTTACCAGAAAGCAGGGCAGAGCACACACTCTTCAGAGTCTCAGCTGGGAGAAGGGGCCTTTACTCACCATGGTTCCTTATATGGTCACGGAGCAGCCTCTCTGTGGCAAACCTCTTGGAGCAGTGAGAACACTGAAACCTCTGCTCTGCAGCATCAGGGCCAGGAAGAAAGGGGAGGGGATGGTGAGAAAAGAGATCAAAGCAGAGAGAACAGCACAAAGAGCAGCAAGTAAGAAAAAGAAGTAGTTACAGTGGAGCTGGGAACTCTTCTCTCCAGGCAGAGATAGCAGACACTGACTACAAAGCCAAAGAACAAAAAAAACCCCACACTTGCAAAGACCAATCTGCCTCCCCTTCACACAACCTCCTTGTGCTGCCAGTGCAGGAACTGGGGAGCAACCATCACACACACATCGCCAGCACAGCACAAGGGAACTCAACAAGCAAATCCCAGTGCTGCTGCAACTGCCCAGCTGCTGCCTTTGACTTCAGTTCTGGGTCCCTACAGGAGGAACAGCTCTGGCTGCAGCAGTGTGAGCCCTGTGCAGCCTTGTCAGCGTCCAACCCTCCTGCCTCTGCAAGACGACACTTCTCAGAGACTCATCAGTGTCTTAGTTCTCAGTCATCAGAGAAGCCAGGTTGTTTCCAAGCACACCCGTGCCCTTTGCTTGCAGAGAACAGGCAGCTCTAGCAAACCAAATGGTCCAGCCAGAGGACTGCTCACAACCCACTCCTCCCCTGCCCGCAGGAGCTTACGGTCCAGCGCAGTCTGACGGCGGATGTGGTCAAAGAACTTGGTGTTGTTGGCGAACATCCCCCCACATGTAGGACAGGCCACCACCTTCTCCTGCGTATGGCTGCGTAAGTGCTCCCGCAGTTTGCAGCGCCCCTTGAAGGTGCAATCGCAGTCTAAACAGAAACAACAGAATGCCATTAAGATCCTTCACACATGGGCCACATCCACAACCTGTCTGAATGGCAGGCTTCTTGCTTCTGTTTTGACTAGCAAGGATCAACTTCCTGCTCCAAAAAGCCCATAGAGCAGGGTCACAGCAGGATGAGATCACTAGTGTACAACTGGCATGGCCCCCCCGCCTGCAAGCAGCTAAGACAATTGCACAAACAAAGGAGAGAGAAATTATTGAAAAAATTACAGTGGAGCCTTTTCTTCTGGTTACTAATTAAATATAAATGAAAAGTTCAATATTAAGCACTCAGCTGGATCCCCTGAAGGAAATTCTACAGGAATATTTCACTGTTAGGACCATGCACACGTATTTTTGAAGTTCAAGAGGCTCTTTGAAACCCTGCCAAAGAGTGCTCCTGTACAATGTTCGCAATTCAGCCCTGTGCAAAGCTTCCTAGACAGGCTTTGCATGCACCCACTAACCTTTCCAGCCACAGAGGACCACATGGTTCTCCTTCCCTGCCACTTTGTACTCCGAACAGAAGCTGTGATCCTCCACGTGCCGATAGAACCACTCGGGATTATCAAATGATCTCTGTTGGGGCGCAGGGACAGACAAAACAGGGTAAAAAGACCAGCAGAAGCTGGCCTCAGCCAGAGCACAAAAGGTGTGACGCTTTCACACAAACACAGCCAACAGGCAGGCATATAGGTGAGCTGCAGGACAAAAGCAGCACTTGGCCGCCATGGCACAGATAACATAGGAAAGCAAAACTGGGTCCCCTGTTCTCACCTCACAGTACTCCCACAGACACAGAAAGTTCTCCTGGATCTCAGGGATGATATTGCGGCTCTGGAAGTCCAGCTGGCAATGGCTTACATCTGACTGGCTCTGCAGGGCCCGTAGTCCCCACTGCTTCAGCTTGGTGTGGTAGCAGTGGAAATAGACATGGCGAATGAGGTCAGCTGAGCTCTCTGGGGAACAGAAACCGCATTCCTGCCACAAACACGTGTATTCCTCTGCAACACAAACAGGAAATATACAGGCCATAATGGTCTGATAGAAACTCTCCAAGCTCAGGTTTCTGCAGACAGAGAAACACCACGGCTTTTTTCATGAGATTCCAGTCCTGCAACAGGCAGCGCTGCTCTCCTCAGGGAGAGGAAAATTCTCTCACAATGAAATATCTCAGAGAAGAGGGAGGGCTCCTGAGCCGCAGCGGCTGAGGCTGCTAGCTCCTTACCGAGAGGGTCCATCTCGTCCCGGTGTTCCCCGGGAAGGTGCTGCTGCAGATGCTGGGCCACGTGCTCGCAGAACTCCTCCATCTTCGAGGCCACGTAGGTGCACACCTCCCACTCGCACTGCAACACCAAGGACTCCTTGCCGCTGGCCTTGACGGGCGGCATGGCCAGGGCCACCGGCCCTGAAGGGCAGGGCGGAGACGCCGAGGGCTCCCCTCACCGTCGCGGTCACCCGCTGCCCGAAACCGGCCCGGGAGCTGTCCGGCACGCCTCGGCGAGGGCAGGGGCGGCCCTGCGCTCCCGCAGCGGCGGCCTGAGCCGAGCCTGAGCCACCGCGGCGGGCTGCTGGGCCTAGCGGCACCGAACCGGCGGGCGGGACAGGCGGAACCCCGGGGCGCCGGACAAAGGAGGGCGCAGGAAACCGCCCCACTGACCCTCCGCCCGTCCCTGTCCCGCCAGGGGGGCGCCGGAACCCAACGGACCGCGCCCGCCCGCCCAATAGCAGCCGCCCCCGCCTGGCCGCCGACCAATCACCGCGCAGGAGCCGGCTGCGCGCGTGCAGCGGCCGAGCGGGCCCGCCGGGAAGCGGCGCCGGTTCACAAAGGTTCCCAGGCCGTTTGGGGCTGACTCGCGAGCGAAACCCTTTCAGACACCCGTGGGACTAACTCGCGTTTGGTTTTGGGAAACCCGTATCCTGGGAGCCGGGACCACTTTTGTTGTTATAAGATTTAGCACGGGACCTAGCTTTGCAGTGCTGGAGTGTGAAGACCAGCACAGGCTTTGCTACTGCCCCACACGTTAATTTCTAGTGCCTGCAAAATTGTTTCTCGTGTAAACAAGAGAGTCCTCGGAGCGTGAAGACTGCAGTCCAAATCCACGCAGCTGGGCATCCCGGCCAAGCGCCGAATACAAAACGCATCAGTATAGTGGTTCCTGTTGTGAGATAACGCAACATATTCTCTTTACTCAGTAATAAGAAGATGGATTGAAATGACAGTTTGAATTAAACAAATATACATCAACTACTACATCTGCTGTTCCAAACACAGCACAAGGGAACTCAACAAACACAGTTCTCGGAAAGTTTGCTTTGGCACAGGTAAATACCATGCTAAACCCAAATGGGATTGTATAAAATGTGCCACAAAGCGTGCTTTGCCACTACACAATTGCTTCCTGTCACACCAGCTCTCCTCTCTGACACAAATGGAAAGTACATGCCCAAATTCACAAAATTATACAGACAATCTGGGTCTGATGCTTTTTCAAACGAAAATGTAAGGTAAGAGATGGATGTAATCTAAAAGAAGGCTGGCTGGGTTTTTATTTTATCTCTGTTTAATTGTTTTCTGCAGGATCTGTTGTTTTCAATGTAATTATTTTGTACTCGGTACAGAAAACACCTGGACTGGCTAGACAGTGCAAAGCTATTAGCTTAAATGGGGTTGGGATTTAACTTGTACATCCTAACCAAAGTAGATAAACATCCAGCACAGGAGAAAAAACTATCTGGGAAGCCTGTCAGGAGGCAGGTGGCAAACTACTTTCAAACTAAGTAAAGACAGCCCTTTTCTGTTGCAACTTTACATCTGTCCACACTTCCCCAACCCGCCTGGTGCTTCCTGCCCATTCTATTACCTGTCAGCCAACTCCAAGACACCTGTGGGTATCAGGAGGGGGTGGCCAGGAATGGATGGGCCAAAATAAGACTTGTCTTATATAAGAGGGCATACATATGTGGTGAAAGACTCTGTATACAGGAGCTCAAGTCTTCCATGAGCTTGATTGTGTGATGTCCTCTTGTTCCTGAGCTCTGCGTCTGAGCAGGCAGAATACCCAAGTCATTCTGCAAGTTAAGAATATTGAGAATTATTCAGGATGTCATTTCAGCTCTGCCTTCCCCACTTGCCTTGATGGCCTGAGCAGATGCAGCCTTTGCCAGCTGCTGCTCTTTGTATTTTATTTTTCTTCTGAAGGAAAAGAAGAATTACACTTAAAAAAACAATAGCCTTCCCCAGGAAGGCAGTTCATGTGACAGGCCAAATTAATCTCCAGGCCAATGCTGGGGAAAGCACATGGAATTACAAAGAGGGACAGATCTTACCTAATAGACCCACAAGCTGGCAGCAGACTCCACAAGAGGAGAAATATTTAATTATGAGGAACATATTGGCGCCGGTCTTGTCCTGCTCATGTAAGATGAGTGCAGCAATACTGTGCACCAGCCCACTCTGCTTGTACACAAAATGCTCCAGAGATCATCTGCCTCACCACAGTCTGTCCTCACCGTATTGATAGGTTGTGCTAGCCATGTTGCAGGGAAAACGGGTCTCATAGCAAATGCGGATATGTTTCAGAACTAAGATATAAGCTATGGTGCTTAAAGAAGAATTTAAAGGCTTAACTCTGCTTCTTGCTTCAGATATTGCAGAAACAGACTTGCTACCATTTGGAGGCTGGGAACAGAGGAATGGCTACAGCAGGCCTGGCCAAAGGTCCCTTTGATCTGGGTCCAGCAGCATTGTAAGAACAGGTCCTCTCCTGGCTGCTGCTTCCCCTTCTGGCACCTCACTGAAGACTAACCTCAGACCTTCAGGAAGGGGACCCCTGGCCTTCCCCACAGCAGCATGTCAGTTTGCTAAAGGGTGTTCCTGCCAGTCCCATGAGCATGCTGTCCCTGGCTGAGTGTTACCCCTCTCCCCGCAGGTGCTAGTGGATGCCATACAAAGCCTCCTGCGTTCACAGTGTCCAGAGATCCAGTTTTAATTGTGTAATGCACAAGCATTACACACTCTGTGGGGTCGCAGAGAGACAGTACTACTCCCCGAGTAAGGCCTGCTGTGTGCATCTTCAACAGCACATGGGTATCTCACACTTACACACGAGAAGGTGCTCTTGTCCCAAGCCTTGTTTTTCCAGCCAGATTCCTCATCTGTAAGGAGATGGCTCATCACTGCAAGACTTACCAGCCTTTCACTTTAAACCAAGATTTTTCTGTTAGTAAACCTTCTGTTGGTAAAACTTTCATCCATTTTTTCAGTTTTCATCCATGAAATGTCAGCTCAGACGGGAAAGAGACTCTTTGGGAATGATCCACACTGATGATGCAAATTGGAGTGAAACACACATCAAGAGATTTGCATTTAAGCAAATCCCAAACAAGGTATCATGGAGACATCACTAAATTGTAGAAAACATATTTCCATCAGGCTCAGTTGGAACTTTACCAGTGGAGTATGAGCACTGACTTCACTCTGCTCTAGGAAGCTCATCACAGACAGCCCGTCTCCAAAGTCCTGCAGAATCTGAGAGCTGGGACTTGTCAGCAGTGACAACAATGGAAACAGGTGAGTTTCAGCACCTTGACTTTTCACAAGCGTAGAGATGCATCTTCATGGAAATATCTGGGAAAGAACATACTATGCCATTCTTGGGCTCATATTAAAAAAAAAAATCAGAAAGAAGAATTGTCTAAAATTGATGCGTGGCATCTTTAATGTCCCAAGAATTTAATAGTTTCTATTAGCATGTTCTGCCTTCTCTAGACTGAATTTATATTTCTTCACAATGCAATATTTTCCAAAAGGCAGTTAGATCGAAGTGAAATATGATTCGATGTGAAATATGATTCAATTTACTTGAAAATTATATAAACTCGGGTCTAAATTAGCACTCCCTTCCCCGATGCTGCCAATAGCAGTTATCTGGGGTTTTAATAGTTCAGCATCAGATCCTGCTGAATAACTCACTGAAAGCAACACGTTATGTGAGGCTGGACTGCCAAGTTAAAAACAGAGCCATTACATTGCTTACTTACAAGAACTTGAGCAGAGGAATAACTGTGAGTATATGAGTGAAGTAACTCCAATAGCACAGCACCTGTGCGTAAAAGTAAGGAGGTGTGAAAGTGTTTTTCTAACATCTTTAGACCATAGTAAAGATGTTAGGAAAACAGGACTGCAGAAGTGCAGAGCATCAGACACTTGCTAGAAATGGTCACAGAGAAGCAAGGTCAGTTAACACAAAGAGGTTGTAGGATTTGGCAATGTCAGGCTGCAGAATAAAAGAATAAAAGCTGCTCACAGCTTTTCCAGTGATGCTATTTTAGAAATATCCCCATTCTGAAAATTAAATATAAGACTGTCTCCTTGGCTTCAGTCCTCTTCCAGAAGTTCTCTGCTGAATCAAGGCCTGAATCTTCAACTGGATGCAGCTAGCAAAGGCTGCGTGAGTTATCGCAGGTATCAAACCATGATGGAGCTCAATGAACTGTGCTATACAGTTCAGACTTTTCCATCAAATTGCAATGCTGTTAACTCTAAAGGAACTCTCACGCAAAGATGTGAAGTTTCCAATGCAGAAAGTATAGCTGTTTCTGCTAGTTATACCCTCTGCCACAGCTTTTGAGCTCCAGCTACATGTGCACACTGGGTACCTGTGCTTCCAACTGCTCTCAGTAAAAACAGCCCTGAAAAGAGACTAAAGGAGGGAGATTTCTTCCTTGGGCTGTGGAAAAGAGTCTGAATCAGTATACAGATTCCTCTCAGCTGCAAGAGTTGATATCCATTTCTGGCTGTGTCCTGGCTTATCCACAGATACTTGCTGGTCAAAGGTAAACACTGAGTCTGTATACTATTTTGTCTATTTTGATCATAAGCTCTTTGGGCCACTGTCTCTTGCAATGCGTTTGCCTTGTGCCCAGTCTTGGCTGAAGTCTCTCTGGTTAGTACTCAAACAACAAAACCAAGTTGCAGTTGCCCAAAATTGCAATTGCTACAGCCTAACAGAAAACATTTGGGGTAAGCCCACGCCAGCACCGAGATTGTGTTTTTTAAACCTTCTACTCTTCCCTTTCTAAGCTCTCCATGTGTATGTGCACCTGGGGACACAATGCCACATGAAAGAAAGTGATAAATGGAGCCAATGGAGCTTTTCACATCCTGAAAAGCAGAAGGGCAAAATGACAAATCACAATTTTAGATATCAAACACATCAGCTGTGGAATGGCTGTTTGCGTTCCCTCAGGAGAACACAGCTGTGTGTTTTCCAAGGGATTAGCTTCAAAGTTAAGTTCTTCTCTGGAAGATTTCAATAAAAGCCCATATGGACACTCCTCCCTGGCTCCACAGGTGCAAGCTCTCTGTTCAGGCACAGCCAGGATAAAAAAGCTCTCCCTGGTATTGTACCTCATACCTCTCTGCCCTCACTTGTGCCAAAACGCCTGTACACAAGGCAGATCTTGCACAGCTTTATCCAGGCAGAGGAAGAGGACAGATGCCTCACACCAAAAGTCACACAGACCCTACGGAAGGTTGTGTTGTATTCCAGGCAGGTCAAGAAAACAGAGCCAGGCCTGCCATCAGCCTCTTGGGTGGCATGGCCAAGGCACTGTACCCCTTTTTGTGCCTTCGTTGATAACCTTCATAAAACAGAGTCCCCAGGTACCTGTCTGTATTTGCTGTGGATACAAAGCAGACTGAGTGGCCAGCTCCTTTTCCTTTCCCGAGATCTGCACTGTGATTCACATCACCATTCAGAGGAGCCACTCCAACCTTCTGGGGTATTTCCACCTTTGCTGCACTGAGATCAAAGCTTGCAGAGCAATGTGCTGAAAGCCAGCAGCTCTAGAAGGGCAAGGAGGAGCTAAACCACAGCATTTCTGCTGAAAGCAATAGTGGCTGTACAGTTAAATCAAATTTTGCTGACCCAAAGGGGAAATGTAGGATCCCCCAGAGTTCTCTTTGGAAAAACAAACGCCAAAAATGATCAGCCAACCATATCTGGCACACAGGGAGCTGCACGGAAACCACGCGGCACCCAATGCTGAAATATAGGGTAGGGCACCGCAGTCTTTTTTCTCTGCAAATGAGCAGCCTTCACTATTGGGCTCCTAAGGGATGATTTTGTATTAATAATAGAAGTCTTACATGCCTTCTTCCTAACTTGGTGTACAGAGGCAATGAATTTGCTTCTTCCGTAACAACCTCTTCCAACTGCTCTATGCTTTCACTGAACTCCTCTAATGCTTGTTTCATTCCCTCAGTCCCTACAGATTTTGGCAAACGGGTGTACCAAGGAGTGCGAGTGAAACACACAGTCAAAGATCTTCTTGCTGAAAAACGATCCAGGCAAAGCAGTGGCTCCCACTTCAGTGTAAGTCACTTCCCACCACCCTCTCCCCCCGCCCTTTTTTTTTTTTAAAAAAACCAGAAATGTCATGTCATGTAACCCTCTGGTTTAAAGACCATTTATGTTGAGTTCAGGGCACTGCCAATATTGACAGGGAATAGCAAAAACATTTGCAACACTAGTGTTTGCCCCAAAAGATCACAGATGGCTCCTTGATTTTTTACATCAGTGAATCTTTGAGGGATTAAAGTCTTTTTTGTTTGTTTGTTTTAAGCAAATCAGTAATGCTAAATTTCTCATTCCTTTCACATCCTGCATATGACACCTTTCCAAGTCAACTTCCTTTTTCATTAGCTACACTTGAACAACTCACTGCCACAAAAATAGATGCTCTTCCCTGAATGTTGTGCTCCTTCCAGCTCCTCTCTGGCATACTGGAGTGCCAGGGGAGATGCAGTGATGTTATGGCCTGGAAAAAGGCCAAGCATTAGTTTGTAAGAGATTATTTCTTTTTAAAGTGGTTCTATGGCAACAGGAAACCTAAGTCAAATTATAGTACACTACAATTTTTTTTCCTCAATTACTAGTCAGAAAAGCAATGCTGTCCCCAGAAGGGGGGGGACAATATTGCAGGTGAGAGCATGTGGCATCCAGTGGCACAGTAAGCCATTCCTTGTGTGCTCTCAAGACTCACCTTTACCAAGCAGCAGCACTTCCAGGCTGATGGGGAGCAACGGGGCCACTGACAGATGAGGAGATGCAGTCAAGCTGCTGAAACTGTGTCCTGGAAGGAAAGGGTGGGGGCAGAGACCTGAATTACTGGTAGCAGAAGGCACATATTAGGAGGTTTGATGCTTTTTTCCTCCCAAGCCATTTGTCTCAGGCTTTTTGCCTTTAGCAAAACAAAGAGACTTCAGAGGGACTTGCAAGTATTTTTCTCACTGTTACTTTCACACACGTTAACTCTGTGTAACAAAACCAGGTAGAAAAACAGCATGGGCGTTACCAAACAAAGCAAGATCTAGCCATAGATCTCTTCAGAGCCTTCAGCTAATGCAGAAAGGCAGAAGACCCCCTGAGACATGGACAGGGACTGAGAAACACATGCTCCCACGAGGCAGGCATTTGGGAAGACTGCTTTGGGAAGCAGCAGAAAGCAACTGCTGTGTTTGCACTCACTGAGAAAACAGATCCTGGTTGATGCTTTACCTGCTCTCTTTCTGGAGGCGGCAGCTTCAACGGCTGCAATCAAAAGCCCTAGGAACTGCAAAACACTTGCTGCTTACTTTATTGCGCTTTGTTTTGTATTCCAAAGCTTAGCACTTGTGTGTCTATCTAATGCAAAATCAGCCCTGTTGCTAATTCCCTATGAGAGACGAAAAATTATTGTGCAGGGCAAACATCCGTATTTGCTCGAATGTATCATGAAAAGAACAGCTGTAAGTGCAGCTCTGTTTATCTGACATAATAAAATCCAGGATCAAAGCAAATGGCAGATAACTGAACACCCCTTTGTATATTTATGATGCAGTGTAATTTAGCTGCATCTTTTGTTCGAACATGATCTTTGCTCCAAAAATCAGTAAGCCTTTGTTGTGCAAGGGGAGGTCTATGGAGGAGATTTGTGCTGCTATGGAAAGGTCATTGCTCATCAGAGGTGAGCTGCTGGGCTGTTTACTGAGGCAGCAGAACAGCAACAATTTCGTGACAGCCAGGCCCTGCACATATTAAATGATAGGAAACCAGTGTGTACCGTGATGAAAACCACACAATTTGGGCTTCTAAGTTCCCACCAACTGCAGGGCAGAAGGGCCTGGTCCTGGGCTTTAGGGAGGGTCTGACATTTTTTACTTTGGCTCATCCACCACATAGGCATGAACCAGCAGTTACCCTCTGCATGATAGAAGGATTACTCTCTTTTCTCAGGTGGGGAAACTGGTAGGTACACAGATAAAGCACTATGCCCAGCAGCACTCAGAGGCCACGGACAGGTCATTCAGCAAACTTGCTGTCAGCAAACGAGTGAGGTGCCCTGCCCAGACTAAGCTTTGCTTTTATTATTAATTTTTATTACTTCAGCTGCTGTACTACAGATTGGGCCCAGAGAGGAGATACACTGAAGCCAAAGTATGGAAAAAGGGCACCATAGATCCCCATTGCAGGACCAGGTCATTATTTTAACCTGGATCCTTACGTTTACTCCCCCAAGGCAGCCTTGTAGCTGAAAAACGCTCCTGGGTTACCAAGGTAGTGAAGCTCTCTGGAGTACCTCCAGCCAGCATCTCTGCCTGGTCATGTGTGAGGCAGGCTGAGACCAAGCTCATCAACAGCTGAATATGCTGTGGGCTCAAGTGATGCTAAACAGACACACTGATGTGTTGCAGAATCATAGAATCATTAAGGTTGGAAAAGACCTTTAAGATCATGGAGTCCAACCGTCAATGCAACACCACCATGCCCACTACACCATGTCCCTAAGCGCCTCATCTGCACGTCTTTTAAATACTTCCAGGGATGGTGACTCAACCACTTCCCTGGGCAGCCTGTTCCAAGGACCTCACTGAAGATCATAGCTAGTAATGCACACTGCCCTGCAAAGTTCAAGTCCCCACATGCAAATCTGGTCTCAGTAGACGCCTCATCTCAGTTTCTCTAGGAGAATGCCATGGGAGACAGTGTCAAAGGCTTTACTGAAGTCCAGATAGACCACATCCACAGCCTTTCCCTCATCCACTAGCGGGTCACCTGGTCATAGAAGGAGATCAGGTTGGTCAAGCAGGACCTTGCCTTCCATGAACCTGTGCTGGCTGGGCCTGATCCCCTGGAAAATCCAGCTACCCCAGTCCCACAGCACTGAAAGCAAGTAGTGCAGGGAGGAAATGAACTAATGGGCTTAAATTAAGCTGAGCAATTCATCACCTGATAAGGAGCCAGGAGGCAACTGAAATGTAGGTCTCTGCAAGTATGCGGGTGCCTGCTATGATGAAGGCCAAAGATGGGCTGCTGCACAGGCTCGTGCAATTAAATTAAGGCAGGTAAAACCCTTGCAACTAATGTCAGCTCTGTGGCTGATAGGTGTGTGCAAAAGAACCTGCTGCTTGTGACACACAGTCAGATAGTTTCAGTGGCTGTTGAACAGGCAGGATCAAAGATGAACTGAAATGCACTGGTAATCTGAAATGCTCCGTACTAGAGGCTGGCAGCTGTGCCCAGGGACCTTCCTGTTCTTCCAGCAAAGCATCCCAGCTCTCATCACTGCAGCCCTTTGACCTGCAGGTAGCACCTGTGATACTGCACCTCCTAACTCAACTTTTTCCTCATACACAGTATTAGGGGTGCCAGACAACAGTACTAGACTACTTCCTGGTGGGCTGTTAAGACCAGGATCTAAACACTAGTGCAGTGGCCTGCACCATTAGTTTTAAGGAGATTCCTCCTCAGTGAATGCAGTCACGTGCTGGCTGCAGGATACAATGGCCATGGGCAGGCAGAGGAGGTGGTGGTGAAAAACGCAAAGCAGGGGAAGGTATTACTAAAGTGACATGGATGCTGAGAGAGGGGCGTCTACTGAGACCAGATTTGCATGTGGGGACTTGAACTTTGCAGGGCAGTGTGCATTACTAGCTACGATCTTCAGTGAGGTCTGCAGCCGAAAATGGCCCAGCTGGAGACAGGTGCAAGCCCTGGCCCTGACCCTGCAATGTGAACACCCTCATCTGCCCGCAAGCCAAAGGGCTCCTTCCTGACACCTCCTATCACTCCTGCAGCCCGTGTGACTTGTGTGGGCTCAGAGCTCATTTTCATGACAGAGCAGGGAGCAGCTGCAAACCTCCCTCAGCAGTAAAAGGAAGTCCTAGCACTGGCAAATTTAATTCAAATCTAAACCTCTAAATTTGGTTGCTTGCTATGGCAGGAACCTCCTGTTTGTGCTATGCAAACTGGAAATAGCATGCCACCATCGCTGGCCAGGGCAACAGGACAGCTGAGGTAAATGCAGCCATGGCCACTGTATTCCTGCTTTATGGGTTTGGAGGTCTGGAGACAGACCTCAATGAAACTCCATGTACAAGGTCTGCTCTAGAGGAGCAGATGCCTTTACCACAGTCCTTTGTAAGGAATTAGCCACTGTGAGCACCAGGGTCACTCAGGGCTAATTCTCCCTTACCTAGGGACCAAGAGGAGATTATTATTATCAGTATTGCTGTAGCATCTAAATAGGAGCTAGAAACAACTGCCTTCTACACACAGCCTGCTTGTTCTGCTAGGAGGGGCCAGCTAAAGCAGCTCTGTGGCAGTAGATGCAGCACAGGGGAGCTGGGCTAGAACACGGGCAGTGCAGAATCTGCCAAGGACCAGCCAAGGGCTTAGATACCAGCTTATTGAGACCTATTTTGTGCCAACACCAAAATGACTGCTCAGCATTATGCCTGCATTAAGGGACCCTGCAGTACATGAGAAAGAAGCCAGTTATCCTGGTAGTTCTACCATTATCAGCGCTACATAAGACCTTCAAAATCTCTTAGCCTCAGAGCCCCAGGCTTGAAATCTTGTAGTTAAGCTCTTCATACTTATAGCACCAAGGCTCAAATAGTGCACCTGAATTATGCCAACATCTTCCCAAACTACATGCTTAGAGATCTGCCTTGCTTTGAAAAGACATTTTTTAACGCATCTTTATCTTTTGCAGGGCAGCACCAACACACCGCAGTCACCGTTTGTCCAAATGCCAGGTGAGGTTTTCCTCCACCAATAAATACCTTCAATGCAGGTTGGACAGTTGACACTGCTCCTGTTTCTTCTCCTCCAAAGGACATGAAGTGAGCAAAGGAGCACTAGAGCACCTCTCAGAGAGAGCCCAGGAGGAAAGAAATTGAAAGGGTCAAAACAGGAACAGCAAAAATAAAAGAAAGGCCCCTGTAGTCTTGTATGAAATTCCCAAAGAGGGGAAAGAGAGGTAATTAAAGTATTTCCCACCTCTTTTGATCAAGGTGCCACGCAGAACCCCTTCTTTTTCCTCTGCATCTTCCAGTTTTCCCTGGAGCTGAAGGGAGAAAGTACGAAACCAGGAACTGACCTGTTTTGCCCCTTGAGCTCTTGGGCAGGGAAAGGGGAGTGAGGCTGGAACAGAAGCAGGTGGTTTTGCAGATGTAACCCCATCCTCCTTCTCAGGAGCTGTAGCAGAGCAAGGAGGAAGCAAAGGTTGGCAAAGCTAACCTCCATCCCCCTGGCCTCATATTTGAAGCTTCCCAAAACACATTTCGTTTGCTGCAGATGGAGGTCATCAGCTGGATCAGGGCAGTCAGAGATGCTAAAAGCACTTGGGCTGACACACCTGTTTGAAGACAGGATTGACTCCTGCCCTGCGTGATGCTAGAGAGAAAAGGGCTCTACTTTGCACCTGCAGAGGTGCCCATACCACTACGGCTCCCCAGGTGCTGCTGTTACGGTTTCCCTTTAGCCAACCCTTTTTTCTGACCACCACAGGCTCACCTACCACGGCTGGTTACTACGGCATCAGGAGATCCTTTACAACTGAGTTGGATTTCCACAACACAAAGCAAATTGTCAGTGATGTCTACTCATCCCCTCTAGGGTCCAAGCCCTTCTCGTGCGATTCCTCTGCCACTCGGGGCTACCCGGCACTTCTGGACCCATATCTCACCGACCAATATGGGGACTACCATGCTACTCCCCTCACAGCGGGTACCAGCTCCTTCTTCAGTCCTTCTTCTGTGCCCCCTCTCCTGCCATCCTTCCCTAATGAGACAGCGCACTTCCTACTAGTGAGTGAGTCTACGGTTCTCAGCCACCCAATGAAAGATTACCCAATTTAAAGCTGGTGTTAAGTCAGGGGGACTCATGCGGGAAGGATGTGGCAGTTACAGGAGCAGCCACAGCAGAGCACACAGCAGATGGGGCAGGGCTGAGGGGGAACTGTTTTTCTCTTTGTTCCTGTCCTCCATCTAATTGTCCCCTCTTGCTGTTGGAGACCAGCTCCTAAATTAACAACCTTCCCTGTTCCCCAAAACAACTACTCCATTAAGCTCCTTAAGTTTCTAGAAACATCCTTTGTCGGCTCCGGGCAGTTGCCTATCCCTATCCCTGCAGCTTCCCAGGAGCCAGCTCCATTCACACTCCCAGGGCAGAGCTCCTGGACCCTGCAGGATCGGGGCTGGTCAGTCTCACCGGGAGCCTATTCCAGGCCTTGCCCACTATTGACATCATGGATGCTTCCTTTCAACAGTTTTAACACCAAATACTGCTCCACAGCAACAGAAACCATTGTGAGTGCTCCCAGCTAGGCTCTTAGGATAGCTTGGCTTGGTGAAGGCAAGCTAGCTATGGCATTGCCTCCAGGACAAGCTTTTATTCTTAAGGGTCTTTCTTGCCTTCTCTCCCCGCTTCCATGCAGAGAGAGCCCTGGGAGCAGACCTCACCTGACAGTCTCAGCCAGTTGGACGGTGCGTGCTCAAACCCTTTGCAAGCACTGCCTGCCAGTGCCAGCTGCCTCTCCTCACACGAGTCTGGAGGTGTTTCCCCATACCGAAGCTCAGGTTGGACCCCAGCCATCCCCGGAGCCCAGCCTCTGCATCCTGTTGAAGATGTCCACTACTCCCCCAGCTATCTTGCCACCTCACCCTACTCCTTCTCACCATTCATGACAAACGAGCTTACCTCCAGGATGAGCCACCTCTCACCAGAGCAGTCCTCGGAGATGCCACCCCTTCACGATAACTCTGCCTGGGCAAAAGAGGATGGAAGTCCCATCTGGGGGACTTATGAAGGCCGGAGAACTTATTGATGAGAGATAAGAGCTGGAGGAAAAGAAAAATCGACCATTATTGAAGCAAATTTTTCCTAAAGCTGGTCCTTCAGAGGATGCTAAAAACATGCAAGGCTTTAGGCTCTGTTTAGAAATACAATCACTTGGATATACCACATTTAGCTTATAGTGGTGTCTTCTAGCGCCTTATGAGAGTCATTGCTCACAGCCCCGCTGTGCTACAGGTAAAATACACACCCTGAAAAAATATCTGCACTTATGGGCCTTTCCTACAAACAAGGATCTCGGGTACTTCTTTTCAGACATGAGGAAACAGGTTCCTCTGAACCATAAACTACGTCTACAGAGCCACATTACCAGAAGAGATTTGGGAAGGCTGGGGAGCAAGGCAAGGGGCTGGGGGAACCTCCCCTTAATAGCACAGAGTCTGTATAATGGTATCTGATTACCTAGCAGCATAAATGTACGTCCCTAATGCTAGCATGCTGTGAACATGGCATTGTCTTGGGCAACAGTTATTGCCAGAGTAGCAAAGACATGGCACGTTTGAGCCTACAACACAGAAGGCTACAACCAAATAAAGCTCACCATACTACACCAGGGCCTGGCAGACAGCTTAGGGTGTTGGCAGGCTCTGTCGGGGCACCGTCCTGCCTGCTGATCTGCGCACAAGGAAGCCTCACCATCCCTCCCACCTGCAATGCACAAAACACATCCTCCCCAATTTCCCTCTTGCCCTGAAGAAAACATAGAGCTGTTCCCCCTCTTGCCTAAGCCAGATCAATACAAGTGACGTGACGTGACTCGAAGCCTTGTGTCAGTGGGCATAAGGCAGACTGCTCCCAGCGCCTTGCCAAGAGGCACCCACCTGGGGCTGTAATTGGGACCAAGGCTGATTTGAAGTCGCAGTGCCAGGCCGGGCCCCATGACCACTAGAGGTAGCTCTGCACACACAGACACACACACACAGAGGAGTCCTGTGCAACCCTTACAGATGCAGCCAGTCCCCACTGCTGTGTCCATTCCCGGCAGAGGCTACCCTCTTTGCCCCATGTCATCCCCCAGCCTGGCACCCACAGAAGCAGCAACAAAAGCCTCGCTGAGGAAGAACAGGAGCTTTCTAGGCTTGCGAGTGTGTAGTGATGAGATGCTTTAAGGCCCTCTCTGCCTTTCCTCCTCAAATCCTGGGGCTGACGGGCATTTGAAGCCTTCTCAACACCCTCCAGGGATCATAAATGGCACTGGGGTCACAGGATCGGGCCCAGAGCATTGCTTCATGCCATGCTGCTTGCAGGCACCTCTGCACAGGAACATGGACTGGGCACCCAGCACTGCACCTAGAAACAGGCAGCAATATCCGGCCCCTGTAAGCAACACTGCAGAGAGCTGCCACGCGGACCAGGCCAGTCCTCTACACAAAGCCCTTTCTTTTACAGGCATACCACTTTGCACCATCCCTGGCACCCCTCATCCTGTAGCCCAGGAATGTCCCTGCAGCTCGGTGCGCATGCAGCAACCATACAAGCCCCTTGCTCAGCCCACACCTGACAGCCAACACCTCCCTGGCTTTTCAGGCACCCGCAAACTATCCAGGGTATGTTCTGGCACCAAAGGATGGAACGAGTGCTCCCAGAGATCTCGGCAGCTGCCCCAAAAAGGAAGGCTCTGCGCAGCCTGCCCCGGGACACACCTCTCCCCCTGACCCCTCGCAGCACAGCTGAGACGCAGCTGCAAGAGCCGGAGCACCAGCAGCCCTGGTGCAACTGCCCGGCAGAGCCCATTTATGTCTTCAGGGGCTCAGCGCAGCCCCCGCTTCTTCCCCGCGGGGGTCCGCAGCCCGCCGCAGCAGCGGGCGGCAGGGACGGGCCGCCTCCCGCAGGTGTCGCTGCGCTCCCGGCGCAGCAGCCCCGGACCCGTCCCGGGGTGACAGCCGCGGGCCAGCCCCGACCGCCGTGCGGAGCTCACCTCCGCACCCCTGCCCAGCCGCTGGGCTGCGCCCAGGCTTCTCCGGGGGCCGAGCCCCGGAGCCCCGGCTCGAGCAGAGGCCCGCGGCTGGCCGGAAGCGCCCGACTCCGGTCCTGGCTGGGCTGGGGTCCTTCCCAATGCTTCCTGGTTCCCCAGCCGTGTTCAGACCTGCTCGGAAAAGAAAAACTCCAGCGGTTCTCGGGGCCTCAAATCTCGCGTCTGCCCACCCCATGGGCTGTGCCCTTCTTTTTGCCAGTCGGACCCCGGAGAGACAGGGAAAGCTCAGCCCAGGGAAAGTGCCAGCAGCCAGGGCTCCTCCGCACACATGCCAAGCATGGGGCAAGGTGCGCCGGGCTGCCTCCTGTTTGGTCTGTGGGCACCACAGGCTCGGTAGCTGTGGAACACTGCAGCGTGGCACCCACTCAGCCAGAGGCAAGGGCAGGGACCTGACCACGGACCAGGGCAAGGCAAGGAGCCCCAGAGTGTCTTGGGGTGTGTGCAAGGTCTCCTTGGCCCACGCCCAGCGCCTGTGCCCCCAACCTGAGGCCTGCACGAGCCTGCAGCCTTGTTCCATGCCACAACTGAAAATACTGCCAGGCTGAATTGCTGAACGTAGCTGCTGTTTGACAAAGTGGCAAAGCAGTCACCATCAGCTGTCTCAGCTCTACCTCCTTCAAGAGCCTTGCATAGACGAGGATACCAGGGTCTGTATAGCTGTATTCCCATCAGGCTCTGAGGGAGAAGCAGGGACAGAAAGTTTTTGAAGTGTCTTGGAAGTGTTTGACCCACTCTGGCATTCGGCTTTTAACCCAGGCAGGGTCTCTGTGAGCCTGGAAATGCTCCGAAACCCAGGACAGGCAGGAACACCCCAAACACAGGTGCTTCATGTTTCCTTAAGGCGTACAGCTCAGTCACGACTGGAGCTGAGCAGCCTGCATGCTCTGCTCTGTAGTCTCTGGTTACAGAGGTAAACATTACCCCAGCTCCCAGGAGTGCCAGCTCCCCTGCACAGCACCCGCGGCCTCACTGGGGTCTACTCACCCACCACCGATGCTTCAGCGGGAAGCAGCCCCAGCAACACAGGAGCTTCAGGTCCCAAACTGCTTAGCACAGGCAGGCCTGTGTACTTGCCTGCGCCCCCCCCTTGCAACTCCCCCAGCACAGCACGCTCCTTTTTGCTGCATTGCAGGTGGAGAGAGGGGGGGAGAGGGCTCATCTCCAGAGGGGCCTGTGGGAAGTGTCCCTGCAGAGCTGCCCTAAGCAAGGCTTGGCCTACCAGGAGCTGCAGAAGCACATTTCAGCGCAAGGAATGGCATCGCCGCTGCGACCACTCCCCACAGAAATTGTGTATTTGTTCAACTTAAAGGAAAAGATTCAGCTGCAACAATAGCCAAACTGAACTGCTAGTAGATTATTAACAGCCTGGCCTGCTTTCTGCCTCGGACAGCTATTCCCAGGGCACGGCAGAGGCTGCGGTGCCCAGGGAAAAGTTTAAACACAGCCTAAAAAACCCAACTACGTCAGTATTGTATAGTGATGAAGGGTTATCCAAAAAGCGTCTCATTCTGTCACACACTGAAACCCCACCACTTGCAGCGCACAGGGCAGGCCAGCACTGAAGCATGTAAGAAGAGAGGGGCCAATTTGTGCAGCAAGAGCAAATAGTCTGAATTAAGGGAAAATGCAAATAAACTCCAATATAAGCCCAGCATCTGGGCAGAGGGAAGGGAGTGCTGTGGAAAGAAGTGGGGTTCGGGTAGCTTCAGCTACCTGGGTGCCCAGGGCAGCCTTTTTATTATGCCACGCTCGCCCACTGCCATTTTGGCCCAAAACCCTTAGTATTTAGCCTTAAAATGTGAAAAAAATGTGCAAAAAGCAGCTCAGTCCCTTGCAGAGTCCTCTCTGCAGGTAGCAAATGAAATATGAGAGGGCTGGAGCCCAGCCTGTGCGTCTGAGGGGAAAATACTGAGCCGGTTTCGAGGCATCTGCTTCGTTCGGGGAAAGATGGATAAAACCCTGCAAATGTCCCAAAAGCAAAGGGTGGAGAGGGTGGCCCCACCAAATCTTATTCCCCCAGACCTTCTGCTAGGTGGGGATGTGCTCAGTTTCACAAAAAGATAGCCCATTTTGTGGAGCCTTTGAATATTCAAATTGAAAGTATCGCGCAATCATTGATTGTCAAATCATTGGTTTCTAGAGGTTTTAAATACTTGGCATTAGGAGAGAAAAACTCAAACTTATACCCGTAGGGATAAAACAATAATATTGTCAGGATCCACCTGGCATTGCCACCAGGCAAGCAGGTCCCTTCACCCCCAAATTTTAAGCCTGTCTCCTCTCGCCCCCTTCACCTGCTCTGGGGCCGGGGCCGAGGCCACCGCTGCTGCTGCACCGGGCACCCGGCGAGGTGCTGCCCGCTCCTGCTCAGGATGTCCGGTAAGCCCCGCCGCCCCCCCTCCCCCCCCCCCCGCCACCCCATTTTGGAGATGTTTCGGGGTTCGCCGGCGTCATTTCGCGAGTGAGGCAATCTCGCCTCCCAAGCGAGGAGGAACCGGGGAGGGCGGGGAGGAGGGAAGGAGGAGGCAGGGAAGGGCTCCTGCCCGCCAAGTGCCGGCCTCGGCCGACCGCGCGGCCGCCAGCGGTGCCGGGGCGCAGCGGGGCGCAGCGCAGCGGGCAGGGCCGGCCCGCCGGTAACGGCCGGCGGGGGGAGCCGGGGCGCCGCAGAGCCGGGCGACCCGGCCCGGCCCGGCGCCGCTCGCTCTCCGGCGGCCATCCCCGTGGCTCCCGGCGGGGAATCGCAACCGTCCCGAGCCCCTGCGGCGAGGTGGGAGACGCGGCCCCCGCACCGTTGCCCCCCACCTCTTTGTGCCCTCCCCACATGGCCTGCCCTCGCCACGCTGCTCTTGACCCTCAGCCTGCCCTGACTGCTCTGCTCTCCGACCCCAAGTCCACACTGACCCCCAGCCTACCCTTGTCACCCTGCTCCTGATTCCCAGCCTGCCTGACCACCCCGTTGCCTGACCCCCAGCCCCAGGTTCATCACCCTGCCCCTTCCACCCACAGCCTGGCCAGACCGGTAGAGCTGGCTGTGGTAGCCCTGCTCTTGATGCTTTGGCTGCACGTAGACCACTTTGGGGCCTCGGGGTGCTAGAAAAGCAGGATCCTTGAGGCACAATGCTCTGCCACGGGAGCCGGGGGTGGGAGCTGCCTGACAGCCGGCCCCTGAGTTATAGATATGTCCATAGCTCACCTGCTAGTTTGTCTTTGAGTTGCTCATAGTGTAGCCTCTAGCCCTGTCCAGCTACCTGTGCAGACCAGAGCTAAGAGGCTGTACGCAGCATGAACCAAACTTGCAGAAGGGGCTGCTAGCTCAGGGCCCTCCCTGGCTATAGAAAGGCCTGGTAACAGGGTGTTCTCATTAAACTCAACCCTTCCCTCCCCTCATTTTCCCCACCTTCAGTTTGTTGAATAGAAACAAAACATAAAAATATGAGATGAATAATCCCCAGCTGCTGAGAGCACAGCTCAGCAAACTCCCCTCGAAGCAGACCCAGGTCAGCCTGCCACCTTTCTGGAGGGACCTGTATGCCTGTTCCAGAGCACCAAGGGGGCAGCAAGAGGGCCAGGGGCGGGCAGACAGGAGGGTGAAGATGCTGTATGGCCATCAACAATGGGGAGGGGTTATAGCAGAAGAGGACAGTGCCTACAGCGTGGGATTTCTTGGATATGTGGGCAGAACCCGCAAATCCAGCACTGTCTTCTTGCTGCATGCAGCAGCCATAGGACAGGGAATCTGCAACCAGCTGCCTCCACTGGGGAACAGCTGACTGCAGGATGAGACAACACCAGTGTTTGTAGCATCTGCTACTGGACGAAAATAACAGCAGAAAGTTAGGACAGAAACAGAACTGCCAGAGGCTTGAAGTATTTTACCATGAGTACAGCAAGTGAAAGTGATTTTTCACAATAGGTAAATTCTTTACCATTTCCTGTACTAAAAATCCCTCATCAGGTAGTGACTGATGATTGCTGATTGGTTTTGGCTGGATTAAAGACATCCTAAATGCCTGTTTGGAATAAATGGGAGGTGTACAGAATGAGCAAAATAAAGAGATAATCTAGGCTTTGCAAGAAGTGATTCATGAAAGCAGTCATTTTATTTGTGTTTTTTTTATCCCTCTGAATAACTGCCCACATATTTCCATTATTTTATTCCTGGTCTTCATCTGCCAGATAAAGTGCTTCCCATATTTATTTTCAGGTCCTAAGAGTGGCGAATATGACAGGAATTTAAATAACTTCAACAGTAGCACCAGACGGAGATTGGTATTAGGACACCTGGAGGGTGGGGTGGAAGGAGGAGATAGAAAAGAACAAAATACGTATGATTACTAAATATAATCAACACCAACTTTTTCATAAATGTCTGCTTGTCACAAGCTTGAATAGCAGGTGTTAAAGAGGGCTATAAACTGTGGTTACAAGTGACTTAACAGTGACCAGTTAATCATCTGTTACCTCTAAGTAGACTCCACGTAGAGCACGCCTGAAAACATGCTGGATTTGCTGTGTGCTCTGAAAATCTCCCATCTTGTACAGTGTTTTTTCCACAACTTCTTTCAGGAAAGCCCAAGGTCTATCAAGGTGTTAGAGTAAAGATTACAGTTAAGGAGTTGCTGCAGCAGAGAAGAGCACGACAAGCAGCAACCGGTGCAGCGGTAAGCAAAAATCTTTTGGTATCTGCTTTGTCTCTTCTCGCTTAATCTTTTTTGCCAGGACTGTAATCTCTGGGCCAAGGAGACTGCCAAAGTCTGAGTATAGCAGGCTGGTAAGGATGGGGGAGAAGAACATTCAGGCAGGGTAACTGCAGCACTGATGTAAACAGGTGACGGCCTGAGCCATTAGTACAGGGAGGAAGCAGAGCTGGTGCTCCAGAAACGTAACTCACTCTGGGACAGAAGGATCACATGGACAAATTTCAGTCCAACTTACAGTTATCACAGCAACTCCAGTATCATTATGCTGGATGAGCAAGGCAGGCCATGGTCATTGCCCGCCATTGAAAATGTGGCCTGGCTGGGCTGAAGCATGCACCAAACCGTTTTGCAGCATCAGGTGAAGGGTATGCCCAGGGCACGCCTTTGACCCAACCTGTGCAGCTTTGAGGAGCAACCAGTGCAAAGCTCTGTCACACTAAAGCTTCCCTAACCTCCCCCTTTTTCACAAGTCTCAGCCCCCCCGGAAGCTGCTTTCAACCACCCCCTACCCCTGGAGGCTTTCTCTTGTCCAGTTAGATCAGGCAGGAAATGAAGGCACCAGAGGTACAGTGCCTCCAGCAGCTCCCAGGCAGTTTTCCACTGTTTTGGGTTTGGGAATTTGGGACTCAGCAACAGCCCCAAATTTTGGCTAGCAGAAAGGAATAAAACAAGGCATGGGCAAAGACCCCTTAAGCAGGGCTCCATCCTGCTCCATTAGGGCTCCTTAGTGTAACATTCAAGTGTGCTTGACTGAATTCAAGTCTCCAACATTTTTCAGTACCACCTGGGCAGCTCCTAGCCCCATCCCTTCTAAAGGAGGGGACGGAGATCTGTGTGTGTGTACACACTCACGTGTACACTCTCTCTCTCACTCACTCTTCCAGTCTTTGTAGGAGTCCTCTAGCTCCAGCCACTCTAGGGATTTGCATAAAGAGGTTGGTAAATCATTACTTCTTCCTGGTTCATGACATTACAGCTTTGGATGGTTTTCAGATTTCATCTCCTACCTCCTGTACCTCGTTGCGGCTGATCAAAAAGCTGATCAGCCTGCAAGCCAGAGGCAGAGAGGCCTGGGTGAAGAGTGCACAAAACTGCTGGGCTTTGGAAATGCTGGGTCACTCCTCCCCTCCAGCCCTAATGGAAGGAGCCTCTTCATCGCAGCCAGGCGTCACAGGGCTGCGTGGAACTGGTTTTTGCTTCCCAGAGCGAGTTTACACAGTGCTTGTTTTGCCCACACAGGAAAAAGCGAAAAGTGGCAGTGCAGGAGGTTACCTTTGTGATCTGCAAAAGGTATGCGTTGTCCTGGAGAGGCCCCAGAGGCTAGGGCCAGCAGGATAAGCTGCCTCCGTGCACTGCTGCTGGTGGTACGGCTCTGTCTGCCTTGTTACACATCTGCAGTCAAAGAGAAGAGGGGTAGTCCTACAGGCACTTTCAGCCCAGAATAGCCACTATTTAATGAATTAAATGCACGGGGATGTGCCAGGAAGCTGTTGCTAGGGAAATAAGCCACTAACACAAGAGCATTTTGAATAAAGAAAATGAAGTGGAAGTCTGTATGAGTTAAAGCTGAGGAAAAAAAAACAGTATTTGTATTTGCAGAGTAAAATCCTGGTCCCAAACAACAAGCATCAAAACTGCCGTTGCTCTTGGGGTGGATTTCTCCCCTCCAGCAGGTCAGGTTCCTAGAACAGATTGGTCTGTCCTCTTCAGCTTCCCTCAGAAAATGAGACTGCCCATTTTCATAGAGGCACGTAGCTGTTTTAGAGTGGGGAGCGATGTCAGAGCTGGTTCTGAAATGACATCAACACCAAGCACGGCGACCCAGTCTGATGCCCAGCCATGGGAATACCTGCAATTGTCTTTAGTCATGTTTCAAGAGTTATCGCTACAATTTGTTAATTACTCATTCTCAATCATATTTATCCCTACAAATTCTTTGGGATCCCTCCACTGTGGAATTCATGGTCCTAGAAATTAACACGTGTTAGTTTCAAAGGCAGCCACATCTCTGCTGAATTAACAGTAATAATGCAGCAGAAAGAGCGCACTAGCAAGGTGCTGTATCAAGGGCTTTACACCAGGTTGGTGTTGTGCTCTACCGTTATAGATTCAGGGAAAAATCATGTTATGCATGTTAATCTTGTTCTGTCAATGCTAGGGAAGTTTTGCATGTCACAGCCATGAGGTAAATAAGGTTTACATAAATAGGTTGAAGCGAAATCCTGACTTAGCTCAGCATGCAGAAAAATGCTTCCCTGTGTTACAGTGTATACAATTCCTTTTCTTCCCTTCTCTTTGGTCAGGCTTCTTGGGGCGGCAGCAGCATCCAGTTTTCAGAGTCTGTGTCTCCTCCTCACCCAGGTTGGTACAAAGCCCATCCACATCTTCCTTCCCACCCCCTTCCCAATTTTTCCCGCCGCCGGAGTCTTTCCAGCCCTTGGTTGAGGCAGGCACTACCAAATAACCATAACCAGCAATGCAGCCAATCAGCACCTGAAAGGAGTCCGTGAAATGCAGATGAGGATGCCGTGAGGCCAGCAGCGTATATATTACCCCATTCAGGAGCACGCTCACATGCTCTCATTTGTGCAGTTTATTCTTCCCACAGCAAGGAGCAAGATCCCCCTCAGGAAGGGATGCTCACCCCCTAGGGAATAACACTGCTGGCATCACCTTCTCCAGGCTGCAATCTGTGGGTCCGATTGGAACTAGAGGGTCAGATTGCCTTGGAGCACTTTACTGAGCTCTAACAAAGTTGGCTGCTCTCCTGGCAGCATCTGTAGGAGCAAGAGGAGTATCAGGTTTTTGGAAACACAAAGAGTTTCTTCCTCCTGTATGTGAATATCCAAGGAAAGGGAAAGCGGTGGGGGGAATAGCACTCTGGGCTCACAGATCCTTCAATTATTCTGCAGCCAAAGCAGAAAGACCTAAAAGGTTGGGCAGGTATGAATATATACATTGTATGGACAAGGAAATGATTAAATCATCAATATTTGGGAATCTATTTGCTTATGTTAATACAGAAACGTGAGACATAACAAAGCTTTTTCAGGCTGGAAAGTCTCCATCTGTTTATGTATTTTGGGTGCTTCTCACTTCCTCCCCACATCTAGCTAAACACTGCCACCTTGAACCTGCAAACAGTTATGACTCTGAGTGACTCCACCCATGTACAGTTCCATTGCCCTCAGACCCTGAACTTGAAAGACCTTTTCCTTGTCTAAATCCATAGGGCTACCAAACAGATGAGAGTACTGAAAACTGACCTCGGGCAACACCTGCCCTTTCTGAAGACAGATACTGAATAATCGGCTACTGTCTGGTTTACCTTCTCTCCTAGCTCCTTTTGATGCAGAACCCATCTCTTCTGTTCCCAACTATTGTCCATCATGGCAGTTTTCGAATTGCCTCTCCTGCGAAGAAAGCCCTAGCTATTTGGAGCAGCTGGTAGATTCCTGTCTTCAGACAGATGCGCCTTTAGACCCAACCTTCAGTGCTTTCCAGACATCCTCGCACTATACCTCAGACGCCTTCCAGCCAGTCTCGCTCTGCTTTAACCAGGGCTTGGTAAGCTTTGTGTCCCAGGGGAGCAGCCATAGGCACTCAGAGGGAAGATGGGGAAGGGAGTCACATCCTGGGGCAGAACAGCAGCAAGCAGATTTGGAAATGTGGCTGCTTTTAGGGGCATGGGCTACAGCCATAGCAATGCTGTGGCTGTTTGTGTGGACTTCTGCATGGTTTCCCATTGGGAGCAGGGACAGGGAGGCCCAGCCAAACTTAGAGAGAGGCTGTAGAATAGAATGTCCCTTCTACAGATCCTGTAGATTTCCTGCAAAGAATAGCCCAGTTCCTGCTAGCGGTTGTCTAATTCACAGAAAAGCTCCCTATTAACACTAATGTCACAGGAACTGCCTCTTGGGTTTAGGCCTCCAAGGGCCGAACCATCTCCCTGCGTAACCAGACCCTCCTGAGAAAGGCAACGGCGTGGAAATTCTGGCTGCTGTCCACATTTCCCCAAATAACACCCTGAAACATCCTGTTGTTTTTGGTTTTTTTTCTCTCAAACTCTAGGCTGCTGGATCCCCCAGTTCAGCTGATCTGTCCAGCCCATTAAACTATAGCTGCTCTCCTCCTCAGCTATCTCCTTTCACTGCGCTGACCCACAGCCCACCCTCTGCTCTGGACACCAAGACCTATGGCTACCCTGTGGAGGAGTGGTCCTGCCATACCCCCTCCCCATATACCACCTCTGCCTGCTGCTGCACTGCCTGTGGCTCCCAGCATGTGGACAACAGGGTCCCGCAGTACTTCCCCTGCCCCAGCACGGATTGCATGGACTACCTACCACCCATAGCCATGGCTGATGACTTCTTCAGAAGGGATAGGAACTGTGACATCTGCTATAGCTAATGGGGACTGTGGTTTTACACATCCACTGTATCCAAATCAGATTAATTGCCCATGAACTATGCAAAGTTGCGCTGCCTAACACAGTCCAGTTTATTTCCTTCACTACTCACATATTTTCTGTATGACGTTGTCACTACATTAGTCCTCCTGTCTTGTACAGTCAGGGGTGTTTTGTTGCTGTTGTTGTGGTGGTTTTTTTTTTTTTTGCTGTTTGTTTTTGTGGTGGTTGTTTTTTAAAGAAATCCTAAGCTGCCTTACCAAACACAAGTCATTAAGCCAGTTCTTTTTGATACAAATAAATAATTTGGTATGCATGCTGAAGCCTATTCATTCCTCATGTGCTAAATGTCACTGCTTTTTTCTTCTGCTAATGATCCAGGATCCTGGCCCTGTTCTCACAAAGGTGAGGAAGAGAGACTGTCAGCAACCTACACAAGGAGCAATTACTCAGCAGTATGAAAGGTCTTGCTTACCCTCTCCAGCAGATAAAAAATCTTTACGTATCTCAGCACCCAGCACACTATCCAGAGAGAAAGCTGTGCAGCACCCCGCTCTGAAATGGATCTGCAGCTTCTTAGCCACTGCTTCTGCTCAGATGCCATGATGGTATTCTCTAGTGGTTCTTGCAGAAAAGGAAAACCGCTGTTTTCCATGCAAGCTCAGGGCATAGCCCGTGGGTCATGTGCCAGAAAGGCCCCTCAGGCCTGCTCAGAGGTTGAATCCAGTGCCAAACTTCTTTGGCTGCTGCTCAACACCAGCTTCCCTGTGAAGGTAGAGTTTCAGTGAGAGACTGATGTAGTTCAGCAGCCCTTTGTATAGTTTGGTCTATTGATACCAGGTTTTCTCCACCTTTCAGCATAATCAACTGAACAGGAGCTAAATAATTTTTTTTTTTGAAGTAGATAATGGGAAAGTTATCATACCTGAGGATTCCCTGTTTCTTGCATAAATCCAGACCTTTCTAAGACTGTGTCTCACCTGCTTTTGATAAACCTTGGTGAGGCAGACTGCCAAGCCACCAGTGTCTCAGCTGAGCACCCAGACTGGAAAGAAAGAAGCATCTCTCCATATTAAAACCAACACAAATGAAAAAACTAACTATACCTGTGAAGACAAATAAATAATTTAACTAGCTGTATGCTCACCTTCTCCTCCAGACACTTCTACAGTTAGCTGAAAAGCTTTCCTCTCCCCAGAGCTGAAATTACCCATATGGCTGAGGATGCAACAGACACACATATCTGGCTGGCAAATAGGGAGGTTTCCTTCATTCTACCAAAAAAACCAACCAATATTTCCTCACCCTGTGAAATCTATGAAGAACTAAGAGTAACATTTTTTTAATGAGACTTTAAAAAGATATTTGTATAATGCCAGTTATTTCAACCTTCTATCCCCGCCTATCAGAAAACAGAGCTGTTACATCCCATGCAGCCTCCAGGGTTCTCTTCACTTCTAGTTCTATATGAGCTAAAAATGGCGGTTTTTTCCATGTCCAGTCCAGGTCCCTGGACAGGATGTTTCATTTTTGCCATGCTAGACAAGGAGATTACACAGAGATAACTACCTTTCCAGCATCCAGTTCCTTTACCTTATGTAAGGCAGCAGCTTTTTTTCCAAAATTTGCTTTAAAATAGTTTGACAACTTTAAATAATATCTTCCCCTCTCCCCTGTTGTTACCTGATTAATCTCAGAGTTGGTCCAAGTGATAAACACATTCGGTCACAGAAAGCTTATAAATAGGAGTTAACAGCTGTATCTGTGCTGCAATTAAAGGTGTGATTACCTCTGTGCAGAGACACTCTATTAGGTGTCTTTTTAGTAGTGCTGGCAGGTGCTTCAGCCCCCTGAGTGTTCTCTCAGGACACTGGAGGGTTATACTTCTACTGCCCCAGCCTGCTCCACAGCTTGCTCAGTGCTGGCTACTCCTGCCTGCTGCTTGAGGAGTGGGCACACCTTCAGCCACATATCAAAACCCCTTATCACCAACATGAAAGAGCCACAAGAAGATAAGGTTGAGGCAAGATATTTGAGGCTTCTAGTGGAAATGGGGTGATCACATCCTCCCCATGGGCTAGCAACATTGGCCTGAGCTTAACAGAGCCGAGAAGAGGTGTTCTCATACAGCAAAAGAAAGAGTAGGTGAGAATGATAAGTAAGCATTCAACAAGGAAAGCACTCATATTAATACATTTTACAGCAAGGTTAATAATATCCCAGACTACACAACAGTGCCAGCAAGGAAGTCAAGTGAAATGTTACAGTCTAACAACACATCTCTCACCTCCACATCAGGTGGATAGCTAAATCTAATACATTATCAGCAGATTGCACATTTATCAGTATATTGTGGCATAGATCTGTACAGCTATCAGTGGTTACACTGCATCTGCAAAGAGGACTGCTCTGTGCAGACTGTGCTGTGCAGTGGAGAGGTTGTGCCCATCATTGAACCTATGGCTGCTGTTTAGGCATAACCACTTATGAGTGGCAGTGTGAGATGAGCACTACAAACCACCCTACATCCCATTCTTATTCCTGCTCCTTGGATGTTGCCTGACACAGGCAAAAAAAGCACCCCTTCAGAGGGGGAAGCTGTCTCTTAAAGGGCTGGGCTGGTGTCACCACTGAGCTTCCACACTTCCAGAGCTCACAGGTGGCTGAGGTGCTGAGATGGGACCATGCAGTGTGTTCTTAAAGATAGCAGATATTTAACAGCTGTTGGCCTCATGCTGCATGGGACCAGCTGCTCTGAAGTTACCAACTGCTCTGTTGGGACAAGGATATTTCCCGCAAAATGTTTCTATGCACTCGGGTATCTGGACACTAACAGCTTCCATTAAGTAAGTAGCACTGTCCTCCACCCCTTGCAGCCTTTTCCTATTTCTCTGCTGCTCTTTCTCCAGTTGTTTTGTAATCCCCCATGCCAGAGACTGCAAACATGTTTTAGACACCGTTTCCCCAACTCCATGTCAATAGCTCCAGGTGACATGCAGTGCAAGTAAAAGCTTGCTGACTGTCTACACAATGATGTCTTGTTGACACAAGAAAGGAAAAAAACCAGAGAAGGACTATTCAAAGGTTGACTGTGCATTTTCTGGCTATGAGGAATATATTCTTTCCCCTCTTTATTCCCCTCCCCCCCCCCCCAAAAAAAAAAAAAAAGGGGTTAGAGGAAAGTAGCTTGGGTCATATCTCCAACAAAGCGGGCACAGCACTACTGAAACGCTGGCACTTTATCAGTCCCTGCCAGCTATATAAACATGTGTTTACACAAAAGTGAGGATCACCCGATTCTTGCAAAAGCCATGAATAACTCCAGAAGTAACCCACAGTTACAGAGAAAATAAAAGGTTCTTATTTTCAGGTTCTTTACCAGTTGCACAGAGTATTTGATCAAAAAGTTTTCCTTGCCAACCGACTGGCGGCTTTTCTATGGTGCCACTTCAGAACATTTTTTTCATTATAACAAGCCTTTGTTATTAGCAACTTTTCCAAAGCCACAGGTAGGAAGAGATAAACTGTGCAAATAAGGGGGTATCACGTGCTACCAGTACTGCTAAGGTTATAAAAGGTACATTTCCCCTGAAACAGTAATAAAAAATTGAGGGGTTAACTGTGAACTAAGATACTGCTCAAATCAATGAAATTCACCCCAGCACAGAAGACTTAACACTCAGGCCACCTTTGAGCCTTAAAAGGGATTTTCCTGATACACAGACCAGGAACTGGCTGGCTTGACAGGGAAAGGGAAAGGTGCTTTACATGCATGGGGAAACAGCAGCTTCCAACTGTCTCCTGAATCCAGTCCAAAGACAATATGAACAGCTTGTTGATTATGGTGGCTTCAGAGCAGGCCGCTAATGTATGAGCTTTGGGAAGCTGAATACAGGTGTGCCTGTAGAGAGAACGAATCCTTCCTAGGTCAGTCATGGGATCTTCCTTCTGCAAATCTCATTTATCAGCTCTGAGTAACACAGGCTGCCAGAGTGATGCTTTGAATGAAGCCATGTCCATCCCTCCCCAGACCAATATTTTCCCTGATATTCTGAAGATGGTGATGTTTACAGACTACAAGTCACTATGGCATTGCTCTGTATTAAGCATCCAACAGCAGGCAGATGAGATAAGAGATAAGGCAATAAAGAGAGAATCCACTCTAGAAAACAGCTCATGTATTTTTTTCACTTGCTGCAAAAGGACTTCTGTTATCTCATAGACATTTCTAGATGGCAAAAAGCTTTTTACATTTTCCCTGGTGCATCACATGCCACATGCTGGTCACAGTTTCACAGTTTTGTTGCTAGCAAGTTCCAGAAACAGATATTTTATTGACCGTTTTGTCTTGACACACAGCACTAACTCACCAATGCAGTTATCACTCAATTCAGGGCTTGTTATAACATCCCTTCAAAGTAAGAAAGCACATGCTTTTGCTGGCCTATGCCCAGATACATGCAAATTTATGCAAACACAGGCAAATACATGTCTGCTTTTTTGTCAGCGGATGTTGGCAGGTTTGTAGATATGATGTAGTGAGAAGCAATAGCAAAACAGCAGAGAGGAGGGCTGAGAAAGTCGAGAAGATCTCTGCATTTCTTAAGAGCTTTTGTTCAAGTCTGCTAAACAGTTGTTTAAACAGTCCAGGTCTCGAGACTGACAAGTGCTTTAGAAAACCCACTGAGTTAGTCAGTGAGTGATCAAGGAAGTTAATGCAGTGATTTAAGACATCTGCCCTTCATCTTATTGTTCAGTTGTGTTAGAAAAAATAACTTGAGCAACACTGAGAAATCAGCGAACTGTAATTCAGAATGTGTACTGAAGATGAGACACCCTCTGTGAAAGGGTTGTCAAAACATGGCTTTCACTCCCTTCAGGCATCTACCTTCAATCCTATTGACCCGGCAGAGACACTGTTGCCAGTTGATTGCACAGCAATTCACAAATCATTTCACAGAAAGAACAAGAAGAATCTGTTAAAACACTCCCTTAGATAAGAATGGGAATAGGAGAGCACTTACCACATTGCACTCTGACCCTGCTGTGTACAGGCCCACACGGCTCAAAGGTTTTCTACCCTGTCCATGCCTAAAAGCTGTTGAAGACCTAAAGGAAGCCTCTGTCTCCTACACAGGCATTAGCTCAGGTGAGGGTTCAGCTCCCCACCCTGAGGTGCTTCCAGAGCTATTCTTTGCCATCAGAGCTGGAGACTTGGATTGGATCAGATGTCTCAAAGAGGAGTCCCTTCACTGGGAAGCATTCAGGAGCCACACGAACCTGCGCTGCTGAGAACCTTCCCCATGTACTTGCTCTTACAAGCCTCTGTTTTCTTTTCTCGGGGTGGGGTGAGAGACTGTGGCAATGGACAGCTGCTTCAGCTTTCTTCCACAAAGCGCTAAGAAACGGGGTAGCAGCAGCTTGCAGGAACTCTCACTTGGAGCTCTTGAGTCCAGATGTCCGTTCTCTCAGGTGAAATACAGGCATGGATGACTCCTCAGGCTGACTTGACCTCTTCCATCCAGTCTTTTCCCTCCCCTCAGGTTCCTGCATTCCCAGACTAGCAGGATCAATGGAGGTAACTGCACATCACAAAGGCTTCAGCATTTCAACCAGTACCTCTGTACAGCACCTAACAAGAGGCACAGTTCGAGCATGTCTTAGAGCAGTATTTCTCAACCTTTTATATCCAAACTACTGTCTTGTGTTCTGTCACCACCATGGGTTTCAGTGGCCACAAAATCAAAGGTTGGCTGTACTTCGAACATTTGCTTATTCATGTACAGCCATTTGCTTTGCTTGCCTCCTTGCTTGCAAGCAATGCTTGGGGTTTATTAGTATTCTTTGTTAACAAAATTAAGTTTTCAACCATTTGAAAACTCATCTTCTGATATCTTACATGTTACTTGTGGTCCAGAGGTTGAGAAACACTGTCATCCCACCCTGGTTTAAAGACTCCAGGAACAGGGACATGTTGGTTAACCATCCTCACAGTTTTTCTAAGAGGTCTTGTGCAATCAGCAAGGTGAAGTTGAAGCCGGAAATTGCAGGCAACCTAGGATCTGGCATTTTGGCGACAGGAAATGAATGCAGATGTAACTTTCCCTTTCTTCAGCAAATGCCTAACCTGCCAAGAAAATGTAGACGTTCATAACATACCCTCTGAAGACACTACAATACATACATACACACACACACTTATATACATGTATATGTGTAACTAAATACACATATAAACATATGAGAGACTACAATGAGCTCCAGGAGCCTTTTCATACCTGTAGGCATGAAACCCAATCATCCCTTGAGATTTGCTGCCATTATGAAAGAACTACACATTGATACCTCCCCAGATGTATTTGGAGTACCAGCTAATGCCCTCTTTGTGCTCCTTCATTACAGATTTACTGAAGTGGGGAACCCCCAAGCCTACAGAACTGCAGCGTCAGACCCATGTCGTACAACTTGTCCTCACTGTTCCCCTGGTAAGGACAGACAGCTGTGGTATGCACAGATGTGTTAGGAAGCAGCAGCAATGCGGATCATGTACCTGATCCCCATCTTTTCCAGAAGGAGCCATGTGGATTGGCTGATCGTTGTCTAAGTTTCGGATGCTCGGGTCTGCCCCATGGTCAAGGAGCAACTGGACAATTTCTTTCTGGTTCTTGTCACGAGGCAATGCAGCTGCCATATGCAAAGCTGTGTTGCCATGTGCCTAATGCAGTGGAAGAAAAAGAAAAAGAAGAAGAAAAAAAAAGAGAAACCTCCTGATAAGCTGTGCCATCTACTCAGAATTGTCCTAGAAATGGAGACTTGTGAAATGAGAGCTGAAGAAACCTCACACGATTACTTACCGGGAGGTGAGGGAGTACCTCTGCTCTGTTTCTCCCATGTATGGCTGCTCATGCAGGAGATTTGTGGATTTAGATTTTTCTCTCTAATAGAGGACTACCAATTGGGGTGCTTTGATGCTTTGCGGACAGCTAACAAATAGTCCTATATCAGCAACATTCCTAACCACTCTGCAACCCCCTGCTAAATCATACCCTCATGTAAGCAGAGACTTGATGAGTTATTTGAAAAAGAGAAGGATAGAGGCCATGTAGCATGCGTATTTATCCAGGAGAAACAATAGGAACTATTTCACTGGGAAACATTTAAGTCAGTCTAAGGGACACAAAACACATTACGCTGTGTTACACATCACACATGGGCTATGCAAGGATCAACAACAGCAGACCCATTTGTGCTCCACACATCTCCACTATTCCCTTTTACAATCACTTGCAAGTGCCAGAAAGTTGCAAAGAGACCTTGACACAAGTGAAAGCCAGACTCAATAGTGTATAGGTTACACGCGAGGCTCAGAATGATCTCTTGGGTACCAGGCACCTTTGACTGTGGGAGTCCTCCCAGGTCACCAAACTCATGGCATTAAAAAGAGGTGCTTTGAAAGGTACCAAGCTGTCCCGGTGGTCCAGCCGAGCCAGAGGTCCAGCAGCCCGTGTCCCTCAGTGACTTTGTGTACCACGGACCCAACAGAGCTGCAGGTGGCTTGGCTCTGCAGCAGACAAAATAAATCATGCAAGGCTCCAAACCTTCTCCTGGTTCCTTCCCAGAATGCTGAAGATAGTGCTTGGTTTTATTTTCATGGCGCTGTCATTAAGCAGAATCCTGAGGTCAAGGGCCTACTTAAGCATATATTGACTCCAGCTTTTCAGTAACAGGATTTGCACAGAAAGGACAGACAAAATTTTTTTGTGAAGCCACGGGGGGGCGCAGGACGGAGCATGCTGCAATTTGTTGCAGAAAAGCTCTGGTATCACCAGACCGTGTAGAAATCTGTGCCCCTGCCTAGTCAGGTATAACTGGTAACGGTTTTAAATGAGAAAAACCTAATAAGCAAATGCATAAGGCAAGGTATTTTTAGTCTGCAAGAAGTCTCATTTAGGCAGCTGTATATTTTTTCTCTGGGAAACAATCATACATTTGTCATGAACTTGGAATGGCTGGACACAAATTGCAAGGTGTATTACTCTTCTAGTTGTTAAAAGGAATACATGTGATTTTCAGGTGCTATTTACCGCTGAGACATACGGGACGTTGAAGCACAAAACAAAATAGCAAAATCTTAACAGCTATTCTTAGACAAGGCATTTTTTACAAGCCCTGAACAAGCAGATCCTTGTCAATTTTATCATCCCATGGAGTCAAGAGATAGTTACAAGCTCTTTATAGGACTTCTCGTTAAAATGGAAACATCTGCATTTGTTTACTGCATCTTTGTGGCAGGAGCACTTGATAGCTTCCAAATCCAGGCATGGGGCTAAGAAAAGAAGGCAATCTGACAATGCCTGATCTTGAAGCCTCCCATTGACTTTAACAGGGCTTATGCGAGACAATGGACCAGAGCACCAATATGTGGACTCTAGGAATCCTTCAGGTGAAAAATACCTCAAAGGCCTCAATGCTTTTCTCATTGTGAAATCCACGAGGAAATGGATTTGGAATGAAACAACCACAGCAAGCAGTGGGTGAGCCAGGGAAACCAAAACATGGACTCCAGCATCCCTGTTTTCTTGCCTTCTTTATACTTGGAAGAGCTAAAAAGCCAGGATGGGTATCAGACAACCTTGCCATCATATTTCTTACTGTCCCAGACAGCTCACCAACAAGACTGAAGACTCCAAGTGATCTTATCACAGTAGGAAGCTCTCTCAGGATTGTGATCTAGAGACAACAGCAGACTCCCATGGACAAGCTAGCACCTGCCTAACAGGTCTTAAAAGAAACAGAAAGAATGTAGTGAAAAGGCAGCATAAGGCCCTTCACTGTACAGAAAGACAGAAACTCAGTGTTATTACCCACATACACAAAGCAAAACATGTTTCCTCCAGTCCAACAGAAATCTGTAAGGGAAAAAAAATGTGAAGCTGCCCAGTATTTGCTTCCCAACTGAGCAACTGTTTTGATAGAGAACATTCAATTCCTTTCTGATGGACACAAGCATGTGGATGCTCTAGGGAGTACAAGCAAGGCTAAGAGACTGAAACTGTTGAGATGAAAAGCTAATGCACTGACTGTCTCAAAACAGGGAGCCCTAGCCTTGTCCTCCCCTCCCTCTGTCCTTTCCTGCTCAAGGGTACCGTTCTGCAGAAGCACCCAGAATCACCCACTTAGTCCTGCTGAGACGGGGCAGTTAGTCAAGAGCCAAAGCTCTAGCTGATGGTGCAGAGCGATGTCTCAGCTAAGGCACAGGAATGTCAGGATTTTTGCTTAGGAGGATGGGTGAAGCCGATACATCTGCAAGATAGTGTCACTGCTTGGTATCTGCTCAGAGGTGAAGTATGGGGCAGCAAGGGGATGGGCGACACAACAGCAGCACTGGGAAGATTTCTAGCTTGCTTTATACAACCTAGGAATGGCTGTGCCTCCAGAAGCCCTGCACTGAGAAACTAATGTTAGCAAAACTTCAGCTCAGTAAGCAGGGTTGTATAGAGCGCCTAAAGCCAGGTCTCGAGCCCCCAGAGTCAGAGGTGGTTACTCGCCATAGTGCCTAGGCTCCCGCATGCTCAGCAAGGATGCTGCCTCACTTCAGAGAGCTGGTTTCCCCATGCTTCACCTGCCTGGCAACGTCAGCCACTGGTTCACTGCCTGTCGCACGTGTCTGTCTTCTGTTATTGCTCCCGGCAGCTGTTAGGGCTTGGTGGGCCCTGTGAATATTTTGATTCTCTAGGCTCAAACTTGCAAGCAGCGATCACAATAATCAGTTTGGGCTCAGGCACAGAGCCAGAAGACTTGCAAATAACATTTAAGGCAGAAAGAGTCACCATCTCCCTTAACTGAAATAGGAGTTTCGTCCTTCCTATGGATGGCACATTTGACAGGGGAAGTTACTTGCTACATGGCTGCCCTAAACTGCTGTTTTTCAGTATTATGTTGCTGCCAACAGCAAACCATTGCGTCATTGCAGATCTGTTTTCTCAATCCTCTGCCTAATGTAATGAAGTTCACGTTCCTCCTCAAGTAACCGCTTCCCACGTCCTTCCTTTGGTGTCAACTTATGCCTGCTGGGAGAGGGGCCTGCATTTCACGACTCAGAGTTCAAGCCAGGCACTGCTTTCCAGGTGAAGTGTCTATTTACTGGAAAATGCAGTTTCAGGTTGAAAAAAACCCAAAAGTTCAGATTCACAAACCGTTGCTCATTCCCTCCAGAAAAAACATGTGTGGGAAGAGAGTAACTGGTTTCTGCAGGACCCCACAGATCTCCTAACACCTCTGTCTGCATGCAGCCTCCCACCGCAGCACAGCTCTCACACTGCTCTCGGCATGTCCTCTGCCTGTGGATGTGCACACAAATCCTGTACACACACAGCCTGACTCACCTTATTGTTGACAAAGTCCTTGGACTTGGAAGCATTCAGCTCCAAGAAGTATCTGAGGAGGGAGATGTTCCCATCCTGGACTGTATAATGAAGAACTGTCTTGTTGCTCTTCACATCCTATTTAAAAACAGAAAAAAACAAACAAAATAAGAAATGTTCTGCAGAACAACCTGAAGATATTATATAAATCCATCGGAGAAAAGTCCAGGCCAGCTCTGCAGCTAATGTGGAGCACCTCTTTCCCTCAATGGCCCTCTTACAGTCCAGTGTTTGCTTCAGGCTGCAAGAAAGTAACTCCAAAAGGCAGCATCTAACTCTGCAACCAGTCACTTGAGAGGGGAACAGGCTTGGTTCTTCTGGCAGCAGTTCATTCCTTCTTGAATTCTATAGTTTGAGCACAACACAAGCATCAGGCAGGGCAGGGGAGAGTTCACATAAACGAACAGCATACGGATAACTGAGCTGATCCCTTACCCGGCTGTAGATGGAGGCTCCTGTCTGCACCAGGAGGTGGATACAGGACTCCAGCTCTTCGCTCTGGTGCTGAAGATCTTTGTGGTGCTCCTCCATCAATGTCTGGGAACCCTGCTCCCGGAGCAGGGCATTGTGGGCCAGAACAGCACAATGGAGAGGGGTATGGCCTGGAAAACCAAGTAGGGAGGAAGATAACAACAGTCCCAACAAAGACATTGATGTACAGAGAGGAAGCGAGGGCTGGCAGGGAGAGCGTATGCATGTCTGCACATGTGTAGTTAAAGCACAAGCCCTTCTCTGGTTTCAAAGGTACCATGTGGGTTGTATAGACACTTCATGGGGCACTCCAGCATGTGCTCAGTTCCAGCTGTGCATTGAATCAGCATTGAACCATCAGCACCATCGAATTCTGTGGCATTTGAGCGCACCGCAACGACTCTCCCCCAGGCAGTTTCTGAGGTCACTCTGGCCTCCTAGCATACCACCAAATACCAATGAGCACCAGTCAATGAAATAGCCAATACAGTTTTCCATTTTTTGTAATACCACTATAAAATATTTGTACAAAGAGTTTTACCTTCAAAATCCTTCATTTCTAAATCAAGAGGGAAACCTAGTGACAGTATAACCTAGAAGCAACAGAGAAATGGAAAATTTTAGTTCAGCAGACCGCTGTCCAAGCCAAAATCTGTCAAAACTAACAAAATTTTAAAACAAACAAAGAAACAATCAGATAATTATCATTTAACTATAAACTAAGCTTATTTGACACTAAACTTACTTGACACTAGATTTCAGTGTTGTGAATCTATTTCCTAACAGGGACATTCAGGGTTATACAAGATGATCATGTTCCCTAGTTTCCTAAGCCCCACCTAAGTTTAGGATCCTATTAGATTCTTAGTCCAGAACAGTAAAATTAAGTCACTGGCCCCAGCTCAAGAGTGCTAGCCTCCTTGTTTTCACCCTGGATTAAGCAAAGGCACCAATAACACCATTTCATATTTATTCTGAGTTATTACTGGCAAGGATAAATGAAAATCTCTCCTTGACATGTACAGCCAGACTTTATTACCTAAAAGTTTGCTGACATTGGAAATTCTCAGACTGGATTTATTTACTTTTTCTTTTTAATGTGCAGCAGATGTGCAGCAGTGTGACAGGTGAAAACCACAGCTTGTTGCAATGGCTGCAGCAATGAGGATGCAGAGCCTATAAATGGCATGAAATAGTGGTCTGGAGATGAGCATTGCTTGGATTTAACAGAAAGTAAAAATTTTAAAACTCTAACGTAAGAAAATGATAGATTCGATGTGATGCAGCCAAGTTATACTATTGTCTATATTATTACAGATAATGCATTTTTTGCTCTTGATTGAATAAAGCAAGTTGTTCACATTACAACATCTTGGCTGAGAATTTTTGCAGTGCAGTGACTCATCCAGAACCTTGTCAAGTTAGACAAGGTGCAGGACAGGATCCTTCTGCTGAAAGATTATCCAGAACGGTTAGGGCTTGTGCTGTTTTTTCGTAACAATAATATAATATATACAGAACAAATATTGACAAGTAGCTCTGAGCTGCCTGATGATTAGGGAGTAGATGTTTAATCCATTAGAAAAAACAATTAAAATAAACAAACAAACAAACAAACCATAAAGCATTTCATGGCTTTGACCGCACTGAGAAGCAAGCCTGTGTACATTTTCCCTTTTTATGTCAAGGGAAAAAAAACCAAACCAAAACAAAAACCAAAACACAAACCACCACAAGTCACTCTGAGAGGCTTTGTTGGAATCATCTGGATGTAAAACACTTTTCCCCACTGAATGAAACACCTGTTTTCCAAAGAACTCGCTAGGTTACACATTAATTGCTTGCTCATGACTTAACCCAGGGTGTGTGCAAGGCAGAGCTAATGAATGCTGGAGATGGACTGCCAGCATGCCAGGTACCCCCCTGGCACTTCCACTGATACATCCTTCATCCTCAGAGGACCCTGTGCCCTGCCCTCAGGTAAACTTAGCAGCAGCCACGCTGCTGCAATGGAACTCTGCATTGAAGCTGCCTATACTCAATCCTGACATGAATCAAGGCAGGCATGTTTTATTAATTCCATTTTATGGCCAATAGCTAAGCATTTGAGAGACACATTCCAGTATGCTTATCTCTGCTATGTAATGCCTTCCAAAAATTCCCACAGTGCCTTTTCTAATGTGCTAATTTGCTCTTCAGGGCCGTTAGAGTCTGGCTGGCACACAACTTAGTTGTAGACCCTCTCTACAGAAAGATCTGTGAAGCAATAGGGAAGTGAAGATCTGGTCATATAAGTCATGAAAGGTCTAGTAGATTCTGGCCATACAGGAGTATCTAGTTTCTCTCACGCCCTGGAAAATCTTCGCGATGGATCTTGGTTTTGCATAAAATCTGAAAAATTCATCTCATTTTGAAGGCTGTGCCTGTGCTGGCTCTATCTGCAGGGTCACATCTACTCTCTCTACAGCTGGCTTGAGTCTGGACAGAACTTGTTGCTCCCATCTGGATGACACTGACATCAGGGAGGGGGTTTCACAGTGGTATTATTGCTTCCTCTCCTCACACCCCACAGCTGCCTGCAGCCTCTGGGGAACCCCCTCCAACGCCGGCATCAGTATAACACTGGGGGCTCAAGCCAGAGCAAGCCCACTCTGTCTGGCCTGCCATCAGCAGATTTAGAGCTATAATCTGCAGGAAGAATTTATTTTCCCTCCCAGATACGCTAAAGCCATTTCCTCTGTAACAGGAGCTGCAAGTATAGTCCTAAAACAGGAATAACCTGGGAAGTCGATTCCTAACACAATGAAAAGGAGACTTCAGTCAATCTTCATTGCTTACTGACATATTGCCTTCCGAGACGGTTATTTAAAGACACCAATATTGAGACTTTATTGTGGGTTTATATTGCTAGCAATTAAAACCATAAAAGCTTCTCCTACCTGAAGAACTTGGGCATACCCATATGTTGCAGCAAGATGTAAAGCTGACTGCCCTTTGTTGTCTACAGCATTGACATCTGCTCCTGTCTGGATCAAATCATAGACAATAGCTGGCTGCCTGGCAGTGACAGCCACCAGCAGAGGAGTCTGAAAATAGCAGCACAGCAAATAAAATGTGAGAGTCTAGAAGCAGATGCTATCATAAAACAAGGACCGGCGAAAGACAGTCTGGGCTGAATGGTATCTAGAATCCCAAGGATTGTGGTGCATAAACCAAAGAAAGCTCACAGACAAATTTTGAATCCCACATATTAAGGCCCATGGCGTCACGAGATAGGGGGCATTTCCCAGCTCCTGCTGAACTCCCTCTGGTGTTCTTTGGCCCTAATTTGGATGACAATCCAAGTCCAGTATTTTTGAAACACTCTTTATGTCAGGTGCAGCACTCAGCATAAATCTGTTATTCATAAAACTTTTGGCCTCAGAGACTACTGCCAACATACATATATTTTCCTGGACCACTGTTGTCTTAGACCACTCTATGAACCATGGGCTGAAAAGAGAAAAAGCTCATTCTCGCCACCTAATTTTAAGATCCTGCCAGAGACACCTAAACAAGGCCTATCAACGCCCAAGGCTTCCTTTACAGTAACAGAGAGACAGAACTGGATTTTTCAGGGCATCAGTTGCTCTCAGTCACGCAAAGCCCATGCCCATCCCAAACACAGCTGTTTGCAGGAGAAAGTGGTCTGTATTACCTTTCCTCTATGTTCCTTGGCATCAAGTCTTCGCAGCAATTTCATGCGCTCTGCAGCTGCCAATGTATACGCCCTCATACCTTTAGCTGCATAAATATGTAGAATTCTAAGACAGTAAATAAAGACACCGATCACTGCTTGGCCATGAACCACCCTGGGAGCAAACAGTTTTACAGGGTAGCATAGCCACTTCAGGGGTTTTATACCGAGTATTCCACAAAACCATGTCATAAGCTCCAAAGGGCTTGACCTTGAAAGCACCTGCTCCCATGGAAAGGGCTTCCTACCTCAAAATAACTGCAGCTTTCAAGAGCCCTCAGCAGTCCTGAGCTTTGCCATGCTGTCTCCTTTCCACTTCAGCACTTTCTTTCAGGTGAGATTCGCCCTTGTGCTGGGAGGTATCCAAGTCCTCCACAAAGCCTAGTGTTGGGGCCCAGCGTACCATATTGTATGTATGTATCACTTGTTGGGGTGATATGGCCTCGTATGCATTGGTGATATCTCACCATTCGGGGTGACAAACAGCCTCTTCTGAATCATGTATTTGTAAACAGCCTGTTAAGCTCTACCTCTTTATCAAAACTGCTGGTGAGAGGGACTTATCTTGTGCGTAAGACAAAGAGTTGTCACAACCCATAGCAGTTATGGGCTTGCTGGTGACATGGCCCTCAGCGACAGGGAAAACACTTCACTGCTTCACTTTGGTTGCCTGGTTTTATGGCTGGAGCTGCAGAGAATTGCACAGAGCTACTCGCCACTTCCATTCCCCCAAATCCTATTTGCAAGGGTGCCGGGCATGCACAGGTAGCTTTGCAATACCTCTTCACACACGAGGAGACCATCCTACAAGCAGTAGCGCCTGGGTTTGTTTCGCTCCAGACAGCACCATTGGATACTTTTTAGTCAGAAGCTGGTAGGCAGTCAATTCTTTCCTCAGGTAATTTTGTACCCCCGAGCCACACCTTGCAATTTCAGGAAGTAGAAATGCAACTTTATGGCTAGTCTGATTTTCAGTCAAGCTCAGCATTAGCTGTGGCTGCCCACCCACACATCCCCAGGGATACCAATAGAGGATAAGAGCGATTGAACTAACATCTGAACTGCAGGAGTGCTTCTGTGAGTAAGGACTGCTTGAGTAATCGGTGCCTCCAGGCCATATTTGGATCATGGAGTTCCTCCTTAGTCTGTCTTAATGTGCAAAATTAGCAGAAAGTCTAACAGCTAATCTGTGATTCTAGCCTGCACATATGTTATTGAACTAATTGATTGCTAAATCAATGCTGGGTTACCCTTTTGGATAGGAAATAAAACACTCTAGGCATATGAAAGTTACTGTAGATCTTTATTGAAAAAGATTTTGTCTTTTTCTAATCAGAACAACCCAGAAAGAAATTCTGAAACAGTTCATCATTGCTTTATATTCACACACAGAATTTACATACATCGGAGTGAAAGAAATTTAAAAGCAATCTTAGCAACCACAGGCTTGATTCACAACTGCATTATCCCAGTTTTACCTACTGAACGTCTTTGTACTTCTAAAACTGGAGTAAGCGGTGGTGAACTAAGCTCCTTCTAATTAATTTCTTTGCTGGGTTTTTCTGCAAATGTAAGCCACTAGTTTCAATACACCTGAACTACTGCTATTTTCAAAGAGCTTTATGATCACTTACATGATCCATTGCTTATGTCTTCCAGATTTGTCAATATTAAATAACAAAATATGCTTTGAAAGTCCTCAAGACTTTCAACCTGAGCTTGCAAACCTCACTCAGGCATAAGCTGTAAGGTCACTTGAAATATTGCCTGGGTGGCAACTGGACTGCTGGACACCAGGTAATAAACAGTGTAATAAATTATTTCGCAGTTAGTCTTGCAAATAATAAAATCACCTAAGGATCCTGGGCCTTAGAAAGCAGAAAAACCCAGAGAAATTGTGTTCACCAGCCAAGAGTCCCTTGTTTATTAAGAAAATAATAAACAGGGTTAGAAGGGGATATATTTCCTGTAAATATATTTGCCTGTGGCATGGCACTCCTGAACATCAACAATAGTATTTACAGTTGCATCAGAGGAAAAGGTAAAGCTACTCATTCTCCAGGAAAGAAAATCAGAAAGCTATAAAGAAAATGTGTGCACCTGTGAGCCTGGAAGACTACAGCACAGAGAAATTTGCCATAGCAGTAAGGCATGAGAGAGGTCACTAAGGTTCCCTAGCTCAGCACGACATCACCAACTTCACACTCAAATGCTACAGAACAAACAAAAGTATTGCCAGCTAATAGTAAAGCCGTGAATTCCTTGTTAGACTGAAGTCCAGATTTTGGAAGACCCTAGCTTCTCAATGATCTCCTGATATAGTGCCATGTCTTGCAATCCTGACTCAGGCAAAACTCCCGGTGACTTCAGTGGGACCAGGATCTGCCCATTGGTAGAACATGCAGCATTACCAGCCAGCCAGAGAATCAGCCCCCCGTCTCAAAGGTGGATTTTAGAGTCCAAAAACATTCTGCAGCTGAAAGACCATGACTCCAAACCACTGTCCTATACCTACATGGCTGTCTTCCAATGGCAGACAAGGTGAGACCTTCAAGTTACACCTTTGTGTGAACTCAGACCTTTCGGCTAGGCTACTTTGTGTTGCTCTGTAAACAGGGATGTCTGACTGCACTGGCGTTTAGTTCAGCTGTATTGACTTTTTGTCTTCAGACTAATGCACCTACCTGCACCAGTAGAACAAAACTACACTTTTCATTTTCCTATTTTCCAAAGGAGCAGTTCAATTTAGGAATGAAAAATGTCAATTTAGGCCCCCAAAATGTTTTCTAGTGGCCTAGATCAGATAGAGGTTCGTCTATGGATAGGGCAAAGACACACACATACAAGGCATTTACACTGAGGTCTGGAAAGCAGTCCTATTGAACTAGGTCTTGCCAATATTTAGGGGCAAGTGTGCCCTCACCAAATGCTACAGTTGGCCATGGTTACACTATAGTATGTCAATTTGAGACCATGCCCTGTGTTGGAGGATGAAAGTCACCTTGTGCTGATGCTGAGCACAAGAACTATGCAGTATCAAAAGCCTGCTTTGGAAAGGTAGCAGGAACTGTAACAGCAGAGAAATCTTGTGCTGGGCCCCAGCACAAAGCAAGTTTCACACAACACACAAGTCATGGTGTGCTAGAGGTGGACACCAAAATTGCAAGTAAAGTTCCCACCCCACCCCACAGCCTGCTTTTCCTCTGTACTCAAAACTCACTGTGGTGCCAGGTGGAATATTGAGTAGGTGAGGATCAGGCCCCAGATGTGCAACTTAAAGCCCTTCAACAGAGAGAGCATGGTTTAAAACATACGTATCATTGTCTTCATCTTCTAGAAGCAGCTTCTCAATGGGCAGTGTGCCGATGACTCGCCTGGCATCCTCCAGCTCCTGGGGGGCTGGTTCAGGAAAGGAGATCGGCAAGGGCACAAACTGAGGCCCGGAAAGTGTGGAAGAAGCTGGCTGGTACTGCAAAGTGGAGGCTGGCAGTGCAGAGAGGGGCTGTGCCCATGGAAAGTATGTGAGAGGTGGCTGCTGATCCGTCACCTCGAGCTGAGGCACTACAGCAGGAGTGGTGCTTCGGGGCTGTTAAAATAGAAGAGAAATAAAACAAAATAAAAGCAATTGGCCAGGCAGGGCGGGAGGAGGGCACAAAACAACAGACTAAGGATGCTCAGTCTCACTTTTAACATCCCTTTTCCTGTCTCTCTGCATAAAGAGTTATACTGAGTGTGACAGTTTTCCCATGCTGGCTCCCATGAGAGCAGTGGCTGTGGGTGTCCCAGGTGCTTGCTGCCAGTAGCTCACACTCATGTCAAGTTCCCTCTAGCTTTCTGTTCCCACTACCACCCTCACTGTAAGCCCATGAGACAGTTACACCCTGTGTTGAAAACTGCCGCCCTTGACAGTCTCTCTTGCAAGTTGAATGCATGGGCACAACTTTGCTGCCACAAGGCTGAAGGCAGCTTATTCTGGCCTCTGCGACAGTCTATCCTGACCAGCCCCTATCAGCCAAGGCAGAGCCACATTTGAAATGATAGCCCTTCCTCACCAGTGAAGGCCACAGGACACAGGCATGAGCCTTTGCTGATTTGGTGTGTCATTGTCAGCAGCTGAACTGAAACATTAAAAGGAAAATAAGCTGCTTGAGTTCAATTGAAACAGAATTCTCTGCCCTTCTCCTCTAAGGAAGAACAAATCACCTTGGGTCAGCCAAACAGATTTTGTCCAGACTGAAACCAAATATTCTGCTATGTTTATGCGCTATTTTGGCCTTGCCCTTACATCTTTAAATAGCAATTTTTGAGAAATTTATTGCCAAGCCATTCTTCCTGCTTCACCTGGTGGATGTGTTTTTTGGAATCCCATTTACTTTTTTTTTTTTTTTTTTAAAGTTTGGAATTAAATAGTGAAGAACCCCCTGGATACTTCTCAGATCTCCAGTGGGACTGTGTCCTAAGTGCTTGTCCAAACAGCAGCATTTATTGACTATAATGTGCATCCTCTCAATGAGCTACTTTAATTCTGCTTCCTCAGGTATTCCAAATGCAAGCTGAAGAACAGCTCCTCAAGTTGGAAGTGATGACAACAGTAAATGTGACATTCCCCATTATTATCCTTGAGCTGCAAACAGTATTCTCCTATTGTAAATAACTGTTCATAGACTTGAACAAACTCAGGGCAATGGCAGCCCTGCTGCTGACTTGATGAGAGATGACTAGTTTCCCAGGACAAGAGCAAAGAACAGTGTATGTGTTAATAACGTGGAAAGTCTGGAGGAGTGCAAAGAGCTGGACAAATGGCAGTGAAGTATGCCTGATTTCAGCGCAGCCACAACTTTTTGTCCAGCTCAAATCATATTAATGTCCAGCACAGTGCAGACAGGGCCACTGCTAGAACAACTATGTGGCATGGACGCAAAGACACACAACATTATAGTAATTAAATAAATTATACTAATTACATCCAGCACTCCCCATGGCTCTTACTAGAAGGTGGGGAATTTGCTGTCATTTATACCTAGGTATTTTTGACTTACTGCAAAATTGGTGATCAGTGGTTGAGAAGTATAAGTCAGAACAGATGAAGGTCCAACCAGTGTGTAACTGGGACACATAGGCTGAACATACATATCTGCTGTGTATGAACAGCTGACTGCTTCGTGGGACACATAATCAGAATAAGTGGTCCACTGAGTTAAAGGCTGTAAGGATGTGGGAGAGGGCTGGGAGATCCAGCCAGAACAGAGTGCTCCTTCATCTGTGACAGGCAAGGCAGAGGCAGCAACATCCATATCAATGCAAGGCTGGCCTAAAAAACAGAAGAGGATTAAAGCCCAGTTCAGCATAGCCTTCCCTGCAGCACGGCTGACAAACACTTGGAAAGTCAGGGAAACATTACCCATTGGTGAATAGGAAGGAAGCGGCTGATGGGGCAAAACAACCTAGAAGAGAGAAGAAAAATATTCAGGGATTAAGACCATAAGCATTAAATTCAATCCCCTCTGAGAAGCACTGAGGGACAGAGCATATTAGCTATTATCAGCTGATTATCAGCTACTACTTCAATGTCAGTGCCTGAATGTTCCCACCTGCCTCTACAGAAGGGCCAGGAGAACTGAGCCTGGCAGCCAGTACACCTAAACCCAGCCCTGTTCACGGGCCTAGTCAAAGTCCACGTGTCCCTTCAGCTCAAGAGGGCCTTAAACAATATTTAAACCTTGTGTTGCAGAGAGAATTCCTCTTCAGAGAGGAGCCAGTCAATCTCCTTCCTCCTGGGAGGACAGAGAGAGGTAGGCTGAAAATAAGAAGCAGATAGCCAAGGATGGGTCTGGCTGATCTCTTTTTGTGCTCTTGAACAAGCTGCTTAACTTCCAAGCCACTTTCTGTTCCTAGGAATTAGACCCTGCCAAGTGCAAAGCACTTTCACCCTCCCGTTACGTCAATGGCAATTGAAGGTGCTCAGCACCCTAAAGGCACTCCACCTAAAGTAAAGACATATTTAATGGTATCTCCAGGTAACATGAAGCTGCATTGCCTTCAAAATGCTTTAGAGATGCAAAGATTTCTTTCATTGCCAAAGTATTGCCAGCTGGTGCCAGGGCTGGTCAATCATTTAGCTACTAAGGAAGAATTTTCCGCCTCTGTTTGTTTTTTCTCCTACCGTTGTAGCTGCTGTTGCACTGGCATTATGAACATTTCCCCGTTTCCTTTTCAATAGCTCCTTCACTGGCTCTTTGACACGGACACCTTGATAGGGCCGAGGCTGCGGCTGCTGTTCCGGAGCAGAAGCTGAGAAAAAAACAAATGCAGGTGACATACATTTTCCTTTCCTGCCATTTGCACAGAGCCAAAATCCCAATGGCAGCCTGCTTGTCTGCAGGCTGTACTAGTCAATGTGGCTGGAGTCTGGACTCATAAACATTTTCTTCCTTAGCTAATGATGTCTTTTGGCTCATATGTGATGTCAGATGGCATAGGCCTTTTCTCTACCTTTGCTGCTGGGTGCTGTGGTCACACAGATGGATCATGAAGACAACCTAACCTGAAATAAGTATGCTTGCAATTCCCTCCAGCTGTTAAATAGCTGCAGCAATACCAAGAAACTCAGCCCCTTTTTTTTGCAAAAGAGCATTCATACATAATTCACAGCATGAAAGCTTGCACAGGCTTCGCAGCCGGGATGGTCTGGAAGCCAGAGCTGGCGGTTTCCCTGCCGCGCTGGCAGGTGTTTTTATGGTCTGCAGAAGCTGTGTCCTATCAGGCACAGGGTGTAATGAACATGTTTTGTTGAATAAATAGGCATACTGCTCTAGACATTTATGAAAGCCAGGGAGCACGTAGTACAAGGAAAAGGGGTTGCTGCTATTACGCAGAGGATAATACTCCATTGCTAAAAGCAACGGCTGCCAACAGACCTCCATCTCCCTATGGGGATATATTTTATACACGTGTGAAACGAGAGTAGTAGTGGTGAGCCACACACTCTGAAGGGAGGTGTAAAAGGGCATCCCTCTTCAAAACTTACCAACTAGGTAGACAAAAAACAAAAATAGAGAGAGGCAACAAACAAATGCTGCTTTTCCTCAAACTGTCTCTAGACGAAACCTTTCATTCTACTGCCTTCAATGAGGTTTCAGTGTGTTAATTGTGGTGTTCTACTTTTTTCCCCCCCGCCTTAATCCCTAAGCCTCAAATTCTGTTTTCTTTGGGCTTCTGACAAAAACAGCATGTTTATTTTATTCCTCTTGACTTTATTTGCGTGTATCTGCTTTATGTTGCTTCAGTGCCATTGATCTGCAGTGCAGCGATTTACACCTACCTGAAGGACAAATCACATTGAGTATATCCAGCAGGTGTATAATACAGATTGGTTAGTACATATCTAGCCTATGACATAACATAATTGCTGGCCAGGTAGATACATTAAAAAGTAGAGATTAGATATTCAAGAGAAATACATTATATTCCGTACTTAGGTGCAAGCTATAAATGCAACCCAAATTAGAAAAGCATCCTCATGTGGAAAGCCATTTAACTCATCACTAGTTTGACATGCATACCTCATAGCTTTTGAGAACAGGCAAGTATACTTAAGTGCCATCCTGGACCAGAGTCATGCTTCTGTTCCAAATACAGCTTTGCTCATAGCCTGGCCAGGAGGTTTATAACTTGGTGAGCCGGGATGTGACACAGCTTTGCGGAAATTATGTTGACAACACATCTCAGAGCTTATATCCATTTTGAAAAGTAAAGCTTTTGGCCAACTAAAAAGGCCTATAACAAAGCCTTGCGACAAGTGGAAGTAGAGGAAGCACAGTTCTTCATAAGCCAGTATTTTCAGCCCATATTTTACATGAAGTATTTGGAGGCAATTGATAGCAGAAGGAAACCATAGGATATCAAAGCTCAGGGAGGCCCGATATTTGCAAAGCCACTGATAGCAGTAGTGGCTACCTGCCCCTTTTTACTGCACTTTGATTTGTAAATATGCTAATTGATAAGTTTCCATTGCTAAGGATCGCAACTGGCCTTTGGTTTTATGAAGTAAAGGTGGATATCCAGCTCAAATCTTAAACTTAAAATATTATTTCACCCAGGAAGCATTTATTCAGATTTACATTCTGTGCTTCACATCACAGAACAAGATGAATCATTTTACTTCTGATCATCACTCCCAATTATATGCAATTATACGCACACTGAGATGTTTCTGTTACAGGGGGAGAAAAACTGAGTCTAAATACAGATATTGTAAGTCAACCTCAAAAAATATTTAACAGAATAAACATCTCTGCTTTAATTTCTTTTAAAAAATTGAAATACTTCTTTCCCTTCAACTTTGATCTACCATTAACTCTTTCTGACTTACTACATACCATTTAATCATGAAACCTTGATCGGCCATTATAAATACTTTTGGTACCAAACAGCACAACATTTATGTGTTGAACTGTTGTCTTTGTTACCGTTTATGCATATTGGGAAAATACTTTGCTTTAAGACAGTAGCTGAAGAAAAGATGATTTTTCAGCCTTTGCCTGGTCTATCTTTGCTTTCTGTGGGCATTCTTTGTGAGACTTTAAATTGGGTTACTTGCATTCTTAGGAGTCCTATGGCTTCGGAAATGCAGTTAACAAAGATAATTAAGGTCACTTTAGTTCTGCATACAGGCATCCACAGGCGCTTTTAATACTGTTCACATTTTGCTTTTTAAATTTAATTGGTATTAATTTATCTGAGTGCAAACAATAGACAGTGCTAAAAAGTGCTGTGGTATGAGCTGTACTGAGAATTCTGAAAAGGAGCTGAATACTAGACAGGAAGTCTGAAATAAAGACCATCACAAAGGTGCTTTCTTGGTCTTATAAAAGATTTATTTACATTTGGGAATTATTTATTTGTACTTTACTGGAAAGTTCTTCAGAGTCAGACATTGCTGCTGTTCTTTATGCTGTGTGAAAACATCAACTCCACCAAAGCAAATATGAGCTCTGCTATAGATTGCATGAGAGGCAGAACTGTACCTCTTGGGTAGTATCTTATCCCTGAGTCATCACACTGATTTCAAAGGGCCTCCTTGCAGAATTAGGGTGGGGAAGGATGGCAGTTTCTGGCTCCAGGTTTGGGGGATGGGAAAGAAGAAATTTACTGTAAAAGCTGACAAATATACCTATTCAGGGTTTCCGGTGTAAGCAGAGTAACCAAAAAAAAAAAACACACCAAAAAAAAAAAACCAAAGTCTGCAGAACATATTTCGGTTCCCCCAAGCTGACCTCCAGAAATAAAAATAATGCTAGCACAGCTGCTTTTCCACTGTTCAAGTGTGTACCAGGTCTGAGCATTACAGATGAACCACAGCAAAATGACTTTTGGCTTCAGTGTACAATTCCTCATAAAGCAAAAGAAATATGATAATTCAAAAATAAAAGCATTTTGAGAAATAATGACAATTAAAATATCCTTGTAAAGGAGGTACCCGGATTTAGTAGTCTCCAACTCCTTATACCAGGGTTTCTTAATAAATTATGAAGCCTGCCTTGGACCAAGTTTCAATTATATTTTTATTTAAATCATGAGCTGCAAATGCACCAAGGTCTGCATGCCCAAATTCCATTCAAACAAATAAAAGGGACAGCAGTGCATGTGCTGCAGTGCTCAAGTGCCCACTGTGTTCTAGCTTGTCTCATACAATTCAGGGACCACAGAACAGCCATATGCTCTTCCTTAATAGGCACTGGATCTTGATTTGCAACTGCTCTCTGAAGTTGGAGCACTGTGAAACATCAGGAGTCAAGAAAGAAGAGAAGGAATCTAATCCAATCAGTAGGAAGCTTTTCAATAGTTTCTATGTGTAAATATTTTTTAGCTCATTGCAATGCTTTTGTCAGGCTGCCTTACAAATCCGTGGTATGTGTGTATGCTCAGGCTCCTTTCATCAATGTTATCACTTACTGTATTTGTTGAATGTCAACAAAAGCCTAGCACAAACCTTGAAGACTTTTGAGTAATCTTTCAAACTGGCTGGATGACATAACAGCTAAGGAAAAGGTACCAAATGCAGCAGTCCCACTAGCTCTAACTATCAAGTGACAACAGAAGAAGGGCCACAATGATGTTTCCTTCCAGACGGCTCTGCAGCTCAGCCTGAAAGTGTCCAGACTGCACAGACAAGGTTGAAGGTTGCCAATTTCAGTGTACTCTGGATGAAGATTTGACAACTCCATTAGTGTTGTTGTTAAGGTCAACACACTCATCACTTTACATTGGTTGTCCCTCTGCCAGCTGGTTTTCACCTAGGAAAAAATACAATTTTTCCTGCTGAGTACGAGTCCAAGTTGTGCTGAACATAGCAGGCATAGCCAATGGGGATCTTGCTGTTTGGTTTTGGGGAGCAGCTCCAACCCCAGCTCATGGGCTGACAAGAGCTTCAGGAACACACTTCACAAGACCCCTTGCCCAAGGCAAGTAAAATGCTGAAGAGGCTACTGTGTTGGGTGGTAATCCTATAAACCCTGGCCTTCAGTTGTTTGTGCTTTGGAGAACCTAACTGAGATGTCCACAGTATCTAATGCAACAGTGAACAGTATCCCATTTTTGCATGATATTAGTCATTCCCAGATTTTTGTCAGTACAGTATCTATATGCAGATACAGTCTTTTTAAAGATACCTGCTTCTTACTAACATCCATGAAATGCTGGTCTGAGTAAAAGATCAGGCAGGGAAAGCATACCAAGACATTGCCAAACAATTAAACCAAGCAACTTCAAAATGCATCTTCCTCTACATTTTTATTTAACTGGTGGTGAAATTAGAGGGAAGATAATGGCAAAACAGCTGTTGGAAGACTGCAATTATTGAAACGTGACACGTTTCAGATCACTAAACTTCATATTAGCACCACTGCCCTTCACACACACATGAACTGCAGATCAGTTTAAATCTTCATCCTTTCAAACAAGTCAGAACGATTCCCATCAGGTGAATTTTCAGTTTGAAATACACTGCTAATCTTTAAGAGTTTGCATGACTACCTGCCTGCAACAGCAAATGACACACTTGTCACTGTTTCAGAAGATTTACTATTTCTTTGCTCACACACTGACATGTGATAAGCTTATCAATTGATCAGTGTTAACAGTGTAAATATTTTTCCTCTTTTCTTCTTTCACCTCCAGTATAATAAAAAATTGAAAAGAAACACAATAGAAAACTTTTTCTTATTTGCAGTAACACCAAAAAGCAAACAGTAACTCTTGAATTACAAGAAAAATTTAGATTTCAATTAACAAACTAGTGAGTTTCTGGCTTGGATATTGAAGACCAAATTACATTAGGCAGCTGCTGACATTTTTATTGTACACAGTGAACTTTGGCTAATAAAAAGAAAAAAGTGGCTTAGCTTTGTATACACTACTTGGATGCTTGGACTCTAATCAAAACCTTTTTACAATAAGACATCAATGTCCGTTTAGCAAATGTCCGGACTAAATATTTCATCATGGTTGTCTGCACTTTACATTGACTTCAGATACAGAACCCTTGAAAAATATTTTTTTAAAAGTATTAAAGCTAGTAATATTATTTTGGGTCTGTTGCTGCTTTGGAAATGAATCATGTGATCAGAGCTAACATCAGAACTGAAACGGCTGCTTTTGTGATATTGATGATGTTCCATAGTACATCATGGATCACTCTGAAAAGCACTTTGATAAAGTGTAGCTCTTAACAGCTAGGCAGGCAATCCTTCATATGAGAATTATTTAATGAGCTCTCCTTGCATTTGCACCCAGCCTACCTAACCACTGATAGTAGTGGATCAGTAAGGAAAGACAAGGACATCCAAGTCCAATTTTTAGCTCTGCCAGGATCCCTGTACAAAGTCAAGGGAAGGTCATCCAATTGGTAGATCTTCGAGGTTATTCAGCTGCCCAAGGATAAGTGCTTTAATAGAACTGTCAAAAGCACTTTTCAGTGGTTTTAGAAAACCCTGCAAAGGAGGATCTGCAGTCCTTAGGCAGTTAGATTCCCCTTGAAAACTCAGAACTTTACAAATCTATACAACCAGGAGAAAAACAGTCCTTATTCCTTTTGACTTTCTTGTGTTTGTACTGCTCTTACGACAACAACCTGCCAGTCCCCACAGGGGTATTTAGGAAAGGTTGGAAAGGTAATCCAACTGCAGCCATTCTCATGGCAACCACCAGAGCTTGGATGCTTTGACTCTAATTACACCACCAGTACCCATTTATGCAAGGCAGTAAATAGTTTAATATTTGTTCAGATCTCCATGCTCCCTCAAGCATAGCCATCCAGCTGGGAGGCTTAAAGTACATTACAGAATGAGGCTTCCCCCGTCATGACCAGAGATGATGAGCCCTGTCCTTATTTACTAGCTAATTACACAGTTGCCCTCAATATGTTACTGAGTGAAAAAATACAATGATCTTCCTTTGTCTCTGCTTTGTGGTAAGTCCAGTGCAGGGAAATAAAGCACTGAAATTCATTTAACTGTCCAAGATCCCAGATAGTAACATGACAGGGAGCCACTCAAGAGAAAGGTTCTTCATTTCAACTTCATCCCTGGCCCTCAGCATCCTCCAGGGTGTGTCCCTTTTTTAACTGATCCGATCAATCAGTAAAAAGTGAAACACTCTGAAGTGACCCATCTGCAACTCATGCCCTTGGAAGCAAAAAAATCAGTTATTTCTACCAAGACCCATCTTAGCGAGTTGTGTTGGTGGTAACAGGCTTGGGTGGCTAGTATGTACCAGGTCCCTGGTACCTGTATGAGTTAATTTAGGCCAGACCTCACTAATACATTCTCTGGCTGGCCTGAGAATTAATAATCTGCCATACTGTGCTCAGACACAAAACATATGTACAGCATTGCCAGATAAATCATGAAACAACTCAGAAAACGTTTATCTGTATTCCATTTGGCCATTGCTTACTTCATTATCTTGTCGATAGCCTTTACATCTGAAATGATATGTCTGAAGGCCCCAGGTTTGCATGTCAAGGCCCATTTGAAGGGCTGAACATGCAGCTCTTTTTGCGCATCTGACACATCCCAAATCTCCTTTGAAGTGTTACCATTATTTTTTGTAGACAACCCTGACAAGGAAAACTGGACTGGAGTGGATTATTGTCTATACTCTTTGTCGCAATATGGGTGGGTATTTCAGTAAAGATTTAGTTAAATGCAAAGCATTAAGCAAACATTTGGGCAGAGAATCTGCTCTACAATAAACAGAAGAACTCAGAGCATGAGCAAAAGAGCCAAGTGATGGTTCATTGCTCAGCATAAGGAAATGAACTCAGGAGGGTTCTGAGCATAATTTAATCAATAGACTAAATATTTCACTTGCTTACCAACAACTTAGTACAGCATTTGACTAGGTGTCTTTCTGTTCTTTTACATAGCACTATAACTATCAAAGTCAGTGAAACATATTAATTTGACAGTAGTGTATTTCAGAATTATTTCCAGTATCTTTATTTCAGGTGTTTATCTGCAGTTGGAAGATTGCCAAACAACAAATTAGCCTTGGATTCTAGCAGATCGATGTGCCCTCGTACCCTGCCCGCGCTGTTCTTGGGGGCACAGTATGCTTTTGACTACTGTCCTTTTAAAAAAGGTCTCCTTCACACCTCTGGATGGTCTAAATGAGTGGAAGTCAGGAGAGCACTGTGCAGAACCTACATTCTGTTTCGACACAAGGAAAGTGTTGCAGATTGGCAAACAAAATGTTAACTTTGTATTTTTTCACCTGGATAGAAACAAAATCAAGGGGAGATCTGAAGACACTTGAAAACAACATGAAAGGCTGGCTAGTAATCCCTGCTGCTTTGATTATTCTAATAAAAAAAACCAAACAAACCCAAAAACAGAAACAAGAGCTTCCAAGTGCCTAATAAGAGTTGGATGCATTGGCCATGTAGTGTTGAGAGCTACTAAAAATTATCGGTTCGGAACAAGAGAACCCATATCACAAAGGGGAAGCTGAGATAGACAGAAAGTGTATTAACCATAAGTCTCACCCGCATGTCCTAATTCTTCCCAGCCCATAATACTCTTTCCATTTTAGTAATGCGATCTTTCCATTTAATTGTTTATGTGGTCATTCATAGAGCCTGACACCTGCTTTGTAAAGCATGGATGGGCTCAACTTTCATACTATCCATCTTTCCCAGTGGGGTTTTACCAAAATTAAAACTCACAAGGTGCAGCATATTGCAGTTTCACCTCTCAGTCTCATTATCTGATACTTTCAGAAAGGCTGTACAGAGCCCCACATCTGTTGTGGGCAGAAAAGGCTTTATGCACTTAAAAAGCATTTGGGAAGAGGTTTTCAAAGGTGCAAATTCACACATCTCAGTTGCATGGGAATCCAAGCAGTCAGTGGAACAGCTAAATAGCTGAATGTCTGCCGTATGTGCAGAAATCCCATTGGACTGCAACAGAAGTTCAGTGCCCAAACCATTTTGGCCTAGCCAAAAGCATCACCTAAATGTGAAACTCTTGCAGAATTTCAACCTGCTTGCATACCCTCTCATAACAGAAACCGTTTGCATGAAAGGTACGTTCATTTTGTTTTCAAAATATAACGTGAGGTAACTATCTGCATAAAGACACGTAAGAGGAAAGTAGCTGGTGCTGCCCATCAGAAATTTCCCATCCCTGAAGGGTTGCTGAGCCGCAGAGCGGGCCTGCTTCCATTCAGCAGAATCCTGCCAAAAGCTGGGAAGCCCCGACCAGTCACTTCGCTTCTGCCGTGGGAGGGGATGCTTTCAGGCTGAGACACTCTCTGGGGTTTTGCTGAGCGGAAGCTCTGGGCCCCACTCCTGCAAAGAAGTGCACTGTGCTGTGACCCTGAGGGAACGATTTCCAGTGCACAGGGCCAGCCATGTGAGACTCCCTGGAGGACAAGAGCCTCTGACCATAGCAGCTGAGGGCAAGGTCTGTTAGTTTGCCTTCTGTTCCTGCAGGGCCTTCTGCAGAAGGGTCCCCTGAAGAAACAGGAAACTGCCCTTCAGAAGTTGTCCATGAGAAATGCCCTCTGGTGAGGTCACACCTATTTAAATGAGTTCTTGTGTCACTCTCGGGCTTTCAGTTTGGGAGAGTTTTTTGTTATTTGGTGGTTTTTTGGTGTTCTCGGGTTTTATTTTTAGAGCTGGGGAAAATATATGGAAATGATACCATTCCTTTTGAAACCTCCTATTTTGCTAAAAAACAATGTAATCCAAGTCAAGGTGTCCTGATGGAAGAGGTTGCCAGGACTTCTATGTAGTCTCCTTTCACACAGGTACAGATAGAATAAAAATTTCTGCCTCTGCCTTTGCTTTCAAGCTGGCACTGTGCTTGACCGGAATTGCAAATGCAGCTCCAGCCGGGGAACCAATTCTGTACCAGTAAGGCAGGAATGCCTTAGCATCCAGCCTGCCCTTTCTTCCTCTGGCAACATAATGGTACATAACCTCCTCATATCCCCATATTCCCTAGTCATCCTGCTGTTTAAGCATGTAGAGTTGGACTTAATAATTGTCTTGTTTTTTAATCCAGTCTCCTCCAGAAAACAGGTCCATACTATGAAATTTGCAAAGAAGCCTTAGGAAATTAAATGCCTGACTCCAGTTGATTTGCACTGGCACTTCAGTTTGTGCCTCCCTTTGTCTTCATTCTGGCTCAGTTATTGCAGCATCCTGCTGTCTCTGACAGATCCCAAGCGGGATAAAGGTCTCTTTTACATGTGCCCCAGTACATGGTCGTAGGCCTCTCTAGACTGGTTACTCCATAATACAGCAGCTTAGACTACAGGGAAGTAGTTTACTTGCAGGGTGAGAAATGTCAAACCCTGATATCTGTTCCTGGGAGTGCATGGCTAGGTGTCAGCCTAGGTCTCATTTACCTGGCTGTCTGGCAGGACAGTACAACAGGTGTGCAAAAAAACCCGATGGCTCTTGCCACGATTAGAGCCATCTGTTTCTACACCAAATATGGGATGAAAAGCTTCACCCACCCCTCGGAAGCTCCCCACAGACTTATTGCCCATCTATCCAGGATGCCCTTTTGCCAGAATACCCGAGCAACTCATTTTGGTTTTAATTGTACTGAAACTCTCTGCATGGCAGAGGAAAGCTCCTCCTATTTCCTAGGTAGGTAGCAGAGCAGGGCTTTTATGCTCTCACATTAGCCTAGGGCTCATGCAAGCACACACCAAGTTCCCTGGTCACCCACACTGCCTCTGCATCAATTTATACTTTAGAGCAAGCCAATGGCTCGCATGTGGGCACTGGGACATCCAAACATTGGTGGTTTGAACCAGATGGTGCAGGAAACTTGAGGCCACAGCTGGTCACACTAACAAGAAATATAGGTGCACCAGAGGCACCAAATGGAGACTCACAGAGATCCTGAGAAGTCTAACTTTCACCAAAGCCTTTGGGACTTGGCACCTGAATACCTGTACTGACCTGAGCAATCTACCTACAGTCGCACAGGGGGTCTCCAGTAGAGCAGGCAATTGCACCCAAGCTGCCTGCATCCCAGTCATCAGAATAGTCTTCCTGTCTACCTTGAAAGCCAAAGCACACAATTCATTACTGTAATGGTATAGAAAAGAAGCAGGGTTAATAAGATAACAGTTCCATGTTGGAAAAAGGAACCCTAACCTAATGCAACGACGCAGCAGACATAGACAGCAAATGCCAACAGCGAGCACAGACTCAGCCAGGCAACCACCTGCAGAAATTTCCCCTCAGCCCCTTTTGTGTCTTAGTAAACATAATGCCAGGCTGCTCTAGCAACCAGCCCAGGAGTCAGAGAGAAGCCTGGCCACTCCACTGGCTGCTTCATCTGACCGGTGTGAAAAGGACTTCCTCAGCAACAGAAGTCAAATCAAGGCAGTTACTATGTCTCATGCAGGTTTTCAAAACAGCCAGGAAGCATTGCTATAACAGGAGATTCAAGTCTTGAGAAGCTCACGGGGCATGGAGGGACAGGCAGGTATTGGCCAGAAGTTGTCTTGTCTAGAAACTATCAACAGAATGGCTGACATCAAGATACAGGTTTTGATCTCTTCTCATGCAGGCTTGTAATTCCTGCTTACCTTTGAAAGCACTGCATGTGTCAAAGAAAAAATGCAAAGGAAAAATACCAATTCAGTTACCAATTTTGTTCTACCTAAACCATCAGGTTGTTAGTATTGCTTTGCCATTGCAGAAAAAAAAACCCAAACAAGCCATTAATGGACTTCTGAGATGGAAGACTAGATTCAAGATTTGAATCTAATAATCTTGATTCTGAAAACAGCAGAAGATAAAGCGGGAAACAAGGTGTGTTGCCATAGTACTCCCACTTGCTGCTTAATACTTGTCAGACAAATCGAAACACAATTGAATAAGCAGTCAGAGCTTCTTGCTACAGGACATTACAGTCTACAATATAATTTCGCAAATATACATTTGAGCTTCCAAAGTGTTCAACTAAAAAAAAGCAGGGGAAATGTGTAAAAGAGAAAACAGACTTAACTGCTGATAAGCTCAGAAAGGCATATGCATAGTAAACCAACCTCTGAACAACCTACAAGTTAATATATAAAGAAGATGAATGTTAGTTCCATATCAGATAAGTCACTGGCATAAGTTCAAGAAATTATCTTCTTCCGTTCAGGTATATTGTATTATTCCAGGTTAACAGAACAGCACGGTGAAATGCAAAGGATGACAGCACAGCTGCAAAAATTAGCATCATATACAGATCCATACAGTTGAGAATGAAAAACTTGCAAGAAGCAAACACCTACCTGTTTGATCAGTAAACTATTTGAGCAAAGGTGGGCCAAGAGGAGTGAAATTATCTTGAAAACAAGAAAACTGATTTCCTGTAAAGTCATAACTGTATTGCCCTCAACTGCTTTGTTCCTTATCTTTTTTATTAATTGAAAAAAGTACATATCAAAAAAGGCACAGAAATAAGATTTCTCACAGGTTTCACTTTTAAAAAGGAAAATTTTCTGGTATGTAACCACTGTAACCTTTGATATAATACCTGCATCCTGTTATTGTTTTTATGAATCATAGTCTTCCACTTGATTCATAGTCATGAATGCCAACAAAGCAGCAATGCCTCACTGTGTTAATATCCCAGCTGGAAAATTAGCATCATGCTTTATCATTTGCCTCTCTCGAGCCATGCACCTCTTCATGAGTATCGTCTCCCATGCTATGCTAATGCTTACTTATTCATTACAATCTTCAGCTTTTATCGCAGTTATGAAAAACAAACCAGAGCTCACTTACATTTTTGCCAGTGCATATTCTGTGTCAGGACGGAGTCTTTTTTTCTCTTTGATGAAGATAGCTTGGCTTTTTAATAGCTAACGTGTGTTTGACTCCTTTACGGGGATGTGATAACTGACTGTCAGGATGTTTCTTTCAGCTTTTTAAAAGCCCCATGTTCCCGCTGAACCCTGTGATGTCATCACATCCTCCAACCACAACCACTTCTATATTTTCCCTTGCTCTATGTTGTTCCTACAAGAGCAGTGAACTCTGGAAGATATTATGCACAAAAAGGCACTCAATATCACCAAAATGTATTTGAACAAACAATCAAACTTGGAACCTGCCACTCATGGGGCTTTTACGATAGATTTGCAAAATTAGGTCAAAAGGTTGTACAGCAGAAAAAATACAAGAGTCTTTTAGTAAGATTTTGACCTTCTGTAGCACTAAGGATGGTCTTGTTTCATGTAAGACAGTATTCTGCTGCTTCACATGGCTCCGTACACTTCAGCTAGACTGAACCAGCCCACACGCCATGGCTGCCTGGCCCTTTAAATGCGCAACACTTAAAATACGAAACTTGAGTGTTTGCTCCTGCCTTATGAGAATCTCAACTCCCTGGGGCCACTAAATTTGAACTTATGAGGAAACACCTGTAAACACTTCAAGCCTCATTAAACGAGGACGTCCTTCATTTAAAAAATAAACTCTTTTTTTCTGTTTTGTTTTTATAAAAATACAACACTTCCTACTGAAGAAGAGATGGCCCTTCCAAAATAGCTTGCAAAGCCAAAGGAAGGCTGAGAGAGGCTTGCCATAGGAGTTCGAATAAGTTCTTAGCATTAATAACAGCACCATTATATCTTACCGATTCACACCATTGCATGAACATAACCTCTTAAACCACTTAACATTCTTTCCTCCAAAAATCAGACCATCATGATGAATTTTCACAAGCAACACTGACTTAGGAGCTTCATTCCCACAGAAATATTTGTTGGAGGCTGCACAGTGATTTTAGGGTTCTGGCATACCTATCTTCCTGTTCAGTGTTTAATCACTGAATTGCCGTGGCCCCAAAATTTTCTCTCACAAATTTCTCTTCCCATAAAAAGAACAAGGCAGGATCTGGTCAGTTCTTTGGCCAGGAATCTATTAAAAGAATTCCCTCCTTTCAGGGATGCCAAACACCTCTTGGGAGTAGGCCCATTTTCTGAACCATTTTGCAACATACCATTAGCGTTGCATTTAATGGAAAAACCCAGATTAATCAAATGAAGAGGAATGCTTAATTGTATTCCATCTAGTTCAAAGATTTGTCCAAAAAACACAAAGAAGCAAACTCCAAAGCAAGCAGAGTGGAAAGAAATAAGGAATGTGTACCTCCACATTGGTGCACTCCAAAATAGCACCCACCTCCTCAGTTCTTGGGCACGAGGGCATTGTTTAGCCATGTTTTGCATATCTGCATTAATGCTTACTACCAGCCACACAGTATAATATCCTCTCTGCTATTGAAGAGTTTAGTAATAGCAGACAATCTGTTAGCTAATACTTCATAGATGGACAGGTAAGCTAGAGTCTAACTCATAGCCCAATATAGCCAGATGAAGTGAGGAAGAATGTTGAAACTGGCTTCAATGGCATTTCAGTTACATCAAAACAGGAAGAATTTGTGGACTCTCATATCTCTGCTACAAAAGCAGTATCATATTTCTCCCTAAACTAATGTAACTTCATTTTAGAAATGTCTTAAATTTGTAGAATTAAGATAAATGCTTGTAATGCAACAGGAAATCTCTTCCTGACAAATTATGTTCTTTGACAGCCAGGACCCGATCGTATATTTAGATTTACTTAAAGATTACAGTACAAGGCAATCTCAGGAAATACTGGGAGAAGTTCCTGGAGTTTGGCTTGAGTCAGTGCATAAGACAATGTCAGAGAGTGTTTGGAACTGTACTCTGTTGCAGTTTTCTTCTGGAAATACCTGAATTCTGACATCACAGAGTTACTAGAAAACAGCACGGTAAATCAAGTTTTTAGGCAGGTTTCTGCCAGGAATAAGACCTTATTTTCAAGTATGAGAACACACTCTGTGTACATTTGTCCTCTGCAGAGTAGTAGAAGCACAGTCTGAGATTTGTACACACCAGGTCTTATGCATATGTGAAAGCAGACTGCATAATACACGAAAGTAAATATACAGACTCATGTTAAAAGAATCTATATCATATAATCTCACCTTTAACGATACTTTAATTGTGCTTAGAAAAGCTGTGGATAACATTAAATCACTCAGGATTAAACTGTTTTTAAGGTCTTTATATCAATACTTTAAAAATATGAAACCAGGCAGATAAGGTCTTGTTATAATAAACATCTAAAATGAGGAAGTTGCAAAAAAGGGCATGTTTTCCACAGATAAAACAGCCAGCACTATTTTGGTGGCTGATAATCATCCATTTCCATATTTTACACACAGTTACCAGATAAACTTCTGACATATTAAAAAATATTAACAAAACTCTCCAAAAAGTGACTTCACAAGGGCATGTGTGTGTAGCTTGGTGACCCCACACCATACCAAGCAAAATAACAGTTCTGTCAAATATGAGCCTCTTCTCATTTCATGCGTTTTACAGAAAAATGCAATTTGATTAAGGACCACTTTACTAATGAGGTCCAAAGGAAGAGACAAAAGCAGAGAGAAAGACAAAAAACATCACTTAGCAAGTATCATATTTGCCTCTTCCTCTGACAACTGTTTGCAAATAATGATTCAAGTTTATAGTCTATAAATATGGCTAGAGCTCAGGCTATTGTTAGATGATCAAACAGCACCGACAGCAGGAATGCTGCTTGTGGATAGCTGTACCTTTAAGAGACACTCAGAAAATTAACTGCAGCCTTTGCCACTAGATGACTAGATGCAAATCCATCTGCCTCAGGTCATGCCTTGACCTGTTCACCATAAGACCAAAGCAACAAGCTCTATGTCAGGCTACATGTTAGAGTCAATTAAACCTTGGTTTGGCAAGGAACATTTCTGCCCTGAGTCAGGGTACAATTTCTTACATTCCTGGTGGCTATACTTTGAGTTATGTCCAGAGACCAAAAGATTCACAGGCAGCATTATAATTTGGTTTGACCACCACACACAGCTGTTCAAAGGATAACCTGAAATTAACTGCAAAGCACATTAGAGCATCCATGCACTGTATCCAGTACAGAAACCCTTCTCTTTAGACCTACAGTGAGATGCATTTCTCCTAAGCAGGGTTGGTGGCTCTGTACATACAAGAACCAATCAAGGGTTGCAGCAGATCCCAGTGGATCCCTGCAGCTGATCTCAGCAACAATGGTAAGAGCGGAGTGCAAGGATGACTCAAACTGCATGTGCCTTATCTCCTCTTCCAGCCAAGATGATCCAAGAGTAGAAGAGAGATGCCCAGCATCAGTTGTTCCTTCATTAAGGTATGTGGGATGTGTACCCTGTCAGACAATGTCGGCTAGAAAACCAATACATCTGCCACAGCGCTCAGAAATCTGCAGCTCCCCTGCTAGTAAACTACCCGCTGCCAACCAGTGGGCAAGACTTTCGTCTGAAGACTCAAAGAAGTTCCAGACAAATCCATCTTTTCCTCTTTTACATGACAAAGACTGCCTCCAATCTCCCGTCTTGCCTGTCGGCAGCAGTGGATCCACCAAAATCCACTGCAAATGGCAAGGAGCCATACAGCCTCTAAAGAAACCTCTTGCCACTGGTTCCCCTCACTACAGAAATGCAGATGAGCAGGATAAAGTGATTGAGAGAAGGCAGTTGTTTAGTAATCTTACAGCTAAGCTCACTGCAGACATCAATGGATATATACTACAAGCCTGACGCTCCTGTTAAGGGGGAACTAAAACCAAGAACTGTGCCTACTCTGGTAGCAACTGTGCCTACTCAGTGCTGGCAGCAACATGGCCTTGCAAGAATTTTGAGTATACAAATGATATAAAATCATAGGCATATATTATGTTTGACAATCTGAACCTGAGCTTTATCTTACTCCCTCATCCTTTGATGTTGTCTTATTCCCATTCCTTATTATGAGTTGAGCTCATAAATAATTTTTGTCAAAAAGTGGATTAGCTGTTGACAGATGTCCTAGATGTTGGTTTTTGTTGTTGTTGTGGGGTGTGGGGTTTTTTTGTTTGTTTTTTTTTTTTTTTTTTTTTTTAAACATGTCAATATTAGCACTTTAATCCTGCCATACAACATAAGAAGTATGAATATATAAGTAGTAGTTTGATATTCAGAAAGCTTTGTGGTCTGCAAACACAAATATTTACCTTTGAGAATACAATAACTAAATTAATAAATGGATCTCTAACTCATAGGTTTGAATGAGTGTTTAAAAAGACAACCATGCTTAGAAAAGGTTCTTATACTTCTTTCCTAATCAACCCAAAGAGAGAACAGAGGAAATGAAAATTTGAGGCAAGAAGATCTGACATCTGCCTGAAAAAGATTTGCTATTTCAGATTACAAATTCTATAACCCATGTCTTCATTTTGTAGCCTGACATTATATGTGAAAACATAGCAAGGAGCAATCCAGAACCAAAGCCCGTAGATGAGGCTAGGATTCATTCCAGCAAGCTTATGTAAATCACATTCACCTAACTTAAGAGAATCACACTACACCCCATTGAACTCCCTCGGCAGAACCAAAAGGACAGGCATCTCCAGAGGTACTCAAGTCTGAATCACCTTCTGGAGATGCTTATCTCTTTTAGTAGACCACAGAGCAGTACTAGTGCAATGAGGTTCCAAATTCTGGTAATTTGATTAGGCATCAAAAGAGTGGGATGAATGAAGGCCTAAAAAACTTCAAAGCCAAAGCCCTTCCCCAAAGTCAAAGTCTCTGCTGGATGCAGAGATGCATCATGGCTTGCCACAAGCAGTAAGAACGTAGCTGATTTCCTTGAGAAGCAGGAGGGATGTGACTACTATGAACAAGGGCAGAGAGCAATGGCAGTGAGCTACATAGTGTGTCACAATGTGGAGTGAATTTTCATGCTCTATCTGCAGACTGTTTACCAGAGAACAAGTCCTCAAACACTTCTAAAGCATGTTTGAAGCAAAAGTGTTATTTCAGTCAACCAGGGGGGCAGAGAAAAATTAAAAAAATTTCAAAAGAAGAAAATTTCCCATTTTCAGCAGAAGCTGAGGCTGGTGTGAATGTTACCAGGACTCTGTGAGTCACAGTAGGAGGGAGATCATAACAACCTGATCAGATAGATTTACCAGGAGGGCAAGAGAAACTTTTAATGAAAGCTGTAATAAATCTCAAAGACTCTCTGGATAATGCCAGAATTTACTACATGTCCCACTGAACATGGCCTAAAAATAATTAAGAACACATTTCTGATTTCACATGGGCTCAGGAAAGGGTCTGATACAGGTAGAGAAGATGGCATCTTCTGCTGGGACAGCCTGTTCCATCAGCTTTTTATGTTATAGACTCAGAGAAGCACAGAGACATACTAATTTTGCAGCAACCCCTCATCAATAAAGAGTCCTGTGGTTTTTTTGTGGGTTTGGGAGTTCCTTGGTTTTTGTTCTGTTCTTGGGAATACTGCCCCTCTAAAGAGATATACACTGCAACGCAGGGCCAGGAACAGAGCTGAAGTAAGAGGTATACACATCTCATCACGCAATACAGACCGACGCAGCTGACAGGAGCTTCAGTGCTTTGCTCAAGGTCATATAAGAAATCTGTAGTAGGGATGGGAACAGAGGCCAAACTTTTGGCGATAGCCTTGTGTACAAGACTGGTCGCTAATCATGTGCTTCCTGAAGAGTGTATCACCTTTTTTTTTTTTTAATATTGTAAGTAACATTGAAGCAAGCATGGTACAATAAACTCAGTGATTTTTTTCTTCTTTTTTTGTTTTTAATTTTTATGTGAGCCTCACACCTCCCACTTCACCCTCTGAAACAAGTTCTGATTCATACCTCAGCTTTGATAAGGAACATGATTCATACCTCAGCTTTGATAAGGAACAAATGATGCAGCCTTCATATATGCTCAGCACTAGAGATTAAGTCCTTGGGCAGTGTAAATCACCATAGCCCTCGTGACCTCTCAGACAGTGAGGATCTGAACCTGGGACATTCCACATCCACTCCACGGCTGCTGCACATATTTTTTCACACAAAGAAATGTCCCATACTGATTAGGCCTAACATAGGGCACAAAGGAGAGCATGAAATCCTTCAGAACTTCTGTACACAGATGCCTAAATGAAGCTATTTCCCAGCGTCCTCAAGAAAGTTCTGAGTTCTAGAGTAAAAAGAAAGTAAAAAAACCAAGCCAACCATATTTCTCACACTGAGACCATGTCTGCAATTAGAGAGTTCATGGGAGTTTCCCATGAACAAGCACTTGTGTTTTCTAGCACACGTTAAGTTCTAGAACAGACTTTTCCAGGATTTCTTTGTACTTTATACTCTTCAGGAGATCATCTGGTCTGTTCCTGAACTCCAAGATGTGATCGGTTTACCTCCCTCCAAAGAAAAAAAAAACAAAAAACAAAACACCCCACCACTTCTTAAAGCTAAGTATGCAAGCTGTTTGTAGTGGTCACACACACTCACTCTCAGATCTACCCTGTCCTTGTTTCTCCCTTCCTGCTGCTCACACACATGCCATGTTCAGCACCATCTGCTTGCAGCCTACCCATTCTCCTCAAACATTCAGGTGTTTGTCTGTGAATGAGTAGCAGTCACGTTTAGTTCAAGTTTCCGGTACTGAGTCAGGCAACAGGAACAATAGCACATAACACAGTCTGTGTCCATACTGCAGCTGGAAGTGAGACATGAGCTAACCTTGACTGAGCCAGCAAGAGGACCAAGAACAGTGACGATCCCACAAGCCTAGGCTTCTGTGCTTGCTTACAAAGCCAGCCCGGGACCAAAGGCACACTACCATGTAGCTAATGCACACTGAAGTCCTTGTTACTGCAGCTTCTCTCTGCAGTTAGGTGTTCAAACTAGTTTGTGTACGCCTGTGCATCTTGCAAGCTTGCCTCTGACTGCAATGCTGACAGATGATCTTGGGTAAGCTAGCACTGGGAGCAGTTGCACAGCCTCTCCCCTTTCACATGTCGCAGAGTGGCTGCTAAAGCAGATGGTGTTAAGGCGTGAAAGGAGCAGGGCATCTTTGTAACTTCCCCGCCTACACTAACGCCAGTCTGGTGACTCGCTGGCGTCCAGAGTTTGTGCGCACCAACACAGTGAAAACCACCCGTCCAAGCTATCTGTTGAGAAATTACACACAGAACCACCCCCAAAATAAACCTGAAATTGGCAGAAATCAAAAGCAGATCTCAAATGATTCATGAAGAGAAAACAGGATTAAGAATATCATTGAATATTACGCACGTAAATCGCATGACTAGCTCTGGAAGTTGGCAACATGAGACAGCAAGAAAGCTTGGGGTTTCATCAGTTATGAAAGCGATGCAGCATAAAGGTTTGTTCCACATTCCCACTGGAGTGTCAAATGGGCTTCCTCTTGCAGTGGTCTCGCATGGAAGCCAGTAGCATGCTGCACTAAAGACCTTAGTCCCTCTTTGCTGAGCCTGCTGAAGTAAAGTATTTCTTTAAAAAGTTCTTACCACCACATTTTTAATAGACTCTCTTTCTCCTCACAGAAGCGAAACTAAAGAACATGGAAGACTGTGTAACATGAATTCAGTGATACTTCTCACAACCTATATTCACAATTTGTAGAAGTGGGTTTCATTCAAAATTCATGTTACTGTTGACAGGAATTTCAGATGAAACCCACTTTCCGAGAATATTTTTTCTGACTGGATGCACCCTAAGGCAAGTCCTGGAAAGGCATTTTGGTTAGAGCTCACACTCTGTGTGCTCAATTCATACAGTGGAAGTAACCCATCTCAAACAGAAGTATTAATGGTTGAAAAAGCCAAGCCATGTGCCCAACTCAGCAGAGTAAACCAGGGACTTCAACACTTCCTTTCACATTCAGATATTGGCCCAGGCTTGCCAAAACCTAAGCAACCAGCATTTCTTCAAGCTAAGGGCTTTAAGCAGGTGCTAGATATTCTATCAGATCTGTCAGGCTGCTTCTAGCTTGTTCATTTAGAACATGAACCTTGCCACTGTTACCAAGGCAAAAGGTTGAGCCCTGATTGTGTCACAAGGAAAGTCAAGTCACCAGTGCCTGGTCCCTTCTGGAAAACATTCATGTTGAGAGCACTCCCTGAGCACATTTGCCCCCAGAGTTTCATAGAGAAACAGGACTCAGCTTTGGCAGTATCCTCATACCTGCCTTACCCTGAAACCCATGACGTACAGCTGCAGAGGAGTGGGCAGAGAGCTACAGAGAACAATAGCACTTTGCTGAGCTGTGAATCTACACAAAAGTTCCCATTGCTTCATTCAGCATTTACTTCTCTGTGGTGTCCTTTAAACACCTGGGAAACTCTGTTGAGGGTGCAGTTCTGAAAACTCAGGACGTTTGCTTTTCCCAGGACACAAGCAGCATGGGAGGTTAGACAGTTCTCTCTACTGCCTGCAGGACCGCCTACAGATCTCAGCTCATCACTTCATTCAGAAGATTAATTCTCTGCTTAGTCTAGGGGAAAGGATTGTATTAGGAAATTGGAGGAGGGAGGGAATAGAAAAAGTTCTAGTCAAGGACCTCCCTTTTCATCATCAACAGCGAGGATACAGGTTTGTGAACCCTACATACAGAGCTACTAATCGGACCTTAGGATAGTGGAAATGTCAATTCCCCCTCCTAAAGGCATTGACCCCGATTTAGAAAACTAGACCTGTTACATCTTCATTTGGCCGTCATGCTTAAGAGAGAGCACAAGATTTTCAAACTGATTCCACATCCAGGTGAAGAAAAAAGAAAACCTCTCCTCTACCTTATCAGCTCTGGTTCCTGGCCAGGCTACACTCAGAAAACCTGACTTTCAGTTTGCAGAGTTGCACCAGGGGGCTCGGAGGGAGAACTTTTCCAAGGTCCTTGCGTATTTGACAACTGATTAGAAAGAATGGAAAAAAACCATCTAGATTAAAATGCAGAATTAAAAGCTTGGTAAAGTGGAAGTATCACTGCCCACTCTAGAGAAATGTGCACAGCTGAAAGCTCTGCACTGGAAGGGAAATTATGAATGTTGGCTGTGGTTACCTGGAACAATTTCTGGTCACTGCCATGGGAGCAACAACCACCTGGGTCTGTTCTAAGATCACATAAAACTCTAGGAGTGATTGTTAGAATTCTTTCTGCATCCTTATGCTGAATTGTCTGCAGGAACTGATCATGGGTTCTCTGTAACCAATAGCTCCAGCCTCTGCTACAGGCAGGCTGCCTCTGCAGGGTTTCTTTAGCTTCTTCTGAAACACAGTGCTTCCAGTTACTCTGAGAAAAGGATCCTGGAGGGAGTTTGTCTCAAGTCTAATCTTGTTTCACTAACATTTTATTTCCCCACTAGCAATGAGATTAAATTAATTAGTTTAAATGCATCATACGTAGAAGTGGAGAAATTCTGAAGATGGAAATATTCATGGGGTGAGAAGGCACATTTATCTGGCAGCTAAGAGACCTGAAAGTTATTAATGACTCGCTCCAGGAATTTGGTTCTCAGTGTCCAGGATGTTATCACGTGCGTCACTATCCAGGCAAATCACAATGGAAGCCTTAAAGAGGAATGATGATGATGTCCCAAAGACTCACTCATTCTCACTCACACATATTCTCCTTGCAACACTTCATACTACACTCACTATTCTGCATGTATACACCCTTTTATTTTTGGTGTTACTGTGATAGTACAAAACTGTATTTTGACTGAAAAAGCAAACCGTTGGCATTAAAAAAAGGCCACATCAGCAAGTGTGAGTGACAAATTTCTTTGCCCTTGTATAGTTAGCGAGACAAGGGCTTCATGTCATGAAGCAAAACTGCATTTTTGTGTTTAAAAAAGTAATTACTTTGCGAAGAATGTTGCAGCTCTCTTTCAGGATTTAGTAAGATGTGATCTGCCGTTTCTGCAAGTCAGTGGAAAGATTTCAGCAGCCACATTCAGAAAGATACTCAAACATATGCCACCCTTTGGATGCAGAGGTGTATATCAACATTTGAATGATCTGACTCGCTTGTCTAAGATAAACAGCCCCTATACACTTAAAGCAATTATTTCCTGAATGCAAAAACCAGTACTGATTTAGAGTCCAGTATTGCAGCAATGACTCCAGCACGAGACATGTCAATCACTTACAGGCATTTGTTGTTGTCCTGAAACTCTGTCATCAATAGCATCCAAAGGGGCAATGGAACACAAGCAAAAGCTATAATTTAGGTAAAAACAAAAGAAATTCACTTTTGCAGTTAGTATTCACATACAGATTTTCTTCCGTCTTAACAGATTTGTATTAGTAGGGTGAAACCGCCACCTCCTGGTCACCTCGCTGTCAAGCTAAATGGGGTTTAGGGCTCAGCAGTTGTGTTACCAGACTGACAAAGCTAGAGGAAGAGATTTGCAAATGCACAGACACCAAATCTTGCAGCTCGGCCTTGGACAATCTGCTCTCTAACACTCACTACAGTCAGGAATTATATAACGGCCCAAAAGAAAGAGACCACATTAGCTAAAAGCCTGCTCCGACTCAAGTTCCTGTGGTCTTCTGACACTAGGTTTGTAACAGAAAGAATATTTCAAAGATAAGTAAAAATGGTTGTCCAGAAACAGAGCAGAGGAACCAAATTTAACAGCAACAACACGTGCTCCAGGATGTGCGTTGCTGTTCAGGAAAGGATGATGAAAATAACATGGCTGCCACAACTATTAACACTATATACCTCATGCTGGTCTTTAAAACACAAAGATTTGGATTAAGGAAACATCAGAAAAGGAAATGTGCTCAAAACAGTTCTCGAACAGACAGAAACACAATGCTTACAGCTCTATGAGCGTAAAGGCATAGCTTCCCTCAGGCAAAAGCCTTCACCAGAATGTTGTTCATGGCACAGAAACTCTTAGGACATCAAGAGGACTCCTAGCCTTGCAAGTCTCTTTTACATGCTCAGTTGCATTCATTAATGTTTGTATTGTGAATGCTGAGTCCGTGCAATAGGCCAGTCCTTGGCCACGTCTCTCAGCCCATCAGATCATGCCTAGTTACTTATTAAAAAGAAAAGCTCCCTGGAGAACATAAGGGTGGCACTCACAAGCATGCACACACACACAGAGACACTAACTCAATACTAAGGTCTTGAGATTATGCTGCTTCTCTTAAGTGAACCTTCAACTCCATATACAGTCCCCTGTAAAACCCAGAGAGCTGCCCTGCCTAAAGTTACACAGGCATTACGCAACACAACTGATGAGCCTTTCCCCAGATTCCAGTCATGTCACAGACATATCTTATTTAATAAATCTACAGCAGAACAGAATTATTGAAGGAACAAACTTCTTTTTTTGGTTCCTTGTGACCAGAGCATCCAAGAGAACATCTAAATGCAGAGCTAGAAGCAAAAGCTTTCTGGTACATATGATACATGCCACTTCACATGGGAAAGTAAGTCCTTCCCACCCCTGGGAAGGACAGAACCAAATAGAGTTTATGGGGTGAATAAGGGATAGTTTTCTCTTCCCCAGGGCTAATGTGCTCTGAAATTTTTTCATTTGCTCTAACCCATGGCTTCAGTGAGGAGTTGTCTTTAACCACCAACAACCGATTGTGTCTGGAATAACAACAGTGCTTCTTGCTGTCTTGCACAGGAAGGGTTTCAGCTCTGGAGAAAAAGCCACTCCAGGTGTACGACTTGGCAAGCCACACACCTCAGAAATGACTGGAAGCTCACAACATACTCAGTGGTCCAATAGCCAATGAAAGTATCAGGAACAGCCAATAACTGGAAGAACAACCACTACTCTGTACAGGGTGTGGAAAGAAATGAGCTTCTCACAAGTAAAGGAGCTGGGAATGCAGTGGAGATACGGCATGCTCAGCAAGGAAGCAAATCTTTCCTCTGCAAATGAGAATTTTGGAATAATTTCAGAAGCCCTCAGGCACAGGAGATTTTCTGTTAGTCTCATGGTCACTGCCAACATTTCTGTAAGGGAAACAATACAGCCTGTTGCTGTGACTTAAATGGTAAAATCAGGGAACAAGCTCAAAAAATACTTCAGAGACAGCCTCTTTTGTTTCCCTCAATCCTGTACTGTACATCCATTAAAAATTTGAAACCATCATTTTGAAAAGGAAGCTATGCAGCAACAGGCTTAACCAAATGTGTAAATAAGAGCAGCATCATTCTCAGGCAAACATTTGATGTTCTGCTCTGATTTTTGTTAAGGACAATCAGCTAAACTGCTGTATCTCTAGGCAGATTTATAGCACATTGCTATAAAACAGAAACACTGTTTGCAGACGTGAATTTTCTGGTATTCGTCTCTGTCTGCAAACCTTTTATTTAACCCCGATAAAAAAAATGGAGATTTAAAATATAGCAGATGTTCAGAAGTTTCATCAGCATAAGTCATGTAAGTAACATCAGCAGCAGTCAAAAATGCATCTGAGAAGACGCAGACGACACCAAGCTGGGCGGGAGTGTTGATCTGCTGGAGGGTAGGAAGGCTCTGCAGAGGGACCTGGACAGGCTGGATCGATGGGCCGAGGCCAATGTATGAGGTTCAACAAGGCCAAGTGCCGGGTCCTGCACTTCGGCCACAACAACCCCAAGCAACGCTACAGGCTTGGGGAAGAGTGGCTGGAAAGCTGCCCGGAGGAAAAGGACCTGGGGGTGCTGGTCGACAGCCGGCTGAACATGAGCCGGCAGTGTGCCCAGGTGGCCAAGAAGGCCAACGGCATCCTGGCCTGTATCAGAACTAGTGTGGCCAGCAGGAGCAGGGAGGTGATCGTGCCCCTGTACTCGGCACTGGTGAGGCCGCACCTCGAATCTGTGTTCAGTTTTGGGCCCCTCACTACAAGAAGGACATGGAGGTGCTGGAGCGTGTCCAGAGGAGGGCAACGAAGCTGGTGAAGGGCCTGGAGCACAAGTCTGATGGGGAGTGGCTGAGGGAACTGGGACTGTTTAGCCGGGAAAGAAGGAGGCTCAGGGGAGACCTTACCATGCTCTACAGCTGAAAGGAGGTTGTAGCGAGGTGGGGGTCGGTCTCTTCTCCCAGGTAACCAGCAATAGGATGAGAGGAAATGGCCTCAAGTTGCACCAAGGGAGGTTTAGATTGGGCATTAGGAGAAATTTCTTTACTGAAAGAGTGGTCAGGCCTTGGAACAGGCTGCCCAGGGAAGTGGTTGAGTCCCCATCCCTGGAAGTATTTAAAAGACGTGTAGATGAGGTGCTTAGGGACTTGGTTTAGTGGGCATGGTGGTGTTGGGTTGACGGTTGGACTCAATGACCTTAGAGGTCTTTTCCAACCTTAATGATTCTATGATTCTAAGAATGCTCAAACCAGACATTCTCATTTAAGATACAGCATTGACTGCTGTCTAACTATCTATGCTACATATTTTTGAGTAATCCCTCTCTCATCTATTGCAGAGCAGAAAGATAAGAGTATTTTCTTTCACTCCAGCTGCACAGAAAACGTTTGATTAACATTGACAATTCCCTGGAAATTTAGGGGCTTTCCTTTTGTAGGACTCAGTTGTGAGAACTCCCTGCTCTTTTCTTTCAATGACTGGAACTCTCATCAGGTGATCTTTTATTGTATTAAATGCAGATACAGAAACCAGCTGTTATTGTATGTGATGATTCTAGTGCAAGTACCAAAGAAGGCACTTAATTTTCCATTTAACCCTCTCCTTTGTTTCTCTTTTGTTTACCTGTCAATGGTTTTGCACACTCTATAGTTTAATTTATTTTCCACACAATTTCACCTCTTAAGGTACTTTGAGCCAGGGAAAGACTAATGTTGAAAGTTTAGCATGCGAGGAACACAGGCCTCAGGAATCCTCACCTGTAATGTGAGGCTTGGCTATCAGAATTCATTCAACTCATACCCTATTCTGTAATGCCAGTCCTATAACATGTTACTGTGTGACCCAGCATCTCTTCAGTAAGACACTACAGTTACTACAATTTCAGCTAGCTTTTACAGCTTGCTTCTACAGAGGAACTTTCAATGCGTTTTAGGAGCTCCAGCTGAAGCCTGACAAAATCTGATAAACTTCAATGATTACATTCTTAGTGCGAGATATAGAAACCTCAAGTGTTATGACTATCACAGTTACATACTCATTTGCATTCTTAGTTGTATTTTTTTGTTGAGAATAATATTTTATCAAAATAAGGAGGCAAATACAGCCAGAAATGTATGTTTCTGAGTATGATCCCTGTGCAACAGTAAAATACACAACTAGTTTTGAAAATATTAGCCAAAGTCACTTTGGAAAAACCTGCTTATAACAAAGATTCTGGGAGCTGTATTTCCCCTCCGATAGCTACCATACACTTCCTAGTCATCTATTTGGCCCCAGTGATTCAGCGACACATTCCTGTTTATCCCCACCTGGCAAAGGACCATGCAAAGATTGTTTATGATTAATGAATGGAGATGCATTGAAGCTGGGCTCAGAGGAACAGCTTTTCTTCCAGCCAACATAAATCCAAAGTGGAACACATTTGCACAAGTTCTGCAGAGAGAATTTGGGGATTTCCCCTCACACAATCAATCTGTGAAATGTTAAGTAAAAAAAAAAAAAAAAAAGACTGTAACAAACCTAGTTTGAATTACTTCATTTTTTTCCCCTCTAGAAAAAAATCACTTTTAGTGGAGAAACACCATTTGCAGGATTTCCCTACTTCTGTCTTTCTGTACTCTGTAATGTGGCAGACTTCCCAGGGATATCAGCATGACAAGAATATGAGGAGAAGTGACAATGCGTATGGTCAAAAGTGGAAGTAACTTCTGTATTCATTAAAATTCAGGCTTTTTTTCCTTGCAACTTCATGCCCCTAGGTCACTGAAAAGTTCCACCATCCAATTAAAACACCAGATATCAACTGGCATACAGATTCTCTCTCATTAATCCTCTTTGGATTATGGTGTAATCTGTCCGCTTTTGCACCAGCACTAGTTGTAACTGCAATTGTAACCATTTGGGAGACCTAAACCCAAATATTAAGAGAGTCAGTAGTGGTTTTTTTCCCTGATTAGACAAGGCCAGGTGATTTCCAAAGAAAGAATTTTAAGTTGCTTTTATGTTTACAAAGGGGCAGAATTTTCATATTGGACAGAGCTCCACATGATTTGGATTACACATTAAACAATGTTAAAATCATTTATTCCTTTACAATTGCAGGTAGTGAGGGCACAAAGCCTGGGTCTGTTGGAGTTCAAGTGCATCGCACAGAAGTGTGCCAAATGCAGGCACACTATGGCCAGGTGAATAAATTCATAACTTTCAGGAAGAAGTTGCCAATACTGACCTGAAAACTATGGGAAACACTTGGCTATAGATCACCTATTTTCTATGCCTGTCTTCCTCTCCACTCTTGGCGAAAATCATGATCTTGGCACTGCCGCTCACCTGCAGAGCCGAGCGGTCAGACCACAGCAGCCTTTCCACTCACATCCTGCATACACACACACTCCCCCAGCTGCCCTTTGCAAAGGAGCAGGTAGGAAGGTAAACACTTGACTCTCCAGCCAACATATTTTGTGCTTTATCACAGTCAATCCTGTGCCATGGAGGAGGGAAAAATTCACTGGAGCTTGACAGACAGAAAAAGGAACTTTGTGTATTTTTACCAGGAATTAAATTCTCTGCAGCCAGCAGCAGAAACCAACCTTTCGAAGGCACAAGGTCAGGGTGCAAGGCACAAATATCTTCATTATGCTGGTGGTGCTTAAGGCTCTACAGAATTTGCATAAAGTTTTATGTTCTATCTGATAACATTACAGAAAAACAAAACAAATCAGATCATACTGTTCCAATTATAAGTTGCTACAGTGAGGTAAATTTGGACTTTCCTAATTAAGCATCTCAATATTGTGCAAATATTACGACTCAATTGTTCTGATTTATTTCTTCTGACTTTGTAACATATAAATGAAACATTTTAGACAAATGAACAAATACACAAATGAACTGAAATGAGATGCTAAATATTTTCATATAAGGAAAAGCATTGTTTTCAGTTTCCCTTCCGAGCTTTGCCAATGCCCAATTTAGTCAAAACTAAATGTATTTTCTTAACAGCTATAACAAGTGGAACATTTCAGCCCTTTAACTGAGGCATAAAGACCTGAAGCACAACAGTAAACCCTGCCCTGACATTAAATCACTGAATAGTCAGAAAGTGAATGAGCTTTTTGATTGGCTGTACCAAAAAAAAAAAGAAAAAGAAAAGCCAACCAAATACAACACATGCAAACAAAATCCAAATTCACAAATACAGAGTATCAAGTTCAGGATTCAGATAGGAAGGGCCCCCAGGAGGGCTGCGTTCTGTTCCCACCCTTAGTGAAAGATGCTTTTTGAAAATTGTTAGATATGTGCATTTTTTCAAATTTCTATCATCTGGTTTAACATCTCTCAGAAAGGTCCCAGTACTTATGGGGCAAGCATTCGCATTTGGTGAAAATCAGTTCCTTTTAAGATATTAGAAAACAAGTACCCCTGAGATTATTCACTCATATAACAGTAATATACAATAAAATACCTAAACTTTTTAAAACTATCTTACTAGCCTAAACTGTTCTTGAGACATATATGATCCCTTTCCACAGAGATCTCAGTCATCACAGTAATGTTTTGTTGCAATACTGCACTTTTTAACCCCATTGACAACAAATTACGTCTTGTAATTCTTCATGAGCTTGAAAAGTCACTACTGCTGCTTTCCTCCTAAATAAGAACTGAAAGATTGAAAGATGAAGGTACTAAATACTTTATTGCATTACCATTAAGTCCACGCTTCATTTCAAGTATGCAATATGTTAGCTGGGATGAAAGCCTACACTGGTCCATAGTGTTAAGTGTATGCTTCAGTGATGACTGGTTGTGGTTTAAGTCATTTGACTGCAGTCATGCAGGGATTTTAGCCATATGCAATCATAACAATTTCACAAACATAGTTGCAGAAAGCTCCTCTTCATTAGACAATCCCATTAGCAGATTAGAATGTACCTCCGATAAGTTTTAAGTCCTGCTCTCCATAAGCTTATACGGCTCTCCATCCTCTGTAACCAACAGAAATTTCTGGTTTATATCCTGCCCTTACTACTTTGGGAGAAGACTTAAAAGAAGAACTTTTCAGAAAAATAAGCTTTGGGAAAAGAAAGAGAGCCCAGCATGGCTGGACCCTAGGAAATCTGTCCATTCAGGAGAAAATTAGTTTAGTAACTAAAGTTAGTTTACTTCTCCCTGACTTGGACAAAAGCTCTACCATACCATCTGTTGCCGCTTCCCTCCTACCTGGAACTTCTCTCAAGCATCAGCTACCAAATAAGGGGAGACTTTTGCCGTTTCAGGCATGTTCTGCGGGAGAATAGCGAACTAAATCTCCAATAATATTAACACTGGTCCCAGGGCCACACAAAATAATCTATTTTAGAGCTTTTGCAATAACACTCATCACCTTAGGAGATGAGAACCCTGCTGGGGGACTTCTACTTCTGGAATTACTAAATCACAAACCACTGAAGCAAAGCATGCAAAGTACTCTGGGTATCTCTAGGCATTAAAAGCCAAAGCAAACCCAGCTGCCAACAACAGAAAATAAGTGAGGTGGGGAGAAGAAGCTGAGAACAGACTGTGCAGAGGAAGGGCCAGCTCACAATAGTGTAGTAGCACAGTTCCTCTTCACCCGGCCATAGGTGGGGTGTTAACCTCAAGTATGTCCCCCATCTTGGATATCTTCAAGGCTTGGCAAAGATAAATCCAGTCGGTCTCTAATACTGGTTTCACATTCACATCAGCTGGGCCTGTCTCCTGCAGGAGGCGTGAAACCCACTGCCCAAAATTTCTTGATTGCTCCTTTTCCATTCCACCTAGAAAGACCGCAGTCAGCAGCTAGGAAGTTTGCACTAGAAGCACAGTAAGGCAGGACACAGCATGTTTTACAGGGACCATAGCATTTTTCTGACTGCAACATGTTTTATGGGGACCATGGCATTTTTCTGACTGCTTGGATTTGGCTGAAGGCATAAGTGGCCTAATGAAGTGCAGCTTACTGTTGTTGACTCATGCTGAAAATGACCACTTGTCTGGCAGGAAGAGTAAGATTTGCTCAATCTCTCAGGAGCAAATTGGCAATTCTCTGAGAAAAGTCGGTGAAACAGTATGAGCAAGTAAAATGCCTCTTGAGGCATAAAATGCCTCATTGCCAGGTCTGAGGTGCCAAGATTTTTCACTTTTTTTCCCTTCCAACTATTCTGATTTATTTTCAAATTTGCAACATTTGACATTTATCTTAAAGAACCAGCACCTGGAATCAAGTGGTTAAGAGTATATCTCCATTTAATTAAGAAAGGCCAATCCCAGGGACGTAAACTGCAGCGAAGTACTTGCAAACATGAACCTAAACATGTTTAAGATTCGAGAATAGGCTACAAATATGAAACACTGCAGTTTACTTAATCCTGTTAATCTCAAGCCAGTCTTACGGTTTTGAGGATCAGATTCAGGATTTTTGAGTATTTAAAGCTAGTAACATGCACAAGAGCTCAATACACTCCTCTGAAGGTCATAAAACCACCTGGAGTCTTTGTCATTAGCATCCACTGGCTCTGACTCTTGCTGGCTATTGCAGCTGGAATAATAGCATTATAATAGCATCTAGCTCACAGCACAAAGCAGGAGGAGGAAAAGGATCCAACGGCAATGCAAATGTAATCCCTGGGGACAAGTAAAAAGGCAGCTAGCCTCAGAGAGGTAAAAACACAACTCTTTAGCTACTCCCAAGCTATGATAAGTCTGACAGCACATGAAGAGGAGAGGAGCTAATCCTGCTGTCATTGATTTACAGATACTTCTGAGTAAGTGTGGACGCTATACGACTGTTTTTCTGTCATTCCTGCCATTTCATATATTATTTATTTGTTTCTGCTTATAATTCCCCTGAAATACCTGGCAGTGAAATATTCACTGTGCAAGTGTGTATGTGCTGTGGGAGCAACAGCCTTGTAATCAAATAAGCTTTTTCTTCCACACCTCATCCTCTTCCCCTCATTCCAGAAGCCAGTCTTTCTTCTCCAGAAATGCATAGCCCAAGTCTAGACATTTTGCTCCAGTGTTGGGCAGAGGATATGAATGTGGATAAAGGCTCAAAGTATGGCATTAAATAACTCCAACTCAGTCTACTCCAGAAACATTCTTGATTTCTAGCTTCTCCCTTTGAGGTCACAACCAGGTACATGCACAGCAGACTTATCTGTGACACCTAAGGGGCAGCAGAGCTCAATAAAAAGAAAAAACCACCACCAAAAACCACAGCCCCTCCCTCCCCCCCCCCCCCCCGAAAAAAAACCCACCAACCGAACAAAACCAACAACAAAAAAAAAAAACCAGAAGAAAACAAAGGAACAAAAAAAAAAACCACCCCAAAACAAGATGTATATTCAGAGGAGACTCTTAAAGGGCTGGCTGCCACTGAGTTCGGGGACAGTTCCTTACATGAGTGACATTCAGTATAACTGAAGATTAGGACCACAAATAGATTGAAGGTGGGAATTCCCAGCACTCCGAGTGATGCTTGAAGACGAGCCCCATTGTAAGCTACAGTTCAACACCCATTTCTCTAGGGACACCAATACCTCCTTCCCTGCATTCAGGAAGGATGTCATCTCTGCATGTAACATGCTATGTACCTACTCTATCTCACAATCACCCAGGTCAAAAATAGCTTTGGATTAAGAAGAGGGATTTTTTTTGTCCTAAAATAATGTTATTTCACCACTAATCCTTCCTTCCTAACTGTCAAGATCCACAAGGCCACCTCCTTTTCTATCAGATATAGCTGAAAATTGAAAAAGCAACAGAAACATGAGGTGAGGATCAGGTTATGAGAGAGCAGAACAACACATTGAGTAAGCGAGAGGACATGAGAGGTTACTGGGGTCTATCTTGGGGCTTACAGAGGAACATGAGTTAAAGCTGTCATATGAGTTAGGCACAAGTACACAAACACTTAGCACAGTCCCTGGAATAGATCTGTGCCAGTTCCTTAGGCAGAGTGACTAAGCAAAATCCCAAGGAAATTGCTCTTTTCAACAGTCATTTCTGTTTCATCAGTAACACCTTCATCTAGTTTCTGACCCTTCTTCACCTATGGAAACCTACCCTACATCTGGTTCCACAGATGCAGAACACATTGCTTTAGATTTTTATCACATTAAGACCACTCTTGTTGCATACTTTGGCTCAGATAACGGTGCACAGCACCCAGACAGCTGAGGTGAATGTCCCATGATGAAACCGTTCCAGTGAATGCAGAAAAACTCCAAGCCATATCTTAGGAGCTTATGCTTCTAAATAGCACAGAAAGGGTCAGATCAAGTGGAAGGCATAGGCCAGCAGAAAGTGTTAACAACACATTATTGTTCCTCTTGTAGCAGGGGCCAGATGCCACAAACCATACTGCCCTGGGCATAGAACCTAGAAACAATATGACTGTCTTCAGTTGCTCACAAAGAGCAAAAAACCTTGAGATGAGAAGTATTAACACAGCCATCACACTGATTGTGAAGAGAAACCAGTTAAGTGCTTACATATCTCATCTCTAGTCCATAGAAACACAGCTTCCGACAGGTAATTCATGCAACCCATCTGAATTAAGGCAAATCCCCCAGGATGCCTGTTTCTTTCTTGACTGTATATGGAACTTAGATGACTGGCTGAGATTTCCATGTCTAGTTTACAGATACTGACTTTAAGGCAGATGAAATTCAACCATGGGGACAAAAGACCTTTCTTCAAGTTCACAGAGCTATGAATCTGACACCAGACAAACCCACTCCCCCAGATCACAGCTAGGTGGGTCTTTGCAAGTAGACAGAAGCAAGCCTTCCTGGGTCCTGTGCCAGCCAGAGCTATAGTGACTCGATTGGCCTTGCACGAAGCGCAAGCTCTCTTAACAGGGTGGATTAGTTTAAAAGTCTTGCACATACACAGCCCTTCCTGAGCACAGACAGAAAGAGCTTTCAGCAGCATGCAAAACATCACACAGACATCATTCCTCCTCTAGTGGGTTTCTCCCACTAGATAGTGGGATAGTGGGAACTGCATCCCCATTTCCCTAAAGCACAGTTGGGCCTAGCAGCATCACCAGGAATGCAAAGATTCAAAAACTTAGAATAGTGTCTGAAGGTTAGAGATCTGACATTTTAAGGAGCAGCAGGTTTTGGAATGAAATAGTTTGATGGTATCGTATAGGCTTGGTTTTCTGTCTGTAAAATGTGTGCAGACGTTATCCTATTGAGCAATATGTACAGCATCATTCATTTCTTTGTTAAACCCTTCTCTCCCTGGGAAGAACAAACACAGCAGCCAATGCAAGTTGCAGCCCTGCAGAATTATCGCTATTACTGATTATATCGGCTGCCATTCAGCTTGCTGTAACAAAAACAATTTGTCCTGAGGGAAAGCAGTATGTACAGAAAGCCAGAGTGCAATGAGGTATTGGATGAAGCTCACTGTTATTGAGAGGTGTAGTGTTACTCCAGTGCCTCACTGACACTAACACTCTTAGCTTAAGTTTTAGTAGAAAAACATCTGCCTCTTAAAGCCTACCATGCACACTAGCACTCATCTGCCCTCTATTTGCACCCTCAACAGAGAGGGCATGAGCCATGCAAACTGAAATCCTCTTTACCTACAAGTAGTCATTACCCATGCAGCTAGGACTCAGGTTATATTTTTTTCAAGGGAGAAAGAAATTTTCCATCCACCAGCTCCATACAGAACAGGGAACAAGAGTCTTGTTTCCACATCACTCTTTAAAATTCAGTCCCACAATGAATTAGATGGTCATCACTGACCATACCTTGAGTGGTTCACCCACCTGAATGGCTTTACCAGGGTTTGGGCAAGACACTTCACACTGCACCTATCAGAGCCAAATCCAAAGATTTGCTAATCTGCCCCTCTCAGACAGTTTGCTGCTACTAATTTGTATCTCAGTAATACCTAAAGCCCACAGAAGACACCATTCTTGTTTTACTGGGTGCTCTATATACACATTGAGCAACTGAATTTCTGTGCCAAAGAATTTACAACCTAAACAAAAAACCCATTTTACAGGCAGGGTTTTAGGCTAAGCCTTGACTGGCACTTTGCATTCTGGCCTCTGTAGCCTCCCTTCTTGCCACTAGTGCCCCATAAAACACCAGAATGCTTACTTCCACGGCATTTGCACAAAAAAGAAAAAGAAAAGAAGGGAAGTTGTTAGCTTATTTGCAACTACAAACAATAACCTCAGCTGTAACAAGCATTTCACCACTAGCTATGAAGGTGCGCAGCAAGAAAAGTCTCAGCAGTCATCTTCTCCCATGTACTCACCACTTCAGCAGTGAGAGCCAGCCTGCCAAAAGTAAGGATAATTAGTAAAAACCATGTTTGACACCTGATTTCCAGTGAAATTTCAATAAAGGAGGAGCCACTAATTTGCATGCACAATATTAAGAAACAAGAAAACTGTTGTGAAGTCAAAAGTATTTCTCAGCAGATTCTAGTCTAATCTGCTGAGCACAAAAGTTTTCCCTTTCATGTTGATGCATCGAATGTCTAGCTAATGACGCTAAATGAATAGTTCTCTTATTCTGACTGAAAAGCTCCCAGTGCCATCTGATGTGCATATTGCATATTCCCTGTATGTTTTATCCAGCACGTGCCTCTAGCTGTTGTGGTTTACTGGGCTTCTAGTGCACCTGCAGTTTGTTTGTGTAATACTGCCTGTGCTTCTGACAGATTTCTATCAAAAAAAAAAAAAAAAAAAAGATTATAAACAAGTTAAGCATGCTTTAGGGGCCAGCAAAATAAAGGAAGAATCCCTTTTTGGTGCTTTAAAAAGATTCTTTAAATATTTGTTTTAAGATGAACCTAAAAGAGGGACTGAGTCTGAGACTAATGAATTTATTTCCACTGCATGGGCTAACTTTCAAGCTTTCCAATAATAGCAATAAAATCAAGGGTTTTCTGAACATTTACAATGGTTATACAGGTACTACACTGTGAGCTACTTGAAAGCTAAGACCCTGGGCCTTGCAGAAGTCTGAAACAGCTTTTTGAGTGCTGGTCCATGTATTGTATTGGTACCCTTAAAAGGGTATCTCCCATCCCTGCACGGTACACTATAAAGCCTATAGAAACACTCTCTTAAATCTTAAAATCAGGGTAGGTTTGGACACTGGACACTGGAACAGCAATTCATTCACTGAGTTCTGTTGACTTAATAATTTCCCTGCCCTTTACTGAGTGGAAATGCAAATTAAAACATGTATCCATTTAGCACTTTCTCTATAAAAACTATTTACATGAATGCATTTAATGCACAGCCATGAAAAGGTGTCACCCAATCAGGTGATACAGCTCAGCTAACAGCACTAAGTCACTATGATCTGATTGTGACTGTTGGTGCAAACCATTACATGGGAAGGGATACGAGGTGTAGAGCTTCTAGTATTACTGCATACCACATCACAAGTAGGGGATATAGAAGTAATCACTTACAGCAGAAAAAAACCCAAAATGTTCAGAGCCATGTCTAGCATCTTTTCACCGAATACCAGGTTCTGTCCCTTTTAGTGGCTAGAGAACAGGACTTGTGAGTTACCCAGAGACTGAAGCAATAGCCACAGATCTGAGAAGGGCTGAAACTACAGGATAACTTTCTTTCAGAAAGTTTCATTCAGCACAAAATTTAGAGCATCGACCACTCACTGAAGCTCAAGCACATTCAACACTGGAAAAAACTTGAACTGGTTCTTAGGCATATATCCCACATAAAGATGGACCTGTAGTTCCTGGATCAGGCCAAAGCTAACAACAAAAGCATCAGAAATGTCTATTCACACAACACTTACACCAGTTACCACATCATCAGGGGCATGAATCTGTCTACATCCCTCAAAATCAATTTAGCCATGTTGGCTTGGTTTATTTCAATGCAGGAATTACCCTGACAGGTTAGATTGCTTTGTTCTTCTCGTGAATTCCTTTAGTAGATACAAGTGCCAAGAGGGTAAAAAAATGCACCTGAGGTGGAAAAGGATGCAGAAGGACTGAGAAACAATCACAGGGTTTCTAGGGGGTCACTGTTCTCCAGAGAACTGCAGGTGGCAAGTCTCTTCTTGCTTTGCACAGGTGTAAGGCTTGTACCAGATATTTGCTCCTCCTTCAGCTCTGACTTTTTGTTCTGGAATTGTTGGAATGATAACAAAGAACCTGCATATTTAATCTGCCAATTGGCATTTCTTTTACTAGGTAAATATTTAATTCTTTTTTCCTTTTTTTTTTTTAAATGAAATCTCCTTGTGCAATTTGTGCTTCCATTAGCCTCTTAACCTGGATAAAGAGGAGCAAATTCCAAGCAACACCTGTATTTTTGCATTTTCTCATTTCCCCATACAAACTTACCCTCAGGTCAGATACATATCCTAGAAAGTTGCATCATCTTTCACCTCTGTTCCTTAGTAAGTATATTTTTTTGGAACATGATGCAGTTTACTGTAGGAATACAGCACTCATGCTGTGCGCGTTGGCTCAGTTAGCAAAGCCTTGCTGGAATCAGTGGAACTTCCCTAATTTAAAGCAGCTAAGAATGTGGTCTGAAGTAAGAGACATTAACCTTCTTCATGAGAATAAAACTTTTTCTTGTGAGCATTTCCATCAGCTGGTTGCTGTTCTCCAAGGGAGTACCAGTATGGCCCTAAAAAACCCTAGGTATCACACTGTGGAGTTGTTTGGTGTTTCCATTTTTTCTGTATCTGTGTAATCCTTAGGTGAAAGAAGGACTTGCTGACAGATATAGGAGCTCTGAGACTAAAGAATGAAATCTTTTAAGAGCAGAAATTATAGGGACAGTAGCTGTAGCTGGTACTGGAATTTACCCAGCAATACAAACGACAAAGAAGGATTAGATGCAGGTTTGTACTCATGGCGAAATTAGGTCAGACTCCACAAGACATGAAATGATTTATGCTAATAAAAGATTAACTCACAACAAGGGGGAATATGTTGGCACTTTCATGGGAACTTACTGCTCAAGAAAAAAAATACACGTGGCAAGAAACCAACCCAAACAATCGCCAGGTTAGACTGGTTTGGTCAGAGAGTCTGATCCTCAAAAGCTGACATAGCAATCATTTATTTATTCATGGCTCAAGCAAATGATATGAACTATAGCAAGAACAATCCTAAGTAAATCTCTCCTGTCAGCAAGAAATATATTTCCGTAAAATATAACTACTCAAAAGTAGCAATTTTCTCATTTGTCCTCTTAGACAGACTTCCAGGAGACATCAGTTGCACAGAATGAAGATTCACGGACTGTTATTGGAAGGCTATGAGATACATGTTATTTTCCTCATCTGCAGTGTGTGGCATGCTTTACTTGACAAAACTTATTGGACACAAGCAATTGTAGATGGCAAAAGCTGATATGAAATGGAGAATTTCTCTAGGAACTCATACCTGCAACAGAGAGGTTTTATTTTTCTGGGGAGAAAGTCTGAACACAGGTGCCTGGAGGAATGAGCACAGGGTTGCCATATTCGGCTGTTCTGCATTAAAACACAAAAGCTCTGGACAACCGCTCCACATTTCTGCCTGTTTAACAACTGTGCCCAGATGTTGTCAAGCTGTTGCTGTGCAGCCGTTCAATAGTTGCTGTGATGATTCAGTAGTTCAAAGCTATACAACTCAATCTGGTCATTGTCATAAAAGACAACAAAAAATGTTTTTACAAATATATTAACGACAAAAAGAGAGCCAAGGAGAATCTCCATCCTTTTTTGGATGCGGGTGGGAACATTGCCACCAAGGATGAGGAAAAGGCTGAGGTACTTAACGCCTTCTTTGCCTCAGTCTTTAATAGTCAGAACAGTTATCCTCAGGGTACTCAGCCCTCTGAGCTGGAAGACAGGGACAGCGAGCAGGATAAACCCTCCATAATTCAAGAGGATGAAGTTAATGACCTGCTACGCCACCTGGATGCTCACAAGTCTATGGGGCCGGATGGGGTCCACCCAAGGGTGCTGAGGGAGCTGGCGGAAGAGCTTGCCAAGCCACTCTCCATCATTTACCAGCAGTCCTGGTTAACAGGGGAGGTCCTGGACGACTGGAGGCTTGCCAATGTGACGCCCATCTACAAGAAGGGCCAGAAGGAGGATCCGGGGAACTACAGGCCGGTCAGCCTGACCTCGGTGCCGGGGAAGATTATGGAGCGGTTCATCTTGAGGGCGCTCACAAGGCACGTGTGGGACAACCAGGGGATCAGGCCCAGCCAGTGCGGGTTCATGGAAGGCAAGGTCCTGCTTGACCAACCTGATCTCCTTCTATGACTAGGTGACCCGCCTAGTGGATGAGGGAAAGGCTGTGGATGTGGTCTACCTGGACTTCAGTAAAGCCTTTGACACTGTCTCCCACGGCATTCTCCTAGAGAAGCTGGCGGCTCACGGCCTAGACAGGTGCACTCTTCGCTGGGTAAAAAACTGGCTGGACGGCCGAGCCCAGAGAGTTGTGGTGAACGGAGTTAAATCCAGTTGGCGGCCGGTCACGAGCAGTGTTTCCCAGGGCTCAGTTTTGGGGCTGGTCTTGTTTAATATCTTTATCAATGATCTGGACGAGGGGATCGAGTGCTCCCTCCGTAAGTTTGCAGACGACACCAAGTTGGGTGGGAGTGTTGATCTGCTCGAGTGTAGGAGGGCTCTGCAGAGGGACCTGGACAGGCTGGATCGATGGGCCGAGGCCAACTGTATGAGGTTCAACAAGGCCAAGTGCCGGGTCCTGCACTTCGGCCACAACAACCCCAGGCAACGCTACAGGCTTGGGGAAGAGTGGCTGGAAAGCTGCCCGGAGGAAAAGGACCTGGGGGTGCTGGTCGACAGCCGGCTGAACATGAGCCGGCAGTGTGCCCAGGTGGCCAAGAAGGCCAACGGCATCCTGGCCTGTATCAGAACTGGTGTGGCCAGCAGGAGCAGGGAGGTGATGGTGCCCCTGTACTCGGCACTGGTGAGGCCGCACCTCGAATCCTGTGTTCAGTTTTGGGCCCCTCACTACAAGAAGGACATGGAGGTGCTGGAGCGTGTCCAGAGGAGGGCAACGAAGCTGGTGAAGGGCCTGGAGCACAAGTCTGATGGGGAGCGGCTGAGGGAACTGGGGTTGTTTAGTCTGGAGAAGAGGAGGCTGAGGGGAGACCTCATCGCGCTCTACAACTACCTGAAAGGAGGTTGTAGCGAGGTGGGGGTTGGTCTCTTCTCCCAAGTAACAGCAATAGGACGAGAGGAAATGGCCTCAAGTTGCACCAAGGGAGGTTTAGATTGGGCATTAGGAGAAATTTCTTTACTGAAAGAGTGGTCAGGCCTTGGAACAGGCTGCCCAGGGAAGTGGTTGAGTCACCATCCCTGGAAGTATTTAAAAGACGTGCAGATGAGGCGCTTAGGGACATGGTTTAGAGGGCATGGTGGTGTTGGGTTGACGGTTGGACTCGATGACCTTAGAGGTCTTTTCCAACCTTAATGATTCTATGATTCTAACTGCTTGAGCAACACATCCACCTTTGAAATATAGCTACCAAATGCTTTACAAGCTGCATGAAAAGGCACTTTGCATGCATTGAGCACACTGTTTTTTTCTTAGGCTATGGTTAGCACCATTTCTGGCTACATTTAGGCTTTCCTTGACTCCAGTGAAAAGGGAATGCAGTTCTAAAATATAAGGGGGAAGCAATAATTGAATGCTTAGCACATTTTCTCCCCTCCACCAAGCACTGTAGCTAATTAATACACTTTAAATACACCCAAAACTGTGTTACTTCTTAATTCTCAGCTCAGTAAACTGTTTAAGCACATGCTCAGCTGTAACAACAGGAACAGGCCCCATAACGATCAGCAAGAGTTCTCTTAAAGTTCTGAACTGAGACTAATGTTCACTTTACCATCCTGTATAAGTCACCAGTCTTTGGACCCTGTGAGATCCCTCATGCATCCCCGTCTTATCCTTAAACTTTGGTTTAAGGTTCTTATCCTTAAACTTTGTGCCTAAGCTTAATAGAACATAAAGGTTTGGTTATTAAAGTTGTGGCACAACAGAGCTGTGCATACATAAAACTCTTAGAGATTAGTTTATTCTACTACAAAGGAACTGAATGCTGCTAAATACATTTCTTAGTCTTGTTGATTAATAAGGTGTACTTCCTTATTTTTAGATACCAGATGTCACAATTATTAAAGAAACAAGAAAGCAACACTATACACAACATTGAACAAATAAAGTAGTTCAGTAATGTCAGAAATTTTACAGAGTTGTTTTTCAGGGTTCTGCTCTTATTCATTGTATTATTATCCAGAGACTAGCATAGCAATGTTTGGATCAAATTCCATAATTAAGTGTTAACTTTGGATATCATGAACTTGATTATCCACCATCAGAGGGCTTTTGTTTGCTACGTTCTCTCAGGCCAGCCAGAATCTTATTAAATTCCTGCCTTCCATTTCTACAGGAAATGTTTTTTGTTGTTGTTTTAGTTGGTTTTCTTAAATTGAAAGTATTTCCCCTTTTGTAAAGTGACTGCTTTAGGTCAAGGATAAGGGATAACAGTAGTTTTACTCCTGTTTCAGCAAAGGTGCGATAATACTACAAACAATGACAATAGCTCCAGCACCTCTGATCTTCCCCGCTGTTGGCTGTAAAGACCCAGTATTATATGCATGCTCAGGGTAGGATTTTCAGTGTATCTCAGAAAAGAGTAATACATTTTCAGACACAACCAGCATAAATGAGATGAAATCTCAAGGAGCCTAACAGGTCTAAACTAATCAGTAAAGATCCTGCATCACATTTCAAATAACTGCCAAAGGGCAAAGTGACATCCTGACCCTACCCATCTCTGCAGAGGCAAGTTAGGGGACACTTGCCTGTTATTTCCCACATCTGACCCACCTACAGCACAAATCACCATGCTCAGTGGCTCTTCCCTTGTTACGTAGTCTAGGCAGAACCATGCCCAACCATACAGAGTAAGTAGCATTTTTAGGTCTGTATGAAATCGCTTCTCTCTTTTCTTATGTAGCCATGGTAGGACTGCATTAACCAACCTCAGTGGGAGTCATTTCCCTGACGCTGAAAGAATTTGGATGAAGGCCACTGGGAGTGAAATATAATCTCAGTGTATGGGAAAAAGGCTCTGAAACTTGACCCCAGATTACAAGCCATTGTTGCCTGTGACTTTCAATGTGTTTGTTCAGAAGGGAAAAATAGATTTAGGGCCTTTATTTTCTTTCCTCACTTATGTATTACTTTAATTATTAACCCTAAATAAGCAAATTTTTATGTAGCTAACTTGCAGTTAATAGGAGAGCATTTGCAATTTGGTCCATCTTAATTCTTGTTTCATTCAGCTGCTCTGGCTTGCTGAATGACTAATAGGCTACCTCTTTCTCTCCAGACCCCCTGACATGGAGATATTAAGGACCATTGTTTATGTAGATTTTTTTTTAAAATGAGAGGTTCACTGAGGATTTGGTTGTGGAAGCGTAAAGTTTCTGGCAAATATCTTCAGTGAATGTTAGAAGTTGTTGGAATTCCTTTCAAAGGCAGTAGAAATTCAACATCAAGGGACTAAACTACACTGGAAAAGAGTTGTGTGCTAATAGAAGTGGTGTTTGCCTCACAGTCTACTGTGAGAAGTTCTATTCCAATACAGGCACCTTGAAGCTTACCTCCTACAAGGAATATAAGCAGGACTTGAAATAGCGCTTGCTCTTTACACAGAGATGCATTTGAAAACAAATCTTCTGATACCCCACAGACAAAGACCCGGAAGATTTGGAGTCTGAAAACGTACCAGGCAGAGCAGATTATAGGAGACCAGGAATCACCTGTGGGATTAAGTGTCCCCATGTCACCCTCTCACCTATAGAATTCATGTAGCTACTGAAAGAGTTTTGACTGGTGCAGTGCATTATATGCATGAAAATCTCATAGCTACCTGGACAATGTGCATTTTAGTGTTTTCTCCCCTCACTGATTGCTGCCCTGTAAGCAATCCGGTGGAGAATCACCAAACTTTCTTTGTGCTTGCCAGAACTGAGTCCATGTCAAGCCCAGCCAGATGTACTCAGTTATTGAGGCATCACATGTCTTTGAAGAGCAAACTCGATACCTTTATAGACAAGTCTAGCTTGATGTCAAAAATGGTGCACCAAGGAACTTCATGGAATATTTGACTACCATAAACAAAAAAGTGCAAGGGCCCCAACTCAAATAGCACATGTTTATGGTTAATGTCAGGTTAGCACTTAACTTCCTGACTTAAGTGCTTTACTGAATCCCTGCCAGAAAAGGCAGAACAAAGACAACTACGAGATAAAATATGGCAGAGCAACCTTGGATCCTTAAGTTTCTCCACTAGATCACCATCAAGTCTGAGAATAAAGTAGAAAAAGAAAGAAAACAGATTATTAAGCATTTTATAGCTATCTCAGTCAAGGTAGGACAAGAATGAAGAGAAAGGATTTACAAGTAAAAGAACTGTATTAAAGTAATCTGAAAATTTAGGGGGCTCAACTGCCCCACCTTTGTTCACATGGAATAACTCACTTCTCAATGTAAGCAGGCAAAACTGTTCGAGTAGCAACAGTCTCCCAACAGAAGAACAGCAGATCCCATGTGCTTGTGTCTGTCAGGAACAGGACTTAAAAGGTGAGAGAGACAATATTGTGAAAGAGGTGGAGAAAGTATTTTGACTGGCTGCCAGCCATGTCATTGTATTTCAATAATTAAGCAGATAAATGATCCTTTTAAAAAAAAAAAAAACACAAACAAAACCAAAACACCAAATAAACTGTAAATAGAGAAGACTGCTCAAGTACCTAGTCTCAAAAAGAATATGTGTTTGTGGCTCTAGCTCATGGACAAAAAACATTAACCCTAACTGTACATCCTTAAATTGAGTCTATCCTCTGCAGAGCTAGCAAAAGGCCTCTATTTTACTGAAGCGTTGTTTTCGTATGGATGTACAGGTCTAAATTAAATTCACACCCAATAACAATCCCTATAAGCTGCAGGGAGACAAAAAGGGACATTTTCAAAGGCATGGATGCCAGGAAGCAGAATAGTTCAAACCTGAGATTCAGAAACGTAGAGATGGTAGAAAAAAGGAGGAGTAGCTACGATATTTACAGCAAGACATTATGAAGACATTCAGAGTGAGAGCCAGCTGCCTTATTATGTGCATCTTCTGCTTGCTGAGATGCCTTGGGTTACCAAGACATCTGCAGGGAGCTGGAGGGTGTGACACAGCACTCGCAGAAGACCTGCACTGTTCAAGGGGCTGTGGGACATCCAGCCTATCTAAAATAACAAGATGTCTAGGCACATGAATCAAGCCATAGCTCACATGACAGAATCTGTACCACATAGTCCCTTGTGTTCTACAATGCTCACATTTAAGTGCTACCTTCTATGAATCCTTTGAGGTTAATAATTTCACCAGAGCTTGCATCTGGACTGTTCTGACTTAGTACCTAAGACCAGCTGCATTTTTGAAAGTGCACTGTCCCTTTCACCCTGAATTCTAGTTACAGCTCGCAGTGAAACGGTCAGCCAGTTCGGAAACTGACACAAATATTTGACAAGTTTGAGCCACCAATTTTCCAGGGAGGGAGAAGTAATAAAAATGGTATTTCTGCCATATTCCTCACTGACGTACATTTTAAAACAACACTGAGGAACACAGGGAAATCCTCGTACATCAGATTTGTTTCAACATGAGATTTCGACACCCTTCTATAACCCCTTTTATGCTGCTCCTTGCTGATCTCTTCTTGTATCCGGCGTGTTTTGTTTGCTAGTGAGGGTTTCCTGCGGTCTAATTCACAGCACCATCTAGTGACAGAACTTGGGATACCAGGAACAAAATTTTACGTTGCTCACTCTCGATTTTCTTGGCTCGGTTTTGTTTTTTAATTGTTGCAAATTAAAAGGGTCATTAAAAATTAAATACAAATAGATTCTCAGTAAGTGAGTGAAAGTGAAACTGTATCCATCGAGACCAGCTTACTGGTTTGGTTCTCTGGTTGCACCAAGAATGTTGAAGTCATTGAAGAGAGCTCGTTGGGTCGCTTCTAAATGCTTTATTGAATTTGGGGATTTTAATTTTTTTTAATACGTTCTTAAAATTCAATTTCACTTTTACAAAAAAATACTTTAAAATGTTTCTTAAAAACCCAAACCTAAGAACTTGCATTTTTCCTGTGTTTTCTGCTCAAATCTCCTTCAACCAAAATAACTGCACAGAAATTCACAAAACAGGCAGCCTAAATCCACATTTAACATGGAACAGAAAGTGCTGAGCCCTACTTTGAAATTGCTTCACACTGGTACCCTGTAGCTACACGTAGGTGCTGGTACTCCACAATCTGAAGCTTATTTGTTTGAAAGAGGAACCATCTGTGGATTTCAGAGCATGGTCAGTTTGCAAATATAATATTAAAATTGACTTTAGAGCTATTCAATGTACGCACAAATGGATGTGTATGTGGATGGCTTTTTCCCACCCCCCTGCCAATTTGTCTGCATAAGCAAAAATGTCTGGTTTTCATTTTAGAAGCAAAGCCCCCAGAAGCCCCATAGGCTTGGTTCACACTATTTCTGTCTTTCTACATTCGGTTAGTCCAGCCTAGCTGAAGCACAATAACCCATTGTTCCTCAACCAATTACTTATATCTGAACCTAAGAGGTAAATGTACATCGTTCCTAAAGGCTTCAGTGCTCATGCTGAAGGTATGAAAAATAATGCCACGAACAAACATCTAAGAGCCCTGTTCTCAGTAGGTGTAACTCTGTACAGTCCTATTAAAATGTAGCAAGAACATGGCCCAAGGACTGAGTAAAATGAAATATCTTAAAATACTTCATTCCCTTCCCTAGTTTCTTAAAATGATTTTGCTTGACCCATGAAATATTCAGATTTCCAAATGACAGGGAGGTAATAAGGCACATATGAAAAGCATGACCCTGCAATTTCCAACAGTAACAGCATGTAGTCGTGGAGAAAGAAGGTCTGTTTTATTATCGGAGACATACCTACCTCTTCAAGCATGAGGAGATGCTCTTCCCCACCTACAGTCATGATGACTCAGCTATTTGGAAAGAATGCAGAGAACTCAAGAAAATAGAGGGGAAATGGAAGAGTACTATGAACTAATTCCCTGTCCCACAGTATGCCAGGATGGTCCCAACATATTAAAAATACAGTAAATCTAACCAGTCGATAAGACATGAGTCTACGAACCTGCTCGTGCTTGCAAATGCAGACCAATTTTTGCTAACTTCTGTCAGCCCATTCCAACAATGCATAAGCTGAATCCTTCCTCTCCAGAGCTCACCAACAGGCTTACTGTCGGTCACAAGCATGTTTACTTCAGCAGCTACATGCAACAGTAGACTATAATGCATTTTACTCTCTAGCCTCCATTTTAGATCCTCTGGGAAGACAACAATATTCTGCTAGCAAACCAGCATCTGCTAGTACTTTTCAGTTGAGAAAGCACTGATAAGCTGCCTTTGAAACCAGGCTTCAGAGTACAGACCCATTCTCTATAGCTCCTAGAGGTTTGCTCCGGCAAAGAAAACAGAAGCGGGGGGGGGGGGGGGGGGGGGGGCGGGAACAAAACAGAAAACATCTGGAAATTTTTTCTTGCAATATCTTTCCAAGGTCTGTCTGCATAAAAAACTTTCTTACTGAAAAACTGATTAAAGTGAGAAGCACCCAAAGGAAGACCCATCACAATTCTCCAAATAAGAAGATTTTTCCCTTTTGTCTTTGTATGCATATTAGGCCCCTAAGTTTAAACTTTTGCCTTCAGCTCTGCTGGATATTTGTGACAGGTATAGGCTGGTGAAAATCTATGCCAGAAAACTGATGAATAAACAAGGTGAATAACATGCCTGGCTAGTTATTTGGAAAGCTGACAAATCTTGCATATAGTTTGGGATTAGGTGATCATTTCTATGATAGATTTGTCAAGTCAATGAAATAGAAACATACACCACTGACAGCTCATCTGTGCCCATGGGAGGTCACTGTTGCTTCATAGAATGGATCAGATGTGCCAGTTTTAGGTTAATGGTACAGTTCAGATCGGGAACACCAGCCAGCCACTTTCTCTGTAGTAGCTCAGAGTTTTTCTCCTTAATTAGCTTTTCCAGAAATACACCAAAAAGCAAGGATACAATTACATACTTTTGAGTGGAGACTGATACTTCTCAGAGCTGTACGAAGAGGAAGCCAAATCACATCTCCAGATGCCCTAAGGCATTGAAAACGGGCAGATCAAAATAGTTTCTTTACCCTCAAGAGCCTGCAATTCTTTAAGACCTGACCACACAGCTTAGAAGAGAACTGAATACCGTCAACAATTAACTGCGTCTGATCACTATGTACAATTAGAAACTAATGTCACACAGGAGAACCAACTTTACTTGTCATGGTCTGAAGAGGTGCAAACAGTCTGGGAAATTTCTTGGTTCATATCTGTGGGGGACTGAGTCAAACTGGTAGCCTGATACGAGAGAAATTTCATCATGGTTGAATAAAAGGTATTTCAAGTAGGTAAGAATAGTCTGAACATGCCATCTCAGTCATCATGAGGGAGCTCTGAATCCAAGGAAAACATTCAGAGGTAACCATGGAGCATCATTAAAGATGAGTCAGTAGCAGACAATTCTTGGAAATTTACAATAAAAATCATGCAAAAAGCAACAACGATATTGTCAATTACACCTTCATTACAGCTGCAACCCACTCTTACTCTCCTGCCTTCGCTATATATTTTCATCTTCTACAGTGAAGATCGTTCTGCAGACTTCAGACAATTTCACAAGCTCTGATGCCTTCAGCCCTCAGATACATGGCTGTGTGAAGTGGGTGAGAAACACAGCTATCTATACAAAGCAAGTAGCGTGACTTCTTCAGGACAGAGATAAGCACTGTTAGAATTGAGTAAACAGACCAGGAATCCTTCCAATACCCTCCCTTCAGGAAAGATGGTCATTATGAGGAAAAGCATAGATGAGATGACATCATATAGCATCCTTAAGGAAAGGCGGAATACATTTAGAAGGCACAACATACGAAAACTGACTTTGTCCATGTCCTATGTTCTACTTCTGTCACCTAAAGGCAAAGCAGAGCACAAATGGTTACTGAAAAAAAAAAAAATCATCACTAAGTAAAAATACACCATCTTTCACCTAACAAATCTAAAGATTTCAAAGCCTAGGAAACCAGGACATCAGTTACCAGAACAGGCATTCTAAGGAGATCTGAATGACTGCGATTGGTAAGAGAAATTAATTTTGTCTTGCAACACAGTTTTGTACTGCAGCAAGAGGTAAGTAGAGTTCATATTTCACGGTCATCGAAATGACTAGTTGCTGCTCAGGTTCACTTGCTCAGCGCTGACATCTATCATTATAGTTTGTTTTTTTCTGAAGCATCATATACAGGCCACTGTCAGCAAACATCCCAGATGCAATTACCCGATGGCCTGTCTCAGCATAGCTAATTACGTATTCTTGTTTACTATGAAAATGTGAGACAAACTTGATAGCAATGTCACAACCCCATTTCACTGCCAGCATGGATGCAAGCTGTTAGAAGTATGCACACCTAGAGTACAGCATAATTTAAGCTTTCCATTGACGGCATGCAAATGGAACCTCTGCAACAGAGCACTGCTTCCCAAGAGAGCTACTCAGAAGAAGGAAAAATCCATGCATGTTCTGCACTAGTTCTGAATTTTATACAGCTTCATTTTTCAGTGAGTGCCTTTTAAATTATTAGTCATCCATTTAGTTCAAGACTTATTTACACAGTACGATGTTCACCTTTAAAGAGAATTATATGCATATAGTTGATATTTTATTTGTATTCTAATCAGACATTGAAAGCACATGCAGGGGAAAGCCTTATGCTTGTTTTCTACATTAGTGCAAATTAAGCCCACCATCTCTTGATCCCTACATATGTGAAAGAGAATATTAATAAAGGAAACCCTTGCAACAGAGGATTTCATAGTCAGGTGAGTTAACAGTTGGCAAAAAACCAGCATCTAAAGGGAAAGACAGACAAATACCTAACCCAGCAAATGCCGTTAAAGTGGGTGTGTGCACTAAAGAAACATGTAGCAACAAGGGATGAAGGAAGCTAGAGAGCATTCACCCTACGTCCAAAGATATAAAAGGAACTCTACCCACTGGCAGCATAATCTGAAAGTTTACACGGAGAAAGATTTGCAGAGCTGCCCATCACAAATCAGTTGGAAAGGATTTGCTCTAATTACAGTTATCCACCAGGAATTTCCAGATGGTGACAGCCATTTTTTCTGAAAATATTACATTAGTAATCAGAATACCTAAATCAGTATAACAGTAATTACATCAGTATACCTAAAAAGGTAAAAAAAAAAAATCCCCCAACACAAAGATCTGGCATGCAGTTTTTCCTACAGAGAAGCGTAAGCAGAAGAGGGGAAATGCAAATCAGTCTTTCCTAAAGGCTAAGACAGCTTTGTTTATGACCAAACCTGTGCTTTGACTTCATTCCCTTCCCCTGATGACTGTCCCTGAAGACATTTACCTAAATGTCCATACTTATATCCTCATTTCTTACATCTTCAATGCTTGAAATTTTCTCCCTTTCTTAGAATAGATAGTACAAGGTAGGTTAAAAAAGCAGAAATCACTAAAACTGTGAAATATAAAGAAAATATTCTATGACCCTGGGTAGAAAACACTTTTCCCAGCCCAGGTTTCACTATAAGTTAAATAGTTCTGTCCGTAGCTGTAGGAATCAAGAGGTACCAACTGAAGCAGTATCTACAGATCCTAGAAAGCCATATTTGCAATCTCTCTGCTTGCTGTGCATGATGAAACTTGCCTTGCCACGATGCATATAGGAGGACGTGATGTAGCATTATTAGCGGGTCCAAATTTTAAATTGCTATTGAAAAGACAGAGATGAAACTGCAAATGGACAGCTCATTTCCAGTAGTACTTGTTTATAGAATAAGGCTCATAAGAGCTATTTGAAATTAGAATGACAAGGTATTTGCTTAAAATATCAGGTACCTATTGAAGTTGGAAGTAGAGAACCACAAGATTCCCAGTTAAACAAATACAAAGCCTTGGAGACCGTTTCTTGTAGTGGCCACATTTCAAGGTTTTTGTTGCTAGTTTTGGAAATCTAATTCCTTTGTCATGGCTACAGGGATGCATTTTGGTCCTTTCTGTACCATAACAGCAGGCTAATTCCTACTTTCATTGTGAATGTAATAGCATATTATAAACAAGCAGTGAAAACTATCCAATATATGAGTTGGAGTATGGAAGAGAATAGAAAGATGAGAAATCTCCAGCATGATTTACTGCCCAATAAATGCAATGATTCACCACAGTAATTTCCTGTTTGCAGTAGGCCAAATTCTCCCACCTGTACAAGTGTTGAGTAGTTCCTTAAATGATGCCTTAACCTACTGATTTGAACAGTACCATTTACAGAATAACATACTGTTTCATGTCCCTAAGGAACTGGACCCCAGCTCCAGCTTGTCCTAGACTCATACAATCAACAAGACAAAGTGGGTGAAACACAAGGAAAATGTTTACCAAAGCAGAGCAGAATGCATCCTTAGTTAAAAATAGACACTCTTTGCAGCTGTCTCAATGTCAGAAAGGTAAATAATCTTTTAACTTCTGAAATATCCTTTAACAAATCACTTCCCTTAAGCAAACTGGTTACAATCCACTAACGAAGAAACTGGAATATTGGCTCACTACGTGTCCTTAATCCCTGAACACAACCTACAGAGCCCTGTGGGTTTCACAGGAATAGAAGAGAACTGCCTTGCCCCTGTTAGTTGAAATCATGGGCAGCCATGCAAAGATGTGGATGCATTAGCCATGCCTCTCTCCTATGCATTCATGTTTTTCAGATCCAAATGCAGTAATGTTACTAGATAGTAAGATCTGTGGGGCAGGGAGCCAGGTAAGAACCTTCCCAGTGCTACTGCCATGCAGATTGGTTCCTGATTCTACGCTTGTTCTAAAAGCGTTAAATCTCCTGGCTTTCATCAATACCTAAATAATACTTTCAACATCCCTGAGACTGGAGTTTTTAGGCTCAATACAGAGAAAGTGGGAGACAGAGGACTGTGCAGGTCTGTAGAGGAGTCATTACCCAGTTTAAACTAAAACACATATGTAACATTGTTCTTTTAACTTGCTCCAGAAAGTCTGGGCTGCTTTCTGCTCAGACTGGTATGTAAGATGATTCTGCTTGGGAGTAAAGCTGGAATGCTTTCTAAGACACAGCTAAGGAAGCTGCTGCATTTGATAAGCATTGTAATCTTTTTCCAAACTAGGTACTTGAGAGAAATATCTGCTTATTGAGTTGAAATGGCATAGCCCACAAGTAGGATTTTACAATGAAATATATTTCCCAGGGACATGAGAATGGATTTTAAATCTGATACTGAAGTCTCCTTGTGACCAGGAAATAGAATTCCCATAAGAAGAGTACCCATCCAAATTCTTAATCCTATTGAGTTTTAATAGTTGCACCTGTCACAATATTTAAGAATCCTTCCTTGCTAAAAAAATAAACACACAAAAAAAACCAAACCCCCACACAAATAGAAACAATATTATCCTTAATGGAGCATATAGTACTTCTCTTTCTTCACAGATTCAAAGCTATGCAGATTGTAGGGGATATCTTTCCTTAGCTGAAATTTCATGTTTAAAGGAAGATTATTTATTTTTGCTTCATGAAGGCTGTAAGCAATAGGTCCTCTTACACAGCCTTGGAAAAAAACACTGGGTGGTTTTGTTTTTTTTTTTTTGAGAGAGAGAGAAAAGAATTCAGAAAACATTTACTTCAGGATCAGTTACTTGTTTGCACAATCCTGTCAACTATTCTAAGACAGAAGTTGCTTCTCCCTATTCATGCCATTTGCAGTAAATCAAGGAAAAATATTTTTAAGGAAAAATGTTTTTCAACTTGTACTCTATCTCTTCTTGGGAAAAATTATTTCTTCATCAGCTGCTGCAGATTGTTAGGAAAGAGGGTGGGGCCTTCCCAGGCTGACGTCCTTCAAGCCATACCTGAGTATAAAGAGTGAGGGAGAATTGCAGCCAAGAAACTCTCAAAAGCTGTTTCCAGTGACTGCTGGGATTCCAAGGCGGGCTTTATTCTGCAATTGCTATAACTTGCTGCTAAAAAGAGAAGAGGGAAGCTGGACCCAGCTCATAGTGGTTAATTACACTGGAGAATTAAATAGAATTACCATGTTCTCAATGTGAAACTGGATTGAATTTTTTTTTTTTTTTAAACACAACCAAATAAGCTTTTTTCCTCCCCTCTTCCTTTTCATCTTTGTCTACACACACAGTGGTAATGTTGCAAACAGTCTGCATGAGTCCTGAACTACTGGTCAATCAAAACATCAGTGAAAACGAAATCTGTGGCTGTAGTCCAGGCCAGGGATCTCCACTGCCTGGAGAAACTGCCAGTCCCAAAAGCTATTTTCAACAGAGCCCATCGTTGCCAGACTCTGGATTAACGGAATTTCATGTTGCGAGTCCCAAGATCTACCCTCTTCCTTCACGTAAACCTCAAGAGATGTCTGCTCCCACTGGTAAGATCAAATCTTTATTCACATTTTCTATTTTATGCAACACTATTATGCTTCTTTTGCAAAGCGATAAAGTACACTGACTTGCAACTCCTCTTGTGCTAGCAGAGAGCTGTATTAACAGTAGCACACATCAAGCTTCTGTGGCAATAATATCCAAGGTGAACGGCACACTCTCCTAGTCATGTCTTGTTTTTTTTGTTGTGGTCTGCTGCTGAAGTCAGAAATTACTCTGTTTTGTGAAGGATGCTCAATATTCCATCATTTCTGTCTCTCCCTAGCATTTTGCTGCTCATTTACATTCTGAATTGCAAGTTTGGTTCTGAACCTAACAGCAAAGTAGTAGATATGACCTTCTGAGTTATTAACAATACAAAGTCATATGAAAGTGTGTTTGGTGAATCATTGCCTTTGCCGAGTTCTTCAATTTCAAGGATACATCTGGGCATGTAATCTGATCCATCATATAGCATTTTTACAGTAAAATAGCTTGAAAGATAATAATATATTAGCAATTTTGGGGTTTTTTATAAAGCTTTTCAGAGAGGCCTTTAAAATACTCTACAAAGAGAAAATAATTCATCATCAAAACACCAGTCTAAAAAAGGAATTATTCCCATTTCTAGAGCAGTCTGAGAAATAAACTATGTTTTTTGAAGTCCCAATGTTTTAATTATTCAGTGATAGGTTAAACATTCAGAAATGCTAGAAATCTTAGCAGAAAATGAGAATCCAATATATATTTAAAATGCTCTGTTTGCTACTTGGGATTCGACACCCTCCTGCTGAAGGGGTGTCAGTCTCTCATTGCCTGGAGCAGGGAAGAGAAGCAATATCACACAACTAGAAACCACATCTTGTGTGGCTGGTTTCCATGCCAGTATTGCCTACTCTGAGACATCCCAAGTTTGGGGACGTGCACCATTCCCATCTGTTGAGCTCCTACAGTTCTCCTCCACAAGACTCAGCCAGCCAGACTCTAGCAGCTGCTACAGAGCACACACAGAGATTTTGGTCAAGGAGGAGTATTGGTGCAGGCACCTCATGTTTTACTTAACACTGACTGCTCCTGTAACAGGAACTGCTTGCCCAAGCTGCATACCTTTTTCATTTTAAGCTGCTGTGTTGTTTAATCATAAGAGTGTTTTAATCACAATTGCTTATGCCATGAGCTGCGCTAGGAAGAGAAGCTTCTCTCTGCTCCAACAAGCATTGCTGCTGGATGACTCCTTATTCTCAGTAGCCCACACTCTGACTCCCAACACTTGGGCTTCTGTGGAACAGTGGCCTTTTATATGGTGTATTTTATGTGCTAACCAATTGGGAAGACCCTGAACTAATGCAATAAAGCTATCATTTTATAATGACAACAGCTGTTACTGAATGCATTCTATACAAAGATGATCATTCTCAAGGCGGGGGGGGCACAATGTTACATAAAAAGGTATTTCAAAAGCAAGGCATTTAAGCTCCTAATCTGGGCAAGTCTTTCAAGTTTGGGGATTCAAGTACAAAATGCAAGAAGACCTAACACAAACAATTACACAGCAGCTTGTTTTGATGAAGACAAGCTTGTTTGGACAACTATATATATTCTCAAATAACTAATTCATTTCACTACAGAAAATGATTACTTCGCTTTGAATCACACCACGTTGACTTCCAAACATGCCAAGAACCATTGGAGAAAGACATTGGACATAGCATCACTATCTCATTTCTGAAACAAGGCTGTTCCTTATTGTTCCGCTGATATCAATATAACAAACCACAGGACAGGAAACTGCAAAGACACATTTACTGCAACAGATGAAAATTAGAACATGACTAAGAGGGCCAGTAATCTAAACAGCGTTGACATATTCCCCAAAAGCAATCATGTGCTCTAAGTCATTATGGCACCCCTGAGCTGAAGGGCACCAAGAAAAACTTCCCAAGGCCAAGTCTCAAGATAGTACGTTTATTTCTGCACCACTGAAAGCTCTAAACCAGAAACATCCGACTTCTTTTCCTTCTTTTTCCCAACCATCCATCTGAATTTCCTTCTGCATTGCTACCCTGCCCCTATTGTCCTCTTTCCAGCTTCTGTGGCACATTTACACTTGGGACAGTCTCTCCTCTCCCTTCACACTAAAGTTTGACATGGCCTTCATGTGGTAATTTGCAGGTTAACTCAGCTCTCTGCTTATGCCCTCAGACTGAAGATCCCACAGCCAACTTCGGGGTTTGTTTTTGTTTCTTAAGAAAAGAATTCCCTTTGTGAGGCCCCACAGCCTGTTGTAGCCTGAGAAGCAGTGCATTAAAGTAATTGTTAAGCAGGAAGTAGGCCAGAACTAAGGAACATGTAGGGTGATGTGGAAATTTCCCACAATTGATGAACATCAGAATCACAGGCCATCGCTCAGGGTGACCTCATCCTCCCACTATTCTATAATAGCTCAGAGAATTATGTTACTTTAAGCATCATGTTATGACTTTTCCAGACTCTGGACTTAGCTCTGATCCCTCTCAGAAGCGCTACATGGGTGTGAGAGTGAAGATGCCAGTACGGGAATTACTGAGAAAAATTCGGCTTTCCAAAGGCCTGGACCCAGCTCACAGCAAGGTGAGGACCCTTCCTGAGTTTAGAAAGGTTGCTCCCAGAGGTGTAGCATCCTGGTGCATGCACATCACACTCCCACTCTGCCAGTGTTCTGGACAGGTTACACCCACAGCTGCTGCCTCCTTCATCCACCAAATTAATGCTTTTGATGAAGGTGGAGAATATACTAAATTTTGGTAAGAAGCTGGTAGACTCCCAGGTACCTGCTCCGTTGTAAAGATCCTTATAAGGCTGCCATGAATTACCCACTCATGAAAATTTATTTACCTGCAGTCTCTGCTGTGCAAAGTACATAGCGCAGAACACAATTTACTTTGTTCGTGTTATAATATTTGCTGCTGTTTCATCTTCTCTTATGTGCAAGCACCTCAAATTGAGTTGGGTGTTTTTGTCTCCTCAGGAAGCCTCGTTAATGAAGATGGTAACCAAAGGATCCTCAGGAAAAACAGGTTAGGAAACTCTTCTCTTGGTAACAGAGCCTCCTTTTCTAGTAGGAACATCACTGTTAGGTACCCAAAGAGCTGGACCACTTCTCTCCCATGGTCAGTGACCCATGCTGGTTCCTAGCTCCCCTTAAATTACAGGAGCAGCCAGCTGTGCATCACTACTATGTATGTGTTATCTATCTGTTATCTGGGGCAAAATTTCTGATGAGAATATCTTCTGTATGTGTCTCCCCTCCCTCCCCCCAACTCAAAATAGCTTATTTCTTCCTTTCTTTCCAACAGAAAAGAGAAGAGTTCACCCTTATACAGAGAAACAGCTTAGACAGGTATGCATAACACCTTCAACTCTGTGCTGCCAGCCTCCTCAGGCATATTTCATGTTATATCACTGAGTGAGAACAGGACACTTCATGTCTGATTTCCCTCCCCCATCTTCCGCCCTCCCCGTTTTTGTTGCTGTTTCAGAACAAGCAGAACATTGGGCAAACGCTAAAAGGCTTAGAGGACCTTGATATCCTGGTGGAGGTACTGCAGGAAGATTTGAACAAAAGCCAGCTGAAGAAGGAGTCTCTGCATTCTGTGCCAGATGGCTTTTGGCAGGGTTTCTCCACAGATCTGCAAGCCTTTCAGTGGGAAACTGGAGGAAGCAAACAAGCAGCTGGTGGCCTGCAGGAAAAACGCCACAGCTTAACCAAGTTGCGTTCATACTGCTGTTTTAAAGATTTCAACTCAGTATTGCAGGGAAAGGTAGAGACTTCTTTTCATGATAATCAAAAAAACATGCAAGAGTCCAACTCACCAGGAATATTCTCAAGGACAAGCGAGAAAGAGAGTAGCTGGTGGATACAAGATGCATGTACAAGTACCCAGAAAGATTTCCTGAGGCATTCTTCACAGAACACATCTCCACATTTTAACCCATCAGAGGTGCTTCTGGAAACTAATACAGGCTCTCCAGACATTGAGGCACATTTGAAGTCAACCCCAATTTCTTTCACACAGCAGGATCTCTCTGCCATCTCTTTCTTCCAGTTCCAACTACACAGGGAAGAAGGTTTACTGAGAAATATCCCAGCGGACAAACTGCTTGCACCTGATGAAAATGGCAACAGGTCTCCAAATTTTCTATTGAAATATATTGATTTCTATTTCCTGAGGCACCACTTGTCCTGAGGCTTTGCTCTAACTTCAACTGCTAGTTTTGGGCATACCTGTAGCAAACGCTTCCTTGCTCAATGGGAAGCTCAAACTTGCCTCAGTACACACAGTTTTAGGCAGATAGTAAAAATAGAAAGATTCCATATTTGCAGTAGTATTGCCAAACTACAGCTGACATTGGGACAAATTCAGAGTGTTAACAATAGTAAAGACTGAGTTGTATACGTAGGTATTCACAAGAAAATTAAAATCAAGCAAAACAAGTAATTGCTACTGAAAAAAAAAAAAAAAAGATATGCAAAAGAGACCTTTTCCTTGCTGCAGACACTCTCAGGATAATTACTTGTATTATTAGTTGGTAATAAAAATGGGTGGGAGGATTACACAAAAACATACATATGCTGCTAGTCTAGAGCATAGACTTCCAAAGAACTGGGAGTGGCTGTTTCGTTAGAAATGAAATGAAAGCAAAGGTTTTTACAGATCCTATTTTCCCTAGAATGGCATGCTTATAGAGAAAATAGCTGTTTATAAAAAAAAAATTAAAATCTCTTATTAGGTTCCATACAGTTCAGCTAGTTTGGGGAAGCTGGTATCAAATCAGATTAACAGAAAACACGACATAACTTTTAAAGTGTCCTAATCTTGGTGGGAAAGAGATTAATTCCTGTTCATATAGACAATCCTGTTCCCAATTTAAAGTATTTATAAGCCATGCAGGGAAAGCTAAATACAGCACTGTCCTCTTCCATGAGGTACCATGTTTCATTCAGAACAATGATTTTCCGTGCTATAATAAAATTACAGACTTCACTTTTCAGCAATAATGTAACGGTAACCGAGTTACAATAAGCCACCCACTACCATAATTCCTGCATATTTTTTTAAACAATACAGAAAAAATTCTCACACATGAACAAAATTAATCACAATTAAGAAATTAAGACATTTCTACTACCATGTTTATGCAAAATTCACAAGATAAGATTTCCAGCAGCCAACTTACCTCTATGAAGTATTTAAACATCAGATTACATGCTCAAAAGAACATACAAAGGCAGGGCTACACACCAAATAAGCTAACTCTGAGTTCTACTGAATGGTGAATGATATTAGTTACTCTGTCAACCTCCCCGCCCCTGCCCCCCCCCCCCCCCAAAAAAAAAAAAGAACAGAAACAGTAATAAGTGTCAGAGTTATTCAGACATCTTCAAGGATATCATGCTACAAGACAAGAGGGAAATAAATAAATAAAATCAACGCCACATTAATTTTTCCTCCAGGAGGAAAGGAAGCCATGCCCAAATTTACAAGAAAAAAAAGTCTTTTTCAGGATGAAATTCAGCAGAAACACTTGTACAATTTTGAGTAGCTCAGTGAGACTGAATACACAGAGGAAATTGAGCTCTCCTCCTCCACAGGACTGAATTACAGTTCAGAAATACTTCTTTTAAGTGCAAGAGGAGGGTTTCCCTTCTCTTGATTTTTAGGTATCTTACACTCTTTTCCCTGTACTGAAAGACACGTTAAAAAAGGAGGAGGAAATAGAGATTGTTACCAAAAAGGAATCATGGTGTAGCTCCTGGAGAGGAGAGGAGAGGAATGGTATAATAGCAAGAAGGGAGGACCAAGAAATCCTGGCAGACAAAATTAGCAACTCCATTATTAAGACAGAGACTAAGTAAATTAAATGCTTAAATATCCCAAGATCACAGCATTTGCGAACCTTAACATCTCATGCTTTAAAATACATTCTCACTGTTACTTTTGAGTATTTTAACCACTGCTTTATCTTCTAATTGTTTAAAACTGTGTTCTGTTCTAGGCTGCTGCACAAGGCTGTTGCTCAGGGAAGAAGAGCTCTGACTTACGCACTTGCACAGAGATTTGCATCACTAAATAAGATCAATGAGAAGGATGCAGAGAAACGGGTAGGATGGTAACTTGCCAAGAATAGGGTCATTTTCTATCACATGCAAATGTCTTTCAAACCCCAGTCAAGCACTATGCATCCTTTTGGACATGGTGTAACTACTGTCCTTGCAAAGAGGGGAAAACAGAGGAACAGGGAGGAAGTGATTTGCCTAGAGCAAGTACTAGCACAACTGGGAACAGAAGCCAGAATCCCAGCTCCCCACCTCATTCTCCAACAAGCACTGTTGTTTTAAAACTACTTTGCCTTTCACAATGAGTTTCTCCTATTCTTTTCTTCTTAGACTGCATTACATCTTGCTGCAGAAAAGAACCAACATCTGATGGTGAGTGACCTGATATCCCTAGGAGCTAATGTCAATGAACAGGACAGTTTGGGGAAAACTCCACTCCACCTGTGTGCAGAGAATGGATATTTGAGAGTTTTAGAGGTAAGCTAGTAATTTATGTTGTACAAAGACATGTGCAAAGGTAGAGCAAGGACAACAAATGCATGTTCTTTTGTTTAAAATATACAAGGGTTTTCCATACGTGAAAATTAGCTTTGGTCTGATATGGTTAAAGTAAGATCGAGTTCAGCGAGGAAGGGGTATTTTGGCACTGCCAAAAGTCACGACTTATCTCAATCTTCTTCATTTCAGGTTTTGAAAAATTGCAAAAACAATGGCGTGTGTGTGGAAGTGAATCTGACTGACCATTATGGTAAGAGGAAAAGCTTAACCACATAGATGCTTAGTGTAGACTCCAAAAGTTTCAGACTACAGATTTTATCTAGGCCAAAGAATGTTCAATTTCATGTTTAAAACTAAAAGATCTAGGAGGACAGCCAATCAATAGGGCACCCCCTTATGATCAGCCAAGTGTGGGATGGTTTACTTCAGTGAGGTGCTCAAGCACTGAATTTGTTTGACTTTTCTGTGGTCTGTTCTGTTCAGGTTTAACACCGCTACACCGAGCTGCTCTTGCCCACACTATCTTAGTTACAGAATCTCAAAAACCTGACATCGATACTGACATGGGAAGGTTTCTCAGACTACGCAAAGATCAAATTCTTGAGGGAATTAACTGCTTATTACAAATGGGAGGAAAGCCTGAGTTGCAGGTGAGGACCAGCAGCAGGCTGTTTACTGTGGCCTTAGGTTTTCTTATTATTTTGCAATCACAGGTTTCACTGTCATTTACAGGTACTAAATTCATGTCCAATTACCACTACCTATTTAAAAATTGAGGAGAACACAGAACTCATGTGTTTGCTTCAGACTCATAAGCCTAAGGGACAGAACATTCTTCAAGAGGTAACTATCTATAGCTACTTTTACACAGGGTCTAGCATTCATACCCAAGAAACTAAACGCAGTAATGTACCATCTTGTAAACACAGTAGGTGATGCTACCCGCCTTGCCCTATCTTGCATGGGGCAGAAAATCCCCTTTTCAGGGAAAAAGCACTGTATGAGCTCTTACCACTGCTGGTCCCATCCCAGCTCTAGAGACTTCTATGTTTGCTATAATTTAGAGCAGTCCAGTTGCATGCAGGTGCTGCCAGCATACTGCTCACACCTGTCCCCAATCCAAACTCCTCCTAGCAACAATGCCTTCATTTCCAACATTTTACAGCACACCAAACCAGATAGAGGTATCTCAGAAGCAAGACCAGGGGAATTCTTCCTCTACTGATAAAGGAATGCTACAGGCCCAAGTATTGCCACTATATCCAGTTACCTTCAGCAGCTTCATAAAAGAGAAAGAGCTCATTTCCTCTGTCCCTTAGCACACATATTCAATACCAAAACTACCCAAACCCTGTGTTAATGGGCCAAAAGACAACTAGATTATCCAGTGGGTATCAGCATCCCTTGCTAAATTTTTGGTGCAGGAAACAAGACACCAACACTGAAAAGCAGAAACTTGAGTGCTTAACAGAGAACTAAGTTTCTAGCGTGAAATTCTGCTCTATTGAAATAATGCAATGTCCACCATAAATTCCAGTATTCTTGTCCAAGATTAAGCAAATATTCAGTGCTTAACAGTTACAGCCCTTTCATCTTTTCCTGTCAGATTTTCCTTTATCTTATCTGTCAGATAAGAGTTCCCATGAGTGTACATGTACAATAATATTTCAATTAGAAATGCACACTTAGAGCCACATTTCAAGTCATTGAGGAACCTATTTTCTTAACAGTTGTGCTCTGTAGGAGATAAAACACAGTAGAAGAAAATAATTTAAATCCAGCTCATGACTGACTGAACTGTTAAACACGCCACCCTCTCCAATCTTATGGTAAAGGGAATAATCTAGGTTTTCGCATGTCGGAACCAGTAGAAGTTCTTGACACAAAGCATCACTGTTAATGCTGGAAATTTACTATTCTGGTTTCTTCATCTGTATAGAGTTACAGTTTGCTGGATGGTCCGAGAAGAATGCCCAGCCCCTCATCACCAGATAACTTTTCTGAACCTTTTTCCATGTAATCTTCGGACCTCTTTGACATAATTTTTAAAGGTATTTCATGGTTGGAAATTGATTTTACCTAGTCGGGGTCTTTGTAGCTCAACAACTGTAATGTAGTAGCTAGCTTCAGTACCTTCCCTGCATTGCTATAAAACAATTAATCATCAGTTCATATTGAACTGATGGAAAAGATGCCCAGTGACCTGTAATAGACTTCAGATGAACTCCAGAGTTCTGCACAGAATCTCTTTTGCCTGCAAAACTCCTTACTCATCCAAAACCAAGTAGAAAATAGGGCAATAAATATGTGGCATCAGAAGGAACACTTAGCATGTAGATTGAGCTGAATATTTGTTGGTTTATTGCCTTGCAGGGAAATGCTGATAAGGCTCATTATCTGCATCTCATGGTCCGTGTGCTGCAACTGTTGCTGAAGAATAGTCAGAGAACAGACAGTAAAAGTCTTCAAATGTATTATAGCTTGAACTGACTGTTGAAAATATCTCCTCAGTATCCGGAATTAAAGAGTAAACTAATAAATGGGGGAAAGTCTCGAGCCAGGTTTCAACAGTATTAGGCATTCAGTGTCAGATGCTCCAGTAAATGCATAGGTCTTAATTTTCTCACAAAGCTGAGCACTTTTACTTCTCTTTTGAAGTCCATTTGAGTTGTAGGTGTTCTACATTCTGAAGCTCTGACAATTTTTTAATGCAGGTGCCTAGCTTAAGAAAAAAAAACCTTCGATTTTAGCCATTCAGAGCCTAGTCTTGAGGGTACCAGTGTAGGATAAGTCTCTAGAGAACGAACTTAATGTTCAGATGTGCTGAAAATCTTAGGCGATATGTAATTTTAAACATGAGCTATGGGAACTCAGATGGGCTATATTTAATACTTTCTGCAGTCTGGCTCTGAATTTGTCCAAGGCTGGAGTTGTCACAATTTAAGGCAGTCCTATTGCAAAAAAAAATATCCCTCCAAAATAAAACATACCCACACACTGTTACTGAGCATGTTTTTTCAACAAAAATCGAGTTCTTTATTTATGCAATCAGAATTTGCCACCAATAATGGATTGTAGGTGAGGTCTGGGACAGAAAGTGTTTTGAATCACTTCCTTTCACTCTGGGTGATCTAACAAAGGAATATACCTTTATAAAATTTAAGTATATAACAACACTTTACAAGGATCTTTTTTTTTTTACTAAGCAATTTTGCAAGTTAGAAGGATAACAAGGAGCTTAAATTATTCTGTGCTGCCAGATATCCAAGTATTCAGTAGAATTCCTATAAATTAGATAATTATTGTCCAAAAAAAAAAGAAAATCTCTTCCCAGACTTAGTATCATTTTATTTTAACTTCTGGTTGTGAATTAGCTGGTTTCTATGAAACTTCCCTGTTTGCTACATATGAAGCAATCTACATTTACAATCTACAAAGTGATTGATCCAGCAGTCAACTCACATATGTACCTCCTGTTGAAGTAAATGGGAGATTTTTCACGTGTAACCGTTGCAGGATCCAGTATTAAGTACTCAGCATGTTTGGGGAATATTTTTTTAATAAACCCTTTGCATTTTCTTCTTGTAAAAAAGGTTACTTTCCTCTTATTGGATATCCTTAAGTGTTAAGCTCCAAGAGCTATGGTTGCACAACGTGAATTAAGTTTTACTGAAAAATGACAGTGTTTAAATTAATTCCATCGGGATTTGAGTCATACGCTACGTTTCTTATGCCCTGAACACCTAAATAGTACTCTTCTATATTTTCTCTAGTCTGAATAAGACATGATACTTCAAAATTTTTAAGTACTTTATAAAAAAAAAAAAATTGTATTTTTGTGTATATTATTCACATGGTGAGTTGTATAACACTACAGAATATTCATCCACCTCCTTCCATAGGTGTCCCTCATGTTTTAATCATGTGAAGTTTTTTCTTTTTCCCTTTTTGTCCCAGGTTTTACTTGGGAATACAAATATTTTCCTCTCTGATGATTTTTCTCTGTGCCCCCCATCATCACGCATTCTTCCTTCATGTTTGCATTTTAACTCACATCTGTGCTCACAGAACATTTTATTCATTTGAAAAGAATCAATGAGGATCTTCTAGGTTACTCAGCTTCCATTCATGTAATTTAAGGATCAGATCCAACATCCACTGAAATTAAAGACTCCTTATTTTCAGTGAAAACTGACAAAAAAATTCTGTATCCCATACAGAACCGAGAATGAAGCAGTATGGTGAACAAATAGAGAAGTGCATCAAAAAGCATTCTCAGTGAAGAAAAATTAATTTGCTTACAGGGTATCTTAAGAAAAAGTGTAGAAAACTATCATATAAGAATACAGTATTAATCAAGTTCTTTTAGTCACATGGAAACCATTCAGGTGAAAGGACAGGAACCTTAAGCTATTAGTATGTATCATTTATTCAATATACTCAAAGCTGAACTAGCTTGTAAAATATATTCTACAACAGTTATACATTAATTGCATTGACATTAGTAGGTACGCTTTACATTGTTTCATTGTTCCTTCCTGTCAATAAATATATTATTTCATGCAGTATGTAACTTATTGATTTTTATGTACTGGTATAGCCGTACTACACTCACAACAAAAGTCACTATCATGAAAAGAGCAAGTTAAGCAGACCTCAAAAGCTGACAAGTACGTAAGGGTTTTTTGTTATTGTTTTGTTTCTTAAGAGTACAGTGGTGCTTGTGCAGACGCACCAGCATTACCACAAAAAGTTGGGCGGGAAGGTGATATATTAAAAAAATAAAAAAACCTTCTTTTCAAGGCACATTCATTAACCCACTACCTCTAACTAGGAGCTAGACAACTATTATTTCAATGAGCTATAAAACTAATTATCAACATCTTTTCAGTACTAAAATTTTTGCTTACAACTAACTAATCTCAAACTAGAAAAAAAAATCCATGGACCTAAGCAGATTAAGTAACTTAAGAGTTTGCTGAAAAGGCTGTAGCTTTTCAGCCATTCCCTGTGGCTGACTGCAACAAACTATTCTATACCAAAAAAGAATAAAAGAGAGTTTCGAATAGGAATTACCCTCCGTAAAAGTAATTTAAATTTCTACAGCAAGATTTTTTTCTAACAATTTTTTTGTTTTCATGAGAAAAGAGACCTGTTAGCATTTAGATAGAGGCTTTGCAAGTACTGCACATTCCCTGCTCCTAGTGTCATTGCTACTGCAGATGATACAACAGCTCTTTGCAGACGATTGTTCTCAACAGCTGGGCTGGGAAAAAAATAAAAGAAATTCAAGTAAGTTCTAGGGAGAGGTTTTCTAGCCCAGTATAAGCTAACAATTCGGGCAGGGCAGCACTGAAATTAACTCTGACCTGTATGTACAGTACTAAATAGGTCTAGTGATGTTGATTGTTCAGGTTAAAGGCTTTTGCTTCTCTTCTTATCATGAAAGGAAAACCTCCCCTGGCAAGGCAGCTCCTTAACATAGGCCCGTTACTAATTCAGGACTGTCTCAAAGAAAAGGATAGCATTTACTGAATTGTTAGCTTTACTTCCTTCAGCCCCACACACACTCTACAAATCTGCCCACAGATCTCTTCAGACAGTCCCAGATCAAACCTGCTCAGTTAGCAGGGTAACAGGATCTTAGCAGAAGATTTTACAATACTCAGAATTAACTCAATAGCTTTCCCCACGACGGTTTTTAAACTGAAGTTTTGAATATGTAAACATGAACACCAGCCTCCTGTTCTGGAAATACTCCCGTGTTCCCATGAAATCCTCTTTCACATTAATTACAGAAACTGGCTTCCATGTTCAGTCCTGGTGCCGACAAGATTTCAGGTCACTGAAGTCCAAGGAGCGACCTCCTGACTTCAAGACGTGTCCTGTGCTTTATTCACACAGGCTACTACCACGTCTGTACCAGAGGGAGAGGAGTTACCATTCTGCACTTGCAGCAGGGCATGGCAGAAGCATCCCCAGGACAAAATCTGTCCAGCACAGAGCAGAGGTCAGACCTATTGAAGCTGCATTGACATTACCAACCTGGCTCAAAACTCCCCAGCCCTGGGCCCATTTCGAAAGCAGCAGCTGCAGCAGCATAAGATTCAAGGTGCACAGCTGGACTGTGGCATGCCTGGGACCAAGTGCTGTGCTTCTGACACCTAAGTACCAGTTATGGTGACCAGGCTAGTATTTGCAGTATGGCTCCTACAGCTAATTCATTCTAAACCAGATCACATGTGCTCCTATAAGTTATAGTCATGCCTTTGAACTGTGGCACAGGCCATACTTAGAGAAGCTGCTTTCCTTCTTCACCTCACCTCTCGCCCCGTATTACAAAATGAGTGCCGTTCACTGGCGTACATGGTTACTTAGGTTCCCCTGCTTCTGTGAAGATATATGAGCATTGGCATGCATAATTATTTTTAAAAGCAATGTAAAAGCTTTGACACTGAATTAGTAGCAATTCAGCAAAGAAAGATAAAAATAAATAAATAGATCAGATCCAGCGCTTCCAGCAGTTCTCAGGGATGCTCCTGATCAGAAAAGAGAAAACTCATGAGACATCTGTTGCAGATTTGTAATGTCTTGAAAAAGGCCCTGGCAAGGATGGAAGCTTTACTCTCCTGGCAGGACTTTCTGATGGACACTGCACATATTTACGATCAGTGATAGTCACAAGGCCACAGACCCTGTACCTAAAGTGAATGACAGAGCAACTGTGGCCTTCAATGGATATACAGAATCCTACAGTATTCATGCCAGTTTTCTAGGCTTTCCTCGCTAAGTCTTTCCATTCAGAGTTGGGTGAAAAGAAGTATCTGAGCCAGAGCCCTGAAAGCTGAAGTTACCCAGAAAACAAGTGGCAAGTTACAGCAAGGGGATGAACAAATACATCTGTTAAAACAGCCTGAGGCAAGGGAACAGGAACTCTATCCTAAGTGTTACCTCACTAGGACTTTGGCTGAATATTAGATCTTTCTCCTACAAAACCAACGTCTTAAGGTTCCAGAGGGAAACAGGACATTGTCACAGATACTTGGATGCTGCTACTACACAGTCACAAGTGCAGCAAGTCCTGAGAACAAAAGCCTTCAATGCTAAGTCATTGAGCTCTACTGAATAGCTTTTCTGGTGCACGCAGATGTATTTCCACTAGCTTTCAGAAGTTACCAGCAACACAACTACTTAGTATAGTCTACTATAAAATGCTGTGAAAAACGAAATACAAGTGTTGCCACCTAGCAGCTCATTGTATCTATGAAACATACACAAAATAAATTGCAGAAGTGACAAATGGCATTGCAAAAGGTGAAAAGATTAGGGAAGATATTTTATGGATTAACAAGAAACTGCATGGCAGACACACAGCAGCTCTTCAAGGTGTTACATAAATTGAAAGAGTAGAAACAACACAAGAATGAGAGCAGAGAGATTCTGGCCCAGATTTTCAGCAACATAAAATTCTGCAGACAGCAAGACAGCCTGTTACAGACCATTAGTTCTGGAAGGTGTCTTAAGCCAACAGCTCCTCCAGGAGTTGCTTTCAGTAGCTAGTGATGGCAGAAATGTTCCAGCATTCTCCTTTGCCACTACTTATACCAAATGGAACAACAGGACCCAAATTCTTTTTGGCAGGAGGGTAATCCAGAGGGATCCGACTGCTTTCCGACCCTGTCACCCCAGCCTGGTACCACACCAAGACTGACCACAGCAGAAAATCCACCTCCTGTTTTGTGTTTATCCTCCAAAATGTGTCCTTGAAATCATGCTTTGCTGCATATCCACAATTATTGTATCAAAGACTCCCTAAGGCTGCTGGATTTTGCTTAAATAAGCTATCATCTCCCAGATCCCAAAAGCTTAGCCAAGAAGTATATAAACCGTTGCCCACTAAAACAGATAATGTTAAACAGAGAACAATGCCATGATGTTACAATGTGTGTAAGTAACACACACAAGGAAATAAATTACACTTTAAAAATTCCTTCTAACACACAAACTAAAAGAATTCAATCTTTTAGATGAGAAACCAAGAAAAGAGTCAGGGGGGAGGCTGGACACTGAAGAAAACCCTCCACAGCCCTTTTGAGGATATGGATAAGCAGCTGCCATTCAAGAAGAAACATTGACATTTCCTCTACACCACTCTGCATCCCATTTCCCATAACTCCACATCTCTCTCCATGTGATGACAACCAGGCTGAATTGCAAGCAGAGCTGGAGGAGCCAAGTTTCTGAGCCAAGCAAGAGGGAGAGGCTGAGCTCTTGTCTGATTCAGATTCTTTTAGAACTGTCTCACCCATCAAGTTTTATTTTTCCTGCTTTCTTTGTGGCTAGAGAAACTTGGAAACCAAATGATTCAATTTAAAACAAGACATGTTTCTGCAGCTGTGCTGAACAGTACAGATGAAATGAATTTAGAGAAGGGAGTCCCACTAACTGAAAAATTGAGTGTCTCGAGCACTTTGAAGAGGGATCATGGTGGAGAGAGGCAAGAAAAGGAAAGAGGACAGGACATTGGCTCCCACTCAACCTGGACAGCAGAGCTCTCAACCTGTAGCAATCACTATGACCCAGACTGCTCCAGCCACACACGCACACAAGCCAGGAGCTGCAGTTCAATGTTGCTGCACGCTTCATCAATCTGTTTACCCAGAAGTTTCACTTGTCCTGAGGATAAGCATGCTATGCAGCTTAGCATCTGGAGGTTGCAGGATCAGCCCTAAAGTCGCCCCTTCTGTCTTGAGATGGTCTAAGTGGGCTGGAGTTTCAGGCATCCCTACTTGCCCTAGTTACTTACATCCTTGAGGAGCTGGTCACATGGCATCTGTGCCCCAAAGTACCACACCATCATTTTCCCTTTTTTGCCCATCCATCATTCCACATGGTTTCTAGGAGGAGGAAGCAGTTTAAACTGAGGTTATCAGGAAGTGTTTTTCCTGAAGAAAGATGGTGAGAGGAAGGGGGTTCTTGTTGAGCTTCCTGCAATGCCCCGGAAACAAAGCTTATTCTTTCTTCCCTGAGTTTCCAGGTTACCATTTTTTATTTGTCACCTGCTTTGAAGCCACTTCACCTTTACTTCAGTGGCGCAGTTTTGGGGTTCACTTGGCTTAGCAGCAAGAGTTTAGACTCCAGTGGATAAAACATCACTTCTCAGGTATAAAACCCCAACAATATATTAACCAGTTCATATCAGGAAGGCCCCAGGCACTGCTCTGCTCCATGCTTGGCCATACTTCACTGCTACACCCATGAGAAGCCTGTCTGGGTAGGTCCCAGCTCTTAATTATCTCTATCTGTTATCTCTACCTATCATCACTAGCCAAATAAGTTTACAGAAGTCTCATTTTTTCAAACATAACAAGATGTTCAAACACAAATACTGAAATGTGTGTGCTGTGATAAGTACATGCAGAAATCGTAACACCATTAACTCAGTAACCAGAGGGTTACTGTGTAACCCAGAATAAATACTCACTTCAGATCTAAAGGAAAGCATGCAGCATGAATTAATACAAAAATCAAATGGCAGATTTTAAATATTAAGATTGGCTTGGGTTTGCTTTGTTTTAAAGAAAACCCTCTGGATCCCTCTGCTACTGATGAGTAACCAGTTTTTGAATCCTTCATAATTACTTCTAGAAAGGTATTCACTAATTGGTTGCTAGCGGCACAGAAACACACAATAACCTACCTTCAAAGGTCAAAGAAAGATTCCCATCCTCACAAACCCTGAGACTTACAAAGCATTTTAGAGTTCACAAAGCACAGCCCCCTTAAAACTTCAGTTTTCATTTTCTTCACCAGACTCTTATGCATCTCTTTCTGCTCCTTCCATAAAGCTTCTTTAGAGAGCAGGACTCAAAGGTATGTTTACACCTCTATTCAGGCAGTGATGAAATCACATTTCAATTAAGCAAGAAATATCTGCCTGCTAGAAAGACTCTATGAAATACCAGTGAACAGAAATTAATCTACGAGGATTTTAAGTAGTGGGACAGTTTCTGATTTCATTTTCTAATGATTCCAGGTGTGCATGTTTTGACTCCTAGTTAACATGACCTTTCAATTTCACTGGAATTATTACTCACACACAAAGGCAATCCCTTTTCTGATATAAAAAAAGATAAGCTTCTGCAGAACCCAGCAGTTCTTCGAGGTCACATCCAAATAGAGTGTTTTCTAAGGTGAAGCACGTACACTATTAAAGTCCATCTTAATGACATTTATGTATGTAATAGAGGTCATTTTAATATGCACTTTTATTTTCTCTGTTCACAGCAGGCTATTTCCAACAAAATACTTGTTTATTGTAAAACAAAAACCTCAGCTACATTTTCTTACAGATTAAATAAAACTTTGGTTTTTAATTCCCTGAGGAAGTGAAAGCCATGCACCGCTATATTCCCCACATTACCTCCTCTCCCAGAATCAGAGCTCAGCTGCAGAGATGCTAATTTATATCTTCCAAGGTTTTAATCCATCTAGCTATAAAACATTGCTATTGCAAAAATACAACTACAAAGTCAAAGCAAAAAACCCTAGTAACTTCCAGTCTCTGCATTGTCCCTGGGACTTGAAAAAATCTCTTTGGCCTATATCCTCATTTGTTTACATTTAAATTATGATTCAGCTGGCTTTTCAGGATTATCTCAGAATAAGTAGTCTTCAGTTTTTTTGTTTTCCAACACAGCAATTGAGTCCCAAGTGCCAGAAGCCTTATGCTCATTTGATTCCCCAAAAAGAACAAATTAGAAGAGCAGTAAACAGTGAAGAATAAAGAGAAATAAATCGGAGAAGGCATGGAAAGAGGAAGGAAAATAAAATGAGAATCTTCCACATGTTGGATCACTTTCACCACTCCAATTTAATGGGTAGTGTTTGTTTTTCTGAAGATGACAAATAACCCTACAAAGCTCCAGGTTATGCTGTCACATGCTTGTATTTTATGTGGAGAAAGATTCCTTCCTCTTTTGCAGGGATTAAGTACATTGCAGACCAAAAAAAAAAAACACCCAAACCAAACAAAAAACCAAAACACACCCAACAAAAACACCCCCATGAAACAAAGAGAACCCAAGCACAGGAAAGTAAATACACATTGTATTTTGCAACTCCTACTTCTTCAAACAGGAAGTAGGTCTGCAGGAACTAGTTGTAAATCTTCTGATTTTCTCTCAGATTGGGGGCATAAACTTAACTTCACCCTCCCCTCCCAATTCAGCCAACTGTGAAAGTGGAAGGTAGCACAATGAATACTCCAAGTTTGTCATAATGTCCTTACCCTGGAGCGAGGTGGAAGGGTTCAAGGTAAGTTACAGTTTTTAGAGTAATATGTTCTCTGAGAGTCGCTTGTGGGTAATGCCACCAAAAAACATCAAAATTACCTTGGCTTTGTGCCAACTGTCACAGCCCAGCCTTTCACTGGAAGTCTTTAAAACTATTTCAGCATTTGCATAAGCTTCTCTTCAGAAAACCCATATGATTGTAAACCAAGCATTATCTAAAGGAAACTGGCTTTCTTTAGCAGAGTGAAAGGCTACTGTAAACATTATCTGGAGAATAAAGTTTATGTGGAAAAAATAATAACATGGTATAACTATGGAGTAGGTTGGTCAAATATTTGCAGAACATACACCACCTGTGGCTGTATGAACACAGCCTTCCCTTTGTTTAGAAACCTTTATTCAATTTTGCAGAGAAATAAGACCAAAATTTTGCTTGGTTGCCTTAGTACTAACTATGGGTCTTACAAACGTGTTGGTACCTACTTATTCAGATACCATGTAATTAAAATAACAAATAATTCTCAAACCCCAATGCCCAGGAAGAAAAACAGCTAACAATAACGTGCAGTTCATAACATGAATCTGGTGTAGCATAGACTGTAAACACCAGTGGTTAAGTTCAGTGAGGGGAAAAATATAGCACTCCTAACCAAAATAATTATATAAGTTAAAAAACTGTATGTGCATCTGTGCTGGTTTTGGCTGGGATAGAGTCAATTTTCTTCATAGTAGCTAGTATGGGGCTATGTTTTGGATTTGTGCTGAAAACAGTGTTGATAACACAGGGATGTTTTCTTTCCTGCTGAGCAGGGCTTACACAGAGTCAAGGCCTTTTCTGCTCCTCACCCCACCCCACCAGCGAGCAGGCTGGGAGTGCACAGGGAGTTGGGAGGGGACACAGCTGGGACAGCTGACCCCAACTGACCAAAGGGATATCCCATATCATATGATGTCATGCTCAGCATACAGAGCTGGAGGAAGAAGGAGGAAGGGGGGATGTTCGGAGTGATGGCGTTTGTCTTCCCAAGTAACCGTTACACGTGACGGAGCCCTACTTTCCTGGAGATGGCTGAACACCTGCCTGCTGATGGGAAGTAGTGAATGAATTCCTTGTTTTGCTTTGCTTGTGTACTCGGCTTTTGCTTTAGCTATTGGACTGTCTTTATCTTAACCCACGAATTTCTCACTTTTACCCTTCTGATTCTCTCTCCCATCCCAACGGGGGGAGTGAGCGAGCGGCTGTGTGGGGCTGAGTTGCTGGCTGAGGTTAAACCACGACAGCATCAGGGATGCTTTTACAAGTTCCATACCAGGGAAAAACAGCAAGAGACTGCTTTGGTCTCTTCAGGAGCTATTTGAGAAGGTGTGAAATCTCTAATTTCTGTGTTCAATAGGATGGTGCTTTTAGAGGCTATTTATCCAATAGCCTGCTCATTTTTCCATCTTTAAAAATTAAATAGAAAAACTGGAGTTTGTTGGACTTGGCCTCCCCCTCTTTTTTCTGTCTTTTTGCTGGACTTGAAAAGTTAAGGTAGGTAAAGACTAAAGGGCCACCATGTCAGCCAGGCCTTTGAGAATGACTCAGGCACTAATGCTTGGTCTTGATTACAGTCACAAAATGTTTTATGGGGATATTAAACTCCAATCCCTGCCAGGAAAATGACAGCTTGGCACACACAGCAACATTGTATATCAGTTCTGTGGAAAAAGGAAGTTGTGTATCTGCTCCTAACAGCGAGCAATCACTAACCTAAGACTCAACAGGGAAAATGCAATCACAAGCTGTTTCCTTGTTCTAGACCCATCACCACCGGACACTGGTTTGTGTAGCAAATCGCAGTCAGATACACGACTACAAAATACTTCCTATATGAAGGAAAGCTACTAACTGCCTCTCATATTCTTTGCCTATGAAACCTAATGCCTCAGAGAATCTCTGGGGTCATTTCCACAATGCTATGCATGTTGCACTCCCAAAGGCTGAACTCTATCAGACCCAGGACTGGGAGGCTTGCCCAACCTAATCTTTCCTGGAAAAAAAATATATATTCCAGCACCAGAACTTCTAAACTTACAGTGGATTCCAGAGCCTTGTAGCAGCTGGCTGAAATATAGATGCACTGCTGGAAGGAAGGAGCTGAACACAACCATAGAACTACTGACTTTCTCTAGACTATGGAAAAAAAAAAAAAACACACAACTACAAAGAAGAAGAAGAAATGGTTGCCCTTAGTTTGGCTATTACCAGAACTTACAAAGTGTGCTCTGAGACTAGGCACCAATGCAAAGCCCTGCAGGGGACAGGAGAATAGGCAGAATCACAGCTAGTTCCTGCATTCCAATCTGTTTTAGGCAGGACTTATGCACAGAATTTCTCCCATGGGGGCAATTCCAGGCATGCTCAGAGGCAGAGATCTCTATACTTGGGGAATGCAAACTCAAACAAGGAGGTGAGTTTAGGCACTTCCAGAATTAGGCAGCCACTGAGTGGGAATGTTTTACATTGTAATTTAAAGTGCAGGCAATTCAGATCTAGGTAAATCCTACTTTAAGCACCAAAGTGTTTTAGTGGATACTCTATTGCACATTCCCCTGTAAAGCACAACCTTTGGCTGAGGACTCCAGCCATTACTGCGTATAAAATAATGATATACCAACTAACCCTTCACTGTAAAATCAGAGATTTGCCAAAGGGGCACCAACAATTTCTAGCAACCTGCATATTGCCAATTAAGATGCAGTCCCAACCTTTGCAAAAAGATATATAAATATCTCCTCTCTCTGAACGCCCCTCTCTTGCTTCCCATTTTTCCCACTAGCCAGTGGAACAACGACTGCCATTCAAAATATACCTGGAAATCACTCATTTATTGTGTCCCTAGAAAGTCCACCCAACTACAGCTCTTTGAACTAGTAGTTGTGTGAAAGATCTTTAAGAAACATATGTGCATTTACTAGTGCCACAGAAGGTACAAACAGAAGATAGCAATGGGAAACGTAATCCAGAAATGCTCTTGAATATTTGATTACATACTTCACAAGAAAACAGAAGTCTCTGCTAGATATATGACACCTCCTTCATGACACATGCAGGTAGGGGCTGGGATAGCTGCCTTTTATTACAGGGGCAAAGATTTCAAAAGTGCCTCAAATGCCCATCAATGTAAGATGTGACATAAACTTCTCGATGTCACATAAGAAACAGATTTTTCAAGTGTAATGGGATGTAGGTAAGGGAGTTAATCACTTCTTTGTCCACACCGAGAAAAGCACAACGCGTTTTATGCAAAACTGAAGGAGAAGGAGCCAGCCCAGTTCCTTTCCTTGCACTTGCAAACGTCTAGCACAGGTCAGCCGCTGCTGAGGACCGGGTTATGCAGGGCTGCTGGGCGGGCGGCGGCTCCCCGACCCTAAAGAGAGGCCAGGCTGCCCTCTGCTGAGGGAAAGGTACTCGGCTATCGGGACAAAAGCCTCGCTCTCCTGGGGAGCGGGTTCAGAAGCACTTGCTGGTTTTGCCACCTTTAAAACCCCCACGAAGAATGGAAAAAGCGGACAGCATTCAAAAGCAGGTCCTTGGACTGCGTTCTAGGATCTGCCACAGATCTTGAAAAACAGAAGGGACAAAACAGCCATGAATAATTACATTTTCTATAGTAAACACTGAAAAGAAACAATTGCTTAACAGCTCACCATAAACTATGCAGCCTATCCCAAAAATAAAACCCAGTATATCCCATACTAACAGATGTATCCTTACGGTAAATGAGGATTCATAGACTGAAAAATCATGGTTGCTGTAGGGACCCTGAAAACTTCAGATTACAAAGTACAGTAGCAAAATGTCTATAGTCATAAATAAGCACTTATCTGTGCTGGAACAGTCGTATTTCATATGTAAATTCTTTAGATTGGCCAGAGTAAAGCTTCTGTTATATGACCTGTAGGGGAGTACAATAGGCTCAAATATCTGCCATGAATATTTTACACCAATGCATTAGCATGTTTTAGCTTTCACTGACCGTTAAGTATTCAGCGGCTGAAAGGAAAGTGCTCCTTATGCGTGTCTGTTACTTACCATATTTGGCAATTCAAGCTACTCGGTGTGATAGATAAATGGCCCTCTTCCTCTTCATTTTGTCTATTTTTTCAAGCTTGCCTTGTGACAACGGGGAACTACAACTTCAAAACGATAAAGACTGTCAAAGTGGAATTTATTGCAAAAGAAGAGAAAAGCATCTGCCAATTTGTCCAGCAGGTATTTGTAGAAAACTTACCAGAGATTATTAGCTTTTTTAGAATGCTTCTCAGTCACATACTGCTCAATAAAAATGTGATCAGACTTTAGTTTTGCTGAATGCTATAGGAGCCCTTTGATAATCAATTGGGCTTGCTGAAATTCATATTGTAAAAGGCAAGTAAGCTTGAACAACAAGAATAGAGCATTCAATTTTATTGTAATAAGATTCGCAAACCAGAAGACTTCCTTTCTGTATTGCATAGTAAAACAATATTGAAATGGGGGAATATTTTTGTTGAAGCAGGATTCATTTAACTGATTTAGGTGTTGTGACATAAATAAGCTACAATATTTAAACTGGAAAGACTCATCCATCTACATAATACAGGTGCATTATATAAGAAAAATTGACAAGAATTTTTGTTGTTGTTCAAAGGCTTTTTCTGCCCTGAAGGAAGCATCACACCAGTTCCGTGTCCCCCAGGAACAGTGATATCACACAGCTGCTTGACATGCCCAGTGGATTTCTTTAACCCCATGCCCGGCCAAAAAGCATGTCTTCCATGTGGCTCAGAGGCAGTGCAGCCTGCAGAAGGGCTAAGACATGCACCTGTCTTGGGAAAGGTCAGGTGTTTTAGGTACAGGAGCAATCCCACAAAAGCTGTTCAGTCTTAACACATATCAGTATTACTTCACACTTTGTTCTTCATTCTTTTTACTTCACCTGCACTGCTCTATTCAGTCTCTCTCTCTTCAGCACTGACAGCCTTCAGTCCTACACCTCATATCCAATTACACAGACCCACAGGGAGGGGGATGGGGACACCAGATCTACATATGTTCCGAGTTTCTTCAGGGCTACATCAATCCTCCCCCCTTGCTGGAAGGTAAAGGGTATGTGTATGGACATCAAAGTTTCATCTGGCCTTGGTCAGATAAGGTGTAATGCTTAATGCAGCAAAGTACAGAACAGTATCTGCATGAGACTGCAGGTTCCTAACCAAAAACCTGGTTTTTCTTCCAGGCCCGTGATGCTCACTGCACATGCTCTCCAGGTTATGGGAGATCCTTAGGTGATGGAAGACACTGTGTCAGACAAGCACATGATATTTGTTGAGATTCAGCACCCCGAAATCAGGAAGGACAATGTTTAACCAAGAAAGGATGGGTTCATTATTGCTCAGAGAAGGTATTTGAATTTTTGCATTAGTTAAATCCAAAGACCACACAGAAACTGCCCTAAAAGCAAACTCCCAAGCTCTTCCTTCAGAAGGCACAGACAGCATGGCAACCAAGTGTTATCAATGTTTTCACAGGAGGTTTTGCCTCTTCTTCAACCTGAAATAGGAAGCCCAAATTTCCCTCCTCACTTAAGGAACACCTGGAAATTACCTGTACTGCTGTTTTGTTCCTTTTTTTCCTCCTGCAGGTTTGTACTGTCCCCACAGATTATCAAGGCTATGACAAGGTTCTTGGCCTCTGCATTTGTCAAACTGACAGTCTGGAGAGTGTGTGTAATTCTCAGTGTAGAAGACAACAAAGAGATACTCTGCAGGTCACTTGTACAGAGAAAAATGCTCAGCTTTTTATCACTTACAGAAATGAGAGCAAGGTAAAAGCTACGGTTATTTTCACAATCTACCTATTTTTGCTGGGCTTTCTAGAGTTTTAGTAATCTTTTAACCAAAGAACACCCTCATTCCTTTTTTCTTAGAAAATTATAGAAGCAATAAAGAAAACTCCAGGACACTATTCTACTATATGCATAGCGTATTTTTGTACCCAGTCTTATATTGCAACTGTGTGAAAAATTCAAGTAAAAAAATTTCTGAATGCTTTTTCTATTAGACTGCTGTTTTCTTAGAAGAATTAAGAACAGTTCTGCTAAGACCATATTTCTTTTTAAAAGACGCCTGCACTTCAGAACAAAGCAAATATACCCATCCAACATACATCGTGAAAAGGAGTGGTAAGGAAAAGAATAACAAGAGCTATAGTATTATCTGGTGTTAAATGCCTTTTATACACCACAAGCCTTTCCATGATATTTGTAACACAAACAATAAGAAACCTTGATGCTTATATCCTGATAGCATGCAGCAATACAAATTCATCACTCCATGCAAAATTCATCCCACCCAATCCCAGAACATTCATCTGAAATCTGTATGTTTCCAATATTACAGGAAAGGACCGCTCTTCAGATATTTCCTCCCATTCCCTAAATTACGATAAAGAGAGATGAAGAGTATCTTTTCCTGACAAAGGACTCCCTTCTCAGGTCCTTTATCCATACAAATTTTCTCTTGGGCTTCAAATTTTAATGTGCTTTTACCAAGTAGAATTAGTGAAACATTTTTTTTCCCAGGATTCCAGAACCAAGCCATAGGCCAAAAGCGCTATTTGCACAACCATGTGAAAATTTAGTAATAACAATAGGACAGAATCATTTGCCCATGGTACCTTTGCACAGTTTCATTGACTTCTGCCAAGTTAAACTAGTTGCTACTTAAGGAATGAGTCTTGCAACACCAAATAAACCCTAAAGGCTTTGAGTAAGGCCCAAGCATTTTAAAGCACTGCCCTAGAATAACAAGAATGTACTAAAAAGTATATCATTAGATTTTAGATTTTGTAAGTCTTACTTGGGGTCTTTGGTGAGCTGATACTCTATAAACTAGAAGGAAAAGCAAAGTTCAACGTAAAGAAAACCAGAATTGACCAATGTTTTTTAATCCATTTCAAGGAAAGGATTTTTAGGGGTGTATAATCCTGACCCACAACAATTTCACAATTTCATCATGCTAAATAAGGCTTCATCATACCACAAAAATAGGCCTTCTTCAGCAATAGCTCCAGGTAAGTCCTCCTGTAAAGCTCCAAAGCATGTATTTAATACAGCTTCTCTAAGATTTAATTGTGCTTTGTCATATCAACCATCTCTAATGCCGACCTAAATAGGTTAAATTAAACAGTTAAATCAAACAGACCTCACCATCTTCAAATTCCCAGAGAACCTGTTCACACCAAGCATAGTGAAGTCAAAAAAAAAGCTTTACCTTCTCTGCACTGCAAGTCAGAACCTCTGCAGCCACAGCCCAAATGCACCGGAAGGCAGACTACTTCCCTCTGGCCCCCTGCCTTTTCCCCAGGGGCAATGAAGAACAACTGTGTGGGCAACTGTTAAATGCCTCCACCTGTGTATGCACATGACCTGGCACACAGCCCCCTAACACTGCTACCACCGCCATGTCCATAGGTATGCAGGGAGGACAGAATCCAAGAGCAGCTACCAGAGCTGAGATTCTCTCATTTCCTCCCACACCTCTCCTTTGGCTTAGTAGTCCTGATCCACAGTTTAGCTCCATTCTTCAGTTCTAATCTACACCATCCTCTCCTTAGCCTTGGGCATGTCAGATCACTTCCTTATTATTCCTTCCACTTGCATTCCTCTTGGAGAGCAGGACTTGAGTCCCTCTTTAGTGTCTGCAGAGATATTCTCAAATCTATAGGCAAGCCAAATCTGACTAAACATAAAGGGACAAATCCCTTATAAAGGCTGCTGATTTTGCAAGAAGTGCTGCTTCTTTACCAGATGCACCTCAGCAGAGCTGTTGCAAAAAGACAAGAAAATATGGTGCATAATTATCCAATATCAGGAAAATGCCAGTGGCATGTTTGCATGCTGTCTTGACAGTAAACCTTATTCTGGAAACCAAATTTGCATGTATAAAGTTTAGTCATAAAAATGAAAAGGAAATGCTGTATCCTGCAGTTGTTCTGTAGACAGAAAATGATCAGTAATGATCCAGCCTAATGAGGTCTGTGCTTTTACAGTTAAGTCTGCCATGAAGAACGCAGGTCTTCCCAGCTACAAGCCTGAGACCTTCAAACTCCACATCAAAAATCATATTTACTGGCATCTTAAATCCCACCACATGCATTAATGTTAATGTTACCATCGTGTTAATTTTCTCCAAGGAGCATTACCCAGTTTATGATGTGTAAGTACAAATGCTGAACATAGAACTTAGCTAGTGCACTTTTGCTTAAGCTACAGAGAACAAGGCTGAAGTTTTTACTTTTTCAGCATAGAATTAAGAGAAAACATGACTAGGAAGAGTAGAAATCTCATTATTAAACATACTTCAATGTCTTTTTGACAGAGAAGACATTGTGGCACAGTAGGAAACAGTATGTAAGCCATTAAGAAAATAACATTCACTTAATAAAATAAGCAAAATTAAACATATAAATACTGTTCCTGATGTCTTGCTGATGCTATTTCTGACCTGTGTTCACACTCTTTGCAACTTGACATCTCACTGACTTATGCTGTATAGTCCCTTTAGTTGACTTTAAGTTCTCTCCCCTTTTTTGTAGTTATTGAGTTTTAGGATCTTACTGGAGCTAAGGTTTAGGTTTTGGTAAACTAACCCAAATGGAAACAAGTTACCCCATGCAACGCTACAGGCTTGGGCAAGAGTGGCTGGAAAGCTGCCCGGAGGAAAAGGACCTGGGGGTGCTGGTTGACAGCCGGCTGAACATGAGCCGGCAGTGTGCCCAGGTGGCCAAGAAGGCCAGCGGCATCCTGGCCTGTATCAGAAATAGTGTGGCCAGCAGGAGCAGGGAGGTGATCGTGCCCCTGTACTCGGCACTGGTGAGGCCGCACCTCGAATCCTGTGTTCAGTTTTGGGCCCCTCACTACAAGGAGGACATTGAGGTGCTGGAGCGTGTCCAGAGAAGGGCAACAAAGCTGGTGAAGGGCCTGGAGCACAAGTCTGATGGGGAGCGGCTGAGGGAACTGGGGGTGTTTAGCCTGGAGAAGAGGAGGCTGAGGGGAGACCTCATCGCGCTCTACAACTACCTGAAAGGAGGTTGTAGTGAGGTGGGTGTCGGTCTCTTCTCCCAAGTAACTAGCGATAGGACGAGAGGAAACGGCCTCAAGTTGCACCAAGGGAGGTTTAGATTGGACATTAGGAGAAATTTCTTTACTGAAAGAGTGGTCAGGCCTTGGAACAGGCTGCCCAGGGAAGTGGTTGAGTCCCCATCCCTGGAAGTATTTAAAAGACGTGTAGATGAGGCGCTTAGGGACATGGTGTAGTGGGCATGGTGGTGTTGGGTTGACGGTTGGACTCAATGACCTTAGAGGTCTTTTCCAACCTTAATGATTCTATGATTCTATGATTCTAAGTAGTTCCTACTGCACTGAAAGCCTTAGGAGCTCTGCCTTTGTGGCTTTTATTTGTTTGGGTGGTTTTGTGGGTTTCTTCCCCTATGGCCTATTTTTATTTCATTTCTGCCATTCATCCAGTTTCAAAGCATACAAAAACCACCAGGGACAAGTAATCAATAACAAAGCCTACATGTGGTTTCCATGTTCTCTATGTTGACATCTGCAGTGATTAAACACCTATAAGGGGTCCCAGTGTCTATTTATTCACTGCTAAATAAACACCCATGCTGCTTAGGCTTAATTCCTGCTACTTCACATTTGTTTTGGGGAGAACTAGTTGGAGCAGTTCAAAACAAAACAGGGGATGAGTAAACAATAGAGCTGTGTGGACAGTCAGAGGTTCAGTGCCTAAACTCACGCTGATCCTCAGTTATTTAGTGGTATGGATGAACCTTGAGTGACAACTTAGTAAATCTCTGCTGTAATTATGAGCCTACCCCAAAAAAATGGGTAGTGACAAGAATGGACTTTTGTACTTTTGCTCCTAGAAACAACCTGTACAATACGAATGCGGAATTTGACTGGGGAGACCTTCGAAGCCTCAGCGAGGAAGTGAGAGAGGCCTCCCAAAAATGCCTCCTCTTCCTTTTCCAGTTCCAGTACCCCGGTACCTATGTGCTACGGCTGAGTAGCAATCAGCACAAAAAAATGGTTTGTATCAAGGAATCCTGTCTTTGCATTTACAATGTCCCTCTTAGCAAAGCATTTCATGTTTTATATGAATGTTTGGAAACACAGGAAATTTAAAAAATAATAGTGAGCATCTTTTCATTTTTATACATCATATCGTACAGGTGAGTACAGCAATAAATATGTGAATTTGCATGCCTGTGTGCTACATATATGAGTGCAAAATGGTGCAACTGCTGCAAAGCTTTGATTCAGTGTAACAGACAAAATAACACTTCATATTTAAATCAGCATGCGTATTTAAATCAGATGCAATGACATGTGACTGGTCTTTCTATTTATGCTCATTTCATTAAGTACGTTAGGGTTATGCCACTTGGAGGACAGTGTTATGAAGAGGGGCCATTCTTCCCCACAACACGCAGATATGCTGTACAGGTGGGCATTGCAAAAAACCGAGACTTCCTACTGAAACCTGACTGGACATCAATTACTGGAGTAATCACAGGACTTCTCCTATTGCTTATTGCCTCTGTGGTATTGACAGTAAGTAATAGTTACACAAAATTTTTTTTTTAGAGGATATTACAAGATTTTGCACAATGAACCCGCAAGCTATCTGTTCCCTTAGGCACCACCTATAAAGTTGAAATTTAGAATAAATTGTAACTCAACCTCATGTTTTATATATGGGGTAAAATTCATCCCTATGAATTGATCCAGCACCACCCAGTATATTTACCCGTTACATAGGTCACTTGGAGATACTCATAGGTATAGGTGAATTTCATTCCTATTTTCTGATTCGTTAGATCAAACCAGAATAAAATTCTTCACAACTCACATCTCTTCAGGAAGGAAAGAGATCATCAATGAGATGATAATTATTTTTTCTTTAATGTCTGATCAAGCCTGCCTCAAAATAAAGAAGACATAGATAAGTCCTGGAAAGCTGTTATAAGAACTGACAGTCATTAATAAGTTTCTTCAATGGTCATTCATGTGACATTCAGTTTTGCACTCCTTATTCAGACAAAAGTCCCAGTGACCACAACATACCTGACATCAGATGTGCTGTTTCACAATTAAAAACCAAGATGGTCCTTCAGACTGTTAATCCCCCAAACAGCCATTCCTTTAAGTTTCTAACATGTTCTGAAATCAACAGGCTTTTTCTGCAACCAGACTACTGAGGTAATGATAGAAAATGTGATTTATTCATCCAGCAAATCCAAACAACAGATAACTATACTTCCCTCCCCTTGGTTTCAGCCTTATCTGCTGGGATTACTAATTCTTCTGTTTTAGAACAGATTTCTTTAACGATGTACTTAGAAAACAGACTCTTAGGGTCTTTGCCTAACAGGTATGATGCATCCTGCTTGTTGAGTGAATAACATGTGAATCACATTAATAGAACATGTCAAAATAAAAAAAGGAACTTGTTTAATTCTGTTGTGTTTTGCAGCTTCTTTGTCAGGGATTTAGCTGGTCACAGAAAGGCACTACCTGCCCTCCATTTTGAAGGTAGCAGCTGAAGTATAATCTGGACAGCTATTCCTAAATGTATCAACAGTCTTTTCCATTAAAAAATGTCACCCCTCCCTGCAAGAACAAAGGTAGTATGGATGATGACTCTTGCACCACTGATGAAACAGGTCAGATAATAAAAAGGTTAAACAACAGTGGGTCTACCTGGTTACTTGCATATAATGGAGCCAGAATCCCATGTTTAGCAATGTGCAATGGCTGCTAAGTTCAGTAATTTACAGGCATTCTTTGTTCAAAAAACAGTCATAAATGAAAAAAATACTAATAAATGAATATCTATATTTCAGCCTGCTTCCTGAAAAGGGGTGATGTTTGGGAGCCTGAAGAACAGATAGACCATGAGTCATTTAATACCAATGTTTTCTTTGAACTTTTGCTGAGACAGTCGCTATCTGTCACAACCAAACTGGGCCATTTCAAAGAAGAAGTAAATTGTGTTTTGAGGCTACTCATATTTATATAGAAAGAGCCTAAAACATGTAGGTAACTTTGCCTGTTACCATTGTTTCATTAGCCTTTTGCTATTAGGTACATGCTTTATTTCAACTTTCATTTTTTTAGAATACAAATATGTACCTATGTTCTTAAGCATGTTGTTTATAGCATGGAATATAGTGGGAAGAGTAGTGACCTTAAGGCAGAACATTTTGGTTTTCTTATGGTTCTGCACTGAACTGACACCATTTTTGGAAAGTCACTCCATCTTCCAGCTTCAATTTTTCATCTGTAAAATGAAAATAAAACGGATTTCCTAGTCAAACACTTGAGAGCTGCAGATTAAATTGAGGAGAAATACAAATTAATAAATGAATGCATAGTAACACAGATATGGAGCCTCATTCTGTTATTTGAATTTTATAATAATCTCTCAGCTGAAATCAATGGGATAGCATTTCACAGCCCTAATGATGAATCTACCTGTAATACTCATCTAACTTCATTTGTGGTTTAAAGGACAGTAGAGGGAGCTGGCATTACAGCATGCAGTTAACAGGTGAGTAGTGTGGAGAAATCATCATACCCTAATCTGAGACAAGCTAGCATTAATGTGTTTTATACTGAAAACTCAGACACCAGCATGTGTTTTAATTATATAAGGAGCCATCTATTTTGAAGAGAGACTTCACCATCTCCAAATTATCTCTTACAGTCCTAATACAATCTTTTTTTTTTCTTTTCTTTTTTTTTTTTTTTTTTTTGGACCTCAGGTAAAAACTGTATATCGCAAGCTTAGGAGTGAAATATCTTCACTGAAAAACCTTTGGATAAAGACACTGAGTATCCCAGAAGAGATGGAGGCTTATGAGAGCACAATAACAGAGGCTTACTTAAAAGCAAACCAGCAGGTAGAGCTCAGTTCAAGAACATTTACACATGGAATAACAAATTAAATTCTCAGTACTCTATTTTCAGAATTTTAGGCATGGTCATGTAAAACCTCACTTTTGGAATTGTAGACGTTTCATATTTCATAGGCTGCAAAACAATTAACATTGTAATGTCTGTGAACAATAAGTTACACTGGACCTTTAAAGCATTTAAAGTTGCTGCTACTGCTTCATGCTAACACAGAAACATATGTCTGAAAGATTACTCTTTTTTTTTTTTTTCCTTGATCTGTCTGATACATCCATGCATCCCAACTCTTCTTCTGGGAGCTCTTGTCTCTCTGCTTTCGTAGCAGAGGTTTCAGCTTTGAAAACAGCATAAATTCATCTGCTTGAGCATGTGTTGCAACTTCTTTTTCCACATCGGAACTGTACTTGTTTACATTGTTACAAAAGTTCTAAGAATGAAACAATTTCATGTCTTGAAAACAGAAGTATACTCATCGTCTCACTCAGAAGAATGTACATGCTACATAGTAAGGAGTTGCAAAAGCTAATTCTTTCTTAAGGACTTATTACATCACTTGTTAAAAGGATACTCTAAGTTATTAGCTTACTCAGATCTGGATACATGCTGATCACTTATGTGCTAGATAATTGTAATTCAGCATATTAGAGTTGTCAGCATATGTATGCTGAAATTCAAATGAATACATCAAAATTATTTTAAATTTCTAAATTTGCCCTTTTAATAAAGGGCAGAAAAGTTTGTGAACTCTGTTTACATTTGGATAAAACAAAAAAAGAGGTGTTTTGATCTTATATCCCACCTAGACAGAAGAAGAGATGCAGCAAAGGAAACAGCTGGCTGCTGAATATGAGGAAAGTGTGAACAAACAGATGCACTTATTACAGCATGATCTGAAATGTCAGGAAGAGCATTGTGTCATGTTCAATTCTGCCTTGCGAGAAGTGATGAGATTGGCAGAGATGCTGACAAATAAGGTGGCATGTAAAAGAAACCAAACAACGCTGCCTCAGCCAGACTATACAAGGTAATAAACATACTGCAAAATTCTGCTGCAACTTTCTTTTTGCTAGCTAGAAAGCGTTTGTGGCAAGCAATTGGGTTGGCTTGTGATTGATACATATATCTGGAAGTTGAAAACTGATTCTTGATCCAGAAGATCAGATGATGCAGATCATAATTTTCACATTTATGTAAAGCAAGCCTAGAAAATCTCAAACAAAGACAAAAACTCTGAAGAGACTCCCATCATAATCTCATGGACAACAGTATTTTCAGGGTCCTTTCTCGTGCTACCGACCAATTTGGCTCTGGGATATCACACCAGTTCCAGTCAGTGTACCATCCATGCTCTGACAGGTCTTAACACTGTCAGAATCAGAATGGTGTAATTAACAAAAAAAAAACAGAGAAACAAGAAAGTGGTCTTTTTTACAGCATTAGCCAAAGCAAATAATCATCAAGCTTTCTAATTGCCAAAGTGCAGATCTTGCTTGCATGTCCATCAAAATTCTTCCTTTACTCATCCTTTTACATTGTTTTACCTTATCTTCAGATGGCAAGTAACCATCTTTATCTCTTGAATTCTCTCTCTCTCCAGGTAGAGACAGCAAGCAGCAAGATGTCAAGCATAATAATAAAGGAGAGTCACCGCATCAAAGCATGGGGAGTGCTGGGTGAAGGAATGGGAGCTCACCTTCTTAACAAAGCTAAAACCAGGATACTTACCAAGCAGGAGCTAGTGGGTAACTACAGCTTCTAGAAATTTGTTTGAAAATTATGTTAGTGTGTAAGGAATTGTAGGCAGGCTGGTGTAGCATAGGTCACAAAATCTACAAAATATAGGTCACAAAAAAAAGCTAGGTCACAAAAGAACTTATAGGAAAATCAAAAGAGATTGTATTTAGAAAACCATGTCCTCACTGAGTTCCCACTAACAACTTGTGAAGTAAGGGATTGTTACAAAAGCAAAATCATCAGTAGAACTCTTCTACATTGTTTCTTAGGAAGAATGTCAGATTTGCATTCATCAAGATCTTTGACTGGGTACTTGCTAATTATACCCTAGCAACAGAGAAGGCAATTAACTATTCTATAGGCCAGTCTCAATAAGTTCAACTAATTTGCTCCTATGTGTTTGTCTGCTTTCCAATATTGTTGCACGTGGTTTTGTACGACAAAATGTAAAAGGTACCTTGACACCAAGACACCTTTCTTTCACCCTTCTAAAAGGAACAGAAGTAAAAAAAGTACAATGAAACTGACCTTGGATGTTTAAATTAATGTTGCAGACTGAGGAAATGAAATCTAAAATCCTGAAAGGACATTCATGAAACATGTCTCCTCACTGTTACGAAACTCATGCAGACATGGTAGAGAGATAATCAAATCGCCACGTACTATAGACATTTCCCCACAGACATCTTCTGTAAAAGCAGTAGAAAGATCAGTTTCTTTTTTCTCACCCCATCTCTGCCCTTGCATACAATTTCTGATAAACTAGCACCCCCCACTCCTTCTGCGAGGCCTACAGGCTGTTTCTTCTCCCCCCCTCCCCATCTATTGTAAACTGCTTTTAGACTCAAATGGCACTGCCCGAGCACCTGACGTTGTCTGCGTGGATCCTGTCACTGGACTGTTAACTTCCTACCCACACTGCACCGTGCTACTGACCAGTCAGTGCCCTGGGCCGGTACCTAGCAATCATTTTCTGCATCCTGAGACTGGAAAGGTACTTCACGTAGCTGGTAACATTGGTTATGATCCCATCAGATCTAAGCTGGTCTGTGCTGTAGATTCTGCTTCAGGTAAGTGCCACAATGAAATAATCAATTGATTCAACTGCCTATTTGTGGAGTACAGTTATAGTGGGGGTACTGGTTAAAACAAAACAAAACACAAAGAAACAAAAAAACCCCAACTTGCTATACTCGCATGTACTTTTCCCTTAACAAAACCTAAAGGAAATCTGAGAAAGCTTCTCATTAGCGTGGCACTGGAAGATAGTGTTGTTCAGCTAGGTACAAGATTTACTGTGGATAAGATGTATTAGATGTTACAAGGCTTGTATACAAGGAAGTGCTGAGGTATTCCTTGTTTCTGACAGATTTCAGCCCCTCTGTTCATTACACTATAAAAAACATTATATGCTGAGAAACTTGCAACCTTAACGGAAAGGTCAAAGCAAAAATTAAATGTAAAAAAACCCTTACAATTGTCAGAAAGGACTTACATTCATTCATTTAATTCTGGACCTAAAGACAACAAACCTTTACTATCAGCATCCTCTGAAAGTTCCATAGTCTCCATTCGGAGCTCTAATGCTTCCTTGCCATTAGCATTAGTTCACATAACCATGTTAAATTTCTCCTGGTTCTACATGTAGGTAAGCGTCGTAAGCCTGAAGTGCCCATATTTCCCTACATTCCTTACCCAGTTAGTCCCAACACTGGCCTACGCGTGAAGACAAAACTTCCAGTCCTGTGTCCTGAAAAAATGTTTGGTATGGGAGGACTCATGCTAGATCCGGTGACAGAAATAGAAGTTCCAGTGTTTGGGGTTACGATCCATCCTCACACTGGGCAAAAGCTGACTGCTGGTGGGACATACCTTAACCCCCTTACTGGCATGTTGACACCTCTGGAGATTGGGGGTCCTATGACTGAGCCAGAGGGAGGCAAGATTGTTCCAATACTCGGCGTCGGTTTGGATAGTAACACTGGTAGGTGAATGCTCTTCATGATTCAGTAAGTGTGGTACACACATTTAACCTGCCCTTAACTGATTGATTTGAGCCACAGACCAGAAGAAGCCTAAAAAGTCTTTATGTTCACCTCACACCTTTGCCTTCTCCTGTTGAGCCAGCTGTGGAACAGTTGTGCAACTTAGCTTTTACAGACAGTAATCCCTCTCTTTTATATAGTTTTATTTTACAATTTATCACTTTAAAGTTCAATAAAACTAACTAGAGAAACTATGAGAGACATCTGAGGTCATCATTCATTAACTATGATACAAACTACTGAAGTTGACTTGACTCTTAAAGATGGTCCAATTGCTCTATTAAAATATTAAAAGTAGCATGAAATGCATTATTTAAAGGCTTAGGGGGGTTGAAATTCTGGATTTTTAAAAAGCATTTTCAGATACCTATATTCTGTATGACTCATGTCGGAAGATACACTAGACCCAAAAAAAGGAGTGGGGACCTTAACCTTCTTCCAAAGTAGAAACTAGGAGACTTATTTAAGAACATTTTGTGAGCCAAATTATTTTATAAACCACCTCAAACTCCCTTCCCTTTCCTCCCCCCCCCCCCCCCCCCCCCCCCCCATGTCCCATTAGACCTATTTCTGCTTCCATTGTAAATGGTCATTGTGCTTTTTTCTGAATGGGAAGGACTGGACCATGATGATGAGTTGCCAGGTGATGTTCTGACTCTCATTTCCTGTTCCTTGACTGCAGGAGAAGTTATACCTCTAGGTGGGCTGGTCGGTCCTTCCAGAAACCTAATGCTTCTTGGAGATTCCTTCACTGAACCTCTGAGTGGGAAAATCACCGGGGTACATGGAGCTCACCTCCAGCAAGACGAGGTGCTGCCCCACAGTGGAAGCTACCAAGCAGTGTTGGAAGCTGACTGGCTGGTATCACAAACCCATGTGGTGAATGCTCTAAAGCAGTTTAAGGCATCTATTTTGGAAGATACCTGTCTAGTAGCAGACAGATTAGCAGCACTAAAGGCTTCAGTAGAAGATATGAAGAAGTCTTTCACCGCTAGGTTTTATCATGCAATACATTGCTTGCAAAGCCTGGAGAAAAAACAGGAAATAGCTTCAAGTCTGAAGAGTAATGGTGGTAAACTGGGTAGGTATAAAACAATCAGCCTGTTTTAAGGAGTAAAACTGAAGGCTACAGCAATGCACCCACTTCCATCGCAGGGTTTGGCCCAGACATCAGCACTTCAAACTTCTAGGAAGTTTTTTGTCAAAATAGCCACTCTAGCAAATCTTATGATTAACTCAGGTATTATTTGGAAGCTGTAGCAGAAATAACAGCATTGTAAGCCTCTGAAAGTGAAAGTAGTTCTTTTCATCACAGAACTATTTAATGGTTTATGTTTCTCATCTTTTTTGAACAAACTAGGTATGATCAAATATTTTGGCACAGAGATGTGGATCCCTGCAGTGTTTGGAATGAAAATCCCAGATCCTGGTGGGTCCAGTTTGATGGTGCCAATTCTGGGAATAGATTATGACTGAACTTGCAGGAACCATGGAATATAGAAATGGAAAAGGTAGAGCAGGAAATTCAATTGGATGATGTAAACAATAAAGAGACAAGGAAATCTTATTTTCAGAGCAAGAAAATCACCCTACCAAAACAGATCAGTTTCTACCTCAACACTGAATAGAAAATACCAATTTTCATGGTGTGTACATTCAAAACCATCAACACCAGAATAATGGTGAAGGAGAGTGTCGTGGTTTAACCCCAGCCAGCAAAAATAAACCCCACGCAGCCGCTCGCTCACCCCCCCCTCCGGTGGGATGAGGGAGAGAATCGGGAGGGCACAAGTAGGAAAGCTCCCGGGTTGAGATAAAAACAATTTAATAATTGAATAAAACAATTGTATAAACAATTAGTAGAGCAGTAGAACAGTAGAACAGTAATAATAACAATGAGAACAACAACAATAACAGAATACACAAAGCAGGCAATGCACAACGCAACCGCTCACCGACCGCGTGTCACGAACGGGGGGCGAGCCCCCCCCACCCCCCGACCCCTGGTTTTTATACTGAGCATGATGTCACATGGTATAGAATACCCCATTGGCCAGCTGGGTCCACCACCCCGGCTGTGCTCCCCCCTCCCGGTGCAAGCACCACCCAGCAACAGCCAAAGCATCAATGGGCCATCAACGCTCCTTTCACACTAAACCCAAAATACAGCACACCCCCAAACTACTGGGAAGAAAGTTAACCCTGTCCCAGCTGGAACCAGGACAGAGAGCTAGGACTGAGAACAAATCACTGTGGTTTTCAGCCCTTCAAAAATCTACTGTACTCTTTAGGAGAACTATTCTGATGTTCTCAGTGACGGGGTCATTAATACATGCTATCTGAAGGTGAAGATCTGAAGTGCCTTGGTCCGACACTTGGTACATAGCATTTACAGCTCAGGAAAATTCAGTTTGTTTTTCGTCAGGCAATTTGAAATCATTGTCAGTTCCTTTTGAACTTTAATAAAAGCTGCTCACTAGGGCTGCAGCTGGAATTCATGATCTAAAATCTAAGCATTATACTTAGTTTTTCTTTATCCACAGGCCTTGTCCCCATCACTATTGGTGCCAGAACCATAAGCCCAATAACAGGTGAAATTGGGCCTGCTATAGGTGCTCAAACCAACCCCTGGACACACAATGTAATTCCTACTGTTCAGTCTTTTGGAGCTTTACCAAGAAGAGCTACAGATCCAGATCTGGTAATTACAGCTCCAGCAAACTATCTTTATTTACAGGTTTGATATCTGTGAGAAATACTTTGCTGATGCTTTTCCACTACGGAGAGGAAATTTCACTTCTTTCTATGCCCCACAAGTAGTATTTTCTTATAGTGCAGATGAACTGAAATATCTGTATATCATTTTACTTAGCTCTCCCCTTTTCATTATCTTTTTTTTCTCATTTTACTTAACTCTCCTCTTTTCATTATCTGCTTTTTCTCGCCCTTCTATCTCTATCTTCTTCTGCTGATCTTTGTACCTTCTATTTCATATCCTTCCCCTACCCCAAAATACACATTGCATTTGGACATGAAATATAACACGCATAGACCTAGGACTGCAAAGCATTCATCCCCTGTGGCAGCAAACTTGGATATATGCTGTCAAAAGCATTGAATGGAGATTTCATCCCTAGCTTCAATGAAGTTTATAATCTTCATTCAGCTTCCTGCAAATCTGAGCTATTATGTCTGTCATTGCTTTACAGCTGGACTTTCTAGAAAAGGAAATAAATTCAAGGTATATATACTGGCATTGCAGAAGAAAAAAGAAGAAGGGCTTCTTAAAAAGCTGAACTCTCTATTTCTTCATGTCCTTGATGCTGCAAAAGATGGAAAGGCACAGAAGGTATGGTGCATTCTTTTTGCAGCTGGCTTCAGGAAAGTTCTTTAAAAATTCCTTAAGAAAGTCTTATTCACACATATCCAATTCAAATATCACTGATGCTGCACCCAGGATGGTGATGTTCTGAATCCAAGTCACTTCCTTCCCCAATACGGTGCAAACCAAAAATGTAAATGGAGATGTTGCTACTTCAGTGCAACCATTCCCACCATAAGGGAATGGTGTCAGGTGTCCTAACAGAGTAACCAACAGTTCAAATTCAGCATGTGTCTATACGCAGGAAGGACAACACAATTCACAGTGGTATCAGAAACAGGGGGTTTGCAATCAGTTTCTACACAATCAGAATAATTAAAAGGCTAGGAAAAAGCAATAACCAAATTAGACAACCTCTTGCTCTCATCTATCAGAGAAAAGAGTATCACAACAGGTCACTATCTCACAAGTTAGCAACATCATCTAAAACTCTCTCTCCTCTTCCGTTTCTTACAGATAAAATACAAGGAAAAAGTGAAAGTCATTGAGGAAATGTGCCATTTTCTTAAAGGGTCCTCTCTGCAGGAAGCTGAGAGATGAACCTCAAAATATTTTAGTAGCCAGCTGGCCACCGAACTGTCCTTGCTATTCAAAGGTACAAAAGGGTAGCTACAACCAGAAGAGAGGGAGGCAGGGTCGTACATCATTTTCTGTGATGTTTGCTCCCTCTGACAGGTTAGCTTAAGCCTTACAAACTACTTATGTCCTCCTGAAGCAAGACAATACAGAGGTAGGACCTGAAAATTGAGCTATTCTAAAAGATAAAGAATGTAGATGTGGTGAAGCACGTTGAGAAGGCATATTACTTCAGATTTGCTTTGTGAATTTCCAGTAGATTATCAGATGGGTGCTACTGCTAATATTTGCTGTTTATAACTGACAGAGATGAAAAAGAACAGGAAATACAGGTTCTGTTGGAGATCAGAAAGGCACTGGAGAAGCTGATGCAGTTCATCGAAAAGATGCAACTAGAAGAAGAATTAATATACGTGACACTGATAGAGAGAGAAAAGCAAAGGATCCACATCTCAAGTACTGAGACAGTAACAAACCTGAAGCTCAGGAAGGTGAGGCCACTGCTGGGTTGGGCTGAACATCCTCAATCTCAGTCCACAGAACACGTTGGTCTACCTTTGAGAGGCACTGTAAAATGAAAGCTCTGAAGCCAGTGTATTAGATATTTCCAGTTCCAGGAACTGCTATTTATAAATGAGTTTCTCCTTTCCCACCTGGCCTTCTTTTAATCCCAATCAGAAAAAAAATGAAATAAAAGAAAAAAAAGTGGAAAGACAGACATCAAGAACAACAACAACAAAAAAAAAGAGGAATTATGAATACCCCAGTCATCCTAGACACCCATCACTCAGATATTTAATGATAGACTTTTGGCAACAGCAATGTTTCATTGAACTGTGTAATTGAATCTGGACTTCATTAAGGAAAGATATCCAATGGAATTGTAGAACAGCGGTGGCTGAGCTAGGAGTGGACACAGGCTGGAGTTTGGAGTTAGAGAGAAGACCTGACAAAAATGTTATGCTTTCCTTTATTTTCCTGAGTGGAGAAGATTCTCCTTATGTCAGGAGCCAAACAGTCAGAGAATAAATGCAACCTACCACATAAAATCACAGCTGTTAAAGCTGGAACAGATCTAGGAGATCAGGAAGTACCACTCCACCAAAAAGCAGTGCATATTCCCTGTAGGGCTGGATCCAGGTGTGATCCAGATAGGGTATTTGCATAGGTGAATTTCTTTTCCTACATTCTTCCTTCTTGGAGAGAATACTAAGAAATATCTAAAGACTTCCACACAGGTAAATCCATATTCAGCCCTTGAAAACATCATCAGTGCTTCTCCAAATAAGTGTTACCTAGTACTACAGAGAATGCATCTATTTCTGTCCAAGCAATACCAGCTGAAGTAAACACACAACTTTTTAGTGACTGAACAGATGTCAGATAGACTTTATTGAAATATATTGCCAGAAAGCTTTTTTTTTTGGCCCTTCACATCATCTGCAGTTCCCATGACGGTTCTTTAAGGGCTACCCAGATGTTAGTGCTTTAGAGTCATTACAGTTACACCAGCTTTGTAGCTAGTCACTTGCCAGATTTTGTGTAAGAAAGCAAATGAAAGCCAGGATTTGCAATTCACTTGAAGCAGGCTTATATTTTGTATCATTTCTTCCAGGTCATACTTGCCCTAACCTCTGAGTCTCAGGAATGTATACTGAAAAAACAAGCTAGTGTGGAGGCTGCATACACCAAACTGGAATATTTGAGGGACTTGTCAAATATCCAAATGCAACAGGCAAAGGTACTGACTTCACCTTAAGGGAAATAAAAAGCAATCATGTTACTTACTTTCTAACAGCAGCATGAGCAGTTGCCATGTTCTGACAATACCCATCCAAGAACCCTGCTGCAAGAAATCAGAGTCCTGTAAAATAATAAAAAACTTAAATAAGAATTGCAAAAGTTGATTTATAAAGTACATATCAAAAGACTTTTACACTTGGAAATTCAATCAGCTTTCACTTTGAAAGGCAGTTTTTCAACAGCAGGGTTAGAAAAAAGATAGAATAGAATAGCATAGCATAGCATAGTTCACTTGGAAGGGACCTACAAAGATCATCTAGTCTAACAGCCAAGTTGTCAGTTTGTCTACTTGCAGAGAGATTTTAAATAGCTGGACACCTGAAGTTCTGTACTTCCTAGGGAAGAAGCAAGTTATAAGACATTCCACAACTCCTGTGAATACTTTTTCCTGGATGCAAGATGATTTTCAAAAATGCTTGAGTACAGAGGATCAGAAGTCCCCCTCTCGTAAAGGGACCTTTCAAATCCCATAACCTATAATGTTTCAAGAACTGTAGACCCAAATCCTTTTGACAAGAGAGTAAGTGAATCTTTCCATGAATTCAATGGTCTCAGGGTCTGATCCTTACTCTTTGCATTAAGTGGTTTCCACATTCCATTTTGGACCACTTACAATAAAACGATTAAAATTAATGCACTTCCCTAATCCTTGTTCCCTTTCTTCAGGGCCCTTTAAAGTTCCCTGGGAGGTCTCTCTGTCTTCGTCTTCTGCGCTTCCATTCCCATGAGACCACCACTATTAACTAAACTTCAGCTTATTAATCCAAATGAGATAGGATTATTAGACCACAATGTTGAACAGAAAGCATTTTACTACATGTATGGCACTTACAAATAGATTCCAAAGGATATTAAATGCAAGTAATGCAGTTCAAATCATATCTTACAAATTTTACATCAGCTTGAAGGATGTGGAAAAATCTAAGAGTTGGGAGCTGTGGGACCATAACCATTGCAAAGGGCTTTTAAACTGCTGAGGCAAAGTGCTGTAACATCTTATCGAGTCACTGGACAATTTGCATAGGATGGCTATGAACTGACAATATAAGGTTTTCATGAGAAGGCAAAGAATGCCAGGATGCTTTTTTTCAATGATATTTTTGACAGGCATGAAATGGCCTTTCTATGCTTTGTGGTGTTTCAGGTGCTTTTCTCTGGGTCACAGCAGTGTTTTGAAAACTATCAGACAACCAGATTTTATGGCATTAGTGGGATCTCACATGTACATGCAAGGTCATCCAACAAAACCTGATCCCACTACTCAAGTCTATGCTTCAGATGCTGGAGGAAAATAGCAAAAGTAGTGTATCACCTGAGACACCAGTAAGAGAGAAGATAAAGGTACTCTCAATTACTTTATTCTATTCTGGCCTTGAAAAACATGTTGTTGGAACCTTTCAACTTTGAAAATCTAGAAGGAGGTTCTCCCATCTGATAGCTGAAAATTAGAACTGGTTCCATTTTGTAAGAGTTAAAGATCTCCTGGGACTTAATGAGTAAACCCTTTATCATTTGTGTAAACTTGCTGCAGGGTGGGATCAGCCCTGAAATCATTTGTAAGGCTCAAAGTTTCTCTTGCCAGGCCTCACAAAAGTTGATGTATATTTTGCAAAACAATTAATGTCTTTCTCCACATTTAGGGTGTTCTTACAAGTATAAGTGCAACTTCATTAGACTAATTTGTAATAAGCTGAAAGCCAGTTAAAATTCAAAGGGAAGACTGTGAGAAAAGGGTGGCACAGAATTTGATTCCTTACATTTTCTATGCATCAGATTTGAGATGGTTTACCTGGAAAACTTAAGTAGGATGCTTTAATCTTTGGAAATCAAAAAATGCATTGTGTTTATGCATCTGAACTAGTTCCACGTTTTCAGTCCTGCAACTCCCTGCAGAATGGAAAATCTAACCTCAGTTTAACAACAGAAAATGCAGTACAAACCTAGAAATCAATAGCAAAGCTTTTACTTACCCAGCTGAGAATATTAAAATTGTAAATTACATTTTGACCAGGCTTTTAGTTATGTACAGGTCTGCCTGCCATATATAAGCAAATGGAGGTAAAAAATACAAGCTGTTCAACTGCTGAAGAAATTTTAGTATGGAAAACGTAAAAGAAGTATGCTTCTCTGAAACCCTAGAAACAAAAAACATAGTGGAATTTCCAAGGAAGTTCCTCTGATGATGTCCCAGCAAAAGTACTACTTGCAAAAAAATACATTTCTTTCTTCATTCTGAACAGCACAGTCTTTGCTAGGGCAACTAGCTGTACAGCTGGAGTTTGAATCATTAGTGTTTCAAAGATGTTTTCATACAGGATCTCTTCATTACTATCACATCTAGTGGTGATCTAACTCACTTAGAAGACTGCTGTCTTCATGGAAATACACAGTGGATAAACACAAATTCAGCATGCATACTGCCTGAGGAAATATGCACAATGGAAATGGGGTTTTTGTTTTTGAGCATATAGCCTTCTATTGCTGTCAGGTACTTCAGTGAATCAGGAATTAAGTAACAGCAGTTTCACAATGCAGCTACTACTTTTTCAATTTTTCTGTCACCTCTGGTTCCTTTTGAAAACATTGGTGATTTTAGCTAAATTGGAAAGCCTGCAGATTCGTCAGCACTTTAGAACTAATTAGTGGCTATTTAAGCAGCAGGCCTGCATTAAGTAATTGATACACACAGAATCAAATAGCCATTCTTTTTTTTTTTTTTTTTTTGAGGCAGTATTGATTTTCATTTCAGTATTTTAGCTTGTACAACTTGACTATTTCCAACATAACTAGGGGTGGGATTATCATAATATTTCCAGCACAAGAAGATGGAGGAAATAGTCAGTTTTATTTTAACTCCAGTAGACTAGCATTGGTGATTAGTAACAAAAATTAAATGAACCAGAGTAAAGACACATGCACTTTCAACCTCTTTTCCTCTAAAATAATCCCCTGTAGAATCCCTACATCAACTGCAGGCACCTCTTAATTTATCTGTCTGCAGCAAGATATTAATCGATGGGTATGCCCTTAGGTTTTTTTTCATCTACTCCTTTATGCTTGGGACAGATTTTACACTGGAAATAACTGTCTGGATAAGCAGCAAGAAGATTCTATTGAGTTAAAATTTATCTGCTGTTGAAGTTCATTTGCAGTTGAAAAGGAACAAGTGGTATAAACCAGGTTTCCTTTCTCAATAAGCAATATAAACAGACTTTCAGAATTCTCATATCCAGATCAAGACAACTCTTATTGGAATTATTGATAAAACACACTTTTTTTGTTTAAAAAAAAACCTGTTCTGGTAAAACAAGCTTTTGTGGAAATGTAACTGGAACAGACTGATAAATGACTTTTTGAAAGGTCCTTTGGTTTCCTTCCAGCTAGGAACACTGCTACTTTAACTATTGAATACTGTAGGAAAAAAAAAAAATCCTAAGAAGTGTGTAATAGGGTTTGACTGTACCCAAAATATAATGATTCAGCAGTAAATATATTTTCTTATGTTTCTTCCACAGGCTACTCATCAAGGAGCACTTTAAAAGCATCTGCTGCTCATTCAGAGGCATTAAGGACTGAAGAAAGTCAGGAAATGGCTTCAGCTTCCATAGTATCACCTGCTCTGCCCACTTCCCATTCAGAAAGGATCAGCCACATGCAGCAAGAAATCCAGACAAGGTAAGAAATCCTTGTTCTGCCTTGTTTAATTGCCTTTGCATTTTTAGTTACAAAAATATATTCTTTGCAATTTTGGAAGGTTTTCTCTCCAGAAGGCTTATATTTGGGTTTTCTGTGTGGCTCAACAGAAGATACCTGTTACAGCCTACTGCTTTTTCTCCAGGCAATGTATGTATGAATGTGACGAGTGACTCATAGTAATGACTATATAAAAACTAGTCATCTATCTTCAGTCCTGTCTCATGCATATCCGGTTGTAGGTTTTTCTTTGAGAAGCAAGCTTGTGAACTGGCACATCTGGAACTGTCTTTACTCTTTTCCTTTTATGAGTCATCCAAGGCTAAGGAAAAGGAATACCATAAAGGAAATTGGGTAAGGTTGGCATTGCATCAGCTGAGGGTTCTCAGCTGATACACAGAAAAAGAAAGTTTTCCATTTCCTTTTTGAATTCCTTTCGATTTTGTCACATCACTTTAGAAAAGGAAATTGAAGCAAAAAGGAATTTATTAAAGAGGAAAGAAATCTTCTGTTCTGACTACTGCAAAGCAAAATAGAAACTAAATTAGTTTTCCTTTCTCAATGTTAAGGCACAAAAAGCTGTTAGCCTTATTTTCTCTGGAATTGTGTCTGTTTATAGCAATGGGACAGCTCACTCCGTATTACAGTATATTATACCGTATATTTTTTTAATGCCAAAAAGAATTGAAAATACCTTGGGCTTAGATACTAAAGATCAGACACTTCAGATCCATTTCTTAACATAGATTTTCTTAGGGCTCCTTTGGGAACCTTAAATTTATTTTTGATAGTTGTGTTTTTGTTATTTGGGTATTTATAAACAATTACAATAAAGGGTGTATAGGACTGTAAAATACTGTTACCTAGCTTCCACTACCTTTGATGGCATTTTCAAAAACTCTGACTCTTAAATCTGTTCTCAATGTATTGCGTGGAAAGTAAGATAACCAAAGAAGATTCACACATTTCATGTTATATTTCACATGACAATTTTATCTTTCAGGAGTTATCGACCGATGATGACACCAGGGACATTTCGCATCTCCTGAAGCACAACACAGAGTATATATTTTTAGTGCTGGAATTTATACAAACTCTAAGATTACTACAACTGAGAGAGGCACAGTTTAAGGTAATAGTCAGAAGCCTAAAAGGCTGTATCCAGGAGAAGGTAAAAGTAAAAATATATTACCTAGTAATTTTATTCAGAAAATGTTAAATAATTCACATTGCTATTGTTACTGTGCAAAGGACTTTGTTCTCCAAGTATCACTCTTTCCAGAACAATACCAGGATCTTGTGGCTTGTTGATTTTTTTTCTTATATACAATCTGTAGTTTGTGGATGAAGCTAACATCATAGCCAATGAACTGAAAAAATTCAGAGAGCAGAAAATGAGAAGGCTGGAGGAACAGTTGAAACTCTTCCTGGAAAATAAAAGAACAAAGAAGAATATTTCAAGTAATTTTGATCCACTGCACATTAGAAAACCGCAAATCCCATAAGTTTTCTCATTGAACAGGCTGCATTATATGCACAGTACATAAGATTAATGGTATAATGCTAATAAGACCATGACTGCAGCTATATTGTGTGGATTATGTCCTGTACTATGAGATTCACAACGGATATATGAAGAAAATGTTTGAATGTAGAGATTAGGAATGCAATACTTTAAGAAGCTGGAAAGGGATAGGAGAAGACAGCTTTCAAAAGTAGGCTAACCCCCAAGTAAAAGTACAAGGCAACAAAGAAAAAGAGTTTTTCTCCTTTACAGAGTTTTCTCCTTTACAGAACAAAAATGCCACCTTGAAAACAGAAGAAACAACAGAAAAAAGAAAACACCTCTGGCAGACTTTCCAAGAGAAACATCTGGACCTCAAAGAATCTCATACACGGCAAATATCAAATGAAAGAACAAAGCTGCAGGATTATCTGCTTTGTGGAGAACAGAAGAGCAGGATGAAGCCCACAGGATTTGGTTCTAGAGCATACACTGAGCAGCATGATAGGGTACTCTGCGACTACCTCCCTTCACACAACCCCCCCTCCAGTGTTTTGGAGGGTTTTTTTTGCTATTTTCTGATTGTCAGACTTACTGAAAGATTGTGAGGACTGGTACTCCAGAAATGCCATATCTAGTACAGAGTGCTAATCATTATAGAGTCTGAGAAATTTAACAGCAGAAGGCATGCTAAGCAGCTAGTGCCTGCCCTAAACAAACTATGTACTGCTAGAAAATTTCACTCCATAAGGTGACAGTCTGCTGGAGGTCTCTGTATTTGCTGCTTAATATTTTTTCTGGCAATTGAGTAATGCGAGGGAGCAGAAGTTTCTAAAATACAGACCCTAAGTTCATGCAAGGGGAGGAGTAAAGAAAAGGTCACATAGAAGCAAATACAAACTTTCCATTGTGCTTTTTATAGGTACTTACTTTTACATCTCCTTACTTTTCCTTGTAGAACTCAATGAAAGAATCCAGTGAAACAAAAGCTTTCTTAGAAAAGGATTTTCATCCAGATTTGCAGAAGTTGAGAATGAGACCAGAAGAAAAGAAAAAAGAAAATGAGATGCAGCAAAACAACAGTCCTCTATCATCCACAGCCATGTCTTTCTGGGTTCCAGGAATACATCATAAGGCAGATGACCAGCTCCTACTGTTCTTGACTAAGAGTAAGTCTGGTTTGTCATAGGAAACTTAAGTGACCTATCATTCTTTTTTGATACTGATGCATTGCCTGGGGGGGCATTAATGGTGTGGAAATGGAATGAACAGAGAAGAGGTGGGATGGAACTCAGACTATAGTTAAAGTACAAGATGAGGATGATGTGATTCTGGAGGAAAAAAAGTCAGTTGCATTCTTCCAACTAACCATCAGCAGGAGAACATGTAAGTATTCCTAGAAACTGAGCAAATGAGCAGGAAGTTTTTAGATTAAAAGTGCATTTTTCAGCTCAGAAAATATCAGTTTTCCACCCTTTCAAGTAAAGGATATTACCAAAATTCACATGTAAAACTGGATACTTACATGGGTGCTTGGCTTTTCTAGGACATGAATAAAATTATATGTCTTACCTACATGACGTTTATGCATCTGCAGAGCTAAGCTTATTCCATCCTTAGGGTTAGCAGGTCTGTAGGAGTTTTCTTGAAACATCAGCAGCTACTTGGTAAGTAGCAGAATTTCTTCTTCTTTGAATTGAAAAGATTTCGTAGGGATCAGATGAACTATCACATGTGATCAATTGTTTAGTGTTTCAGAGTCTTTTCCAGCACCTTCTCTATGAAGTAAACAGCTGTTTATTTACTCATTAGCTTGATGAAGTGGGATAGCACAATCCTGGAATTCAACTAAACACAAAGAACTAAGACAAAAAAAAATTTAGTTTGAAACGGTGCTATCTGAAACAGATGAAAAATAATTCCTTCATGCAGCAAAACTGGAATTAAAGAGAGCACACACCAAGTGCGTCAAGCAGTCCAGTTGGCCTTATTGCTTTCTTATCACCCTGTAAGCAATTCCCAGAGCTTCCTGAACAGCAAAGAGTGCAAGAGTCATGCAATTATCAGAACAGCAGAGAAAGATTTCCTTATCTAGCCCCTTGGAGAGATTCCAATACACTTCTGCATTTTAAAACCTCTTCCAAAAATTAGACATTTAGTCAAAAACCACAACTTTTATTCGTAACAGTTGATTTTTAAACTGATGTCTTAGGCCCAAATACTACATAGAAAAGTCAACGTTAGTTTATGGAACAATAAGAGGAATGGACACAAACCTCTCTGGAATTATTTGCAGTCATTAACTAGTATATAGTGTTCCCACAGATATCAAGCTGCTGAAGCAGGCAGAACACCTGATGGCATCCAAAATCATTCTTCTGAATCCACAGTTCACGACACCTTCTATGTATGGTAAAAACCTTAAGTCACTTTATTGACTACTGCCCCACAAACAGAGCTGCACAAAATGGTCTCACAAGAGGCTTCTTTTCCTGCCAACTACCTTCTTTTTGTCTGCTTAACAACAAAATACATAAGCGAAATGCAATATCTGCATAAGAACTTGCCTACAGTTAAGAATTAGCAATGACATAGTCCTTATAATAAACCAAATACTGGACTTAGAGCACTTAAAGAGGTAAATGTTGTATTCATTAGCTGGAAAAAAAAATTCCTACCAATTCTGATGAGATATGGAATTTGACACTTTGATAGAAAGTCACTATTTATAGAGTTAAGGGCAGATAGAAATTTTTTTCTCATCAATAAAAATGCATCTGTGACAAAGACAACTTACTTAGGAAAAATTGCAAGGGGTATTGTGTAAGCAGTCCAAACAAGAACTATGGGAATGAGAAGTGTTTGGACTTGGGGTTTTTTGTTGTGTTTGGGTTTTTTTGTTTTAATTGAACATTCCATTCTTCCTGTTTAAACAGACTTCCACGTAATATTTGAGATATATGAAAAAGGAGAAAACTAGTTAATTGGATAATGTAAAGCGTTTTAGACAGAAAGGTATTTTCTCTGCGACATTAACATCTTTGCCTAGACTTCAATGTCGTGCTCCAAACAGCAAAACTATTTACCTCTTTCATCTCACTTGTCTACATAATTCCAATGTGTGAAATGTTTGCTCAAAAAAATATGGTAAGAGGTGGACTGTTCAGGAAAGCAATATTTCCATATTTGTTTACACAGGTGGTGATAAAACTAAGTGTATAAAAACCTCTTTTCTTCTTGGTCTTCTGAAAGATGAGCTACAAAGTCATGCAGTGGCAGCTGGACGAGAAAGCCAAAGGCTGGACAAAAGTAAATCTCACCTCTGTTCTTCCTTATATGAAAGTCAGAACTTGAGTGTAATGTGAAGATTTCTGTTTCATCATTCAGGTAGATGTTGGTTGTGTTTATTGTGATAAGATCTTGCTGGACAGACATCATAAAGTTACTCTTTTCTTTGGAGGAAGTGATCTATCATGAAGGAGAAAGGGTCAGAACACAGAATCATCCCCGACTTTGCTGCTGATCAGCTCTGAGGCACACATAAGTAATGTCACTTTTCTAGGCCTTAGTTATCAGAAATTTCACTAGGAAGAGTGAAATTTTGGGCATTGCCTAAGGGTATCTAGCACTTCATGACTCTTAAAAGAATTCATAATGCATCAGAAGGGCTTCATTTTATATTGAACAATGATGTTATATTATGAGGTGAGAAATGCAGTATATTATACACTTGTATTGCAGTGGTACCTCTCGGAAAAACAAAATGAAAATAGAAAACAATTAGTCTAATGAAATGCTATTGTTCTTGCAGAAACAGCAAGTACTTCTCAGGGTATACAGGATGCCTTGGTGACTCAAGAAGGAAAACTAACAGTAGTTGATCCTGCAACCCTTTCTACAAGAGTTTGTCATATACCAGTACGGCATCTCCATCCTACAGTTTCTCAGATTTCACATTGGTGTACGTTTTTAAGATACTGATATTTAGTAATCAGTGCTTCCAAGGGAAGAGAGTTATCAAAAAAATTCTTCAGCCAACAGGCTGCAAAGTGTCTACCAAGGTAAGATCAAGTAGAGAATGACAAGTGTGCAAACATCAGGAATTGAATTCCATTTATGTTTTCTCCACAATGGCGTAGGACTGTTTTGAAGTCAAACCTCTGTCCCACAAGATCCACGGTCAGTTCTTATATTTGTTGTGCCATCTTTCTTGAGCACATAACGTAATTCTTGCATTACCTAATCCCTGCATATTGCATAATATGGTGATAAAACATATTTCCTTTATAACTTGGAGCAAGGATTTTCTCATTTTCTTTGTACAGTTCTTAGCACACTATAGCTTTAGTCTAGGTAAACTCTCCAGGGTCTTTTGTAACAGTATTAAATAAATAATAATAAAAATCATGGTGACTACAGCCAGAGCTCCAGAGCTGGAGTACACTTTCTTTACTTAATTAGAAAACTGGCAAGATGAACTACTATGATTTGCTAGGTTTTTTTTAAACAGTCTCCAGTTTCATGTGGTATTTGTTGGCTCTGTGTACCCACTGCAAATCAAAGCTGACATTTAAATGAACTTATATCCCATTAATCCCTCTTACTTTGCAGATCTGATGCGCATACACACTAGGATACTGAGTGCAGTATTTTTTGAATATATTTTAACATGAGTGTCATACCCAAGGCACATTTATTAAATCAGCTCTGGTTACCCAGTTTCTCATGTCCAAATTCTACCACTTGCATTTCTACCAAATTCTCTATAGGTCAGCTTTATAGAAGCCAGCAGTGTATCAGCATTTTACTTGCTATAATTATATTACAGAATCTGACTATTTAGTATTATTTATTTCTAAAACTCTGGGATGTTGAGAGAGAAGTTTTGTAAAGTTCATGATATATAAATATAAAACTGTCTAGAAACAGAGAATGCAAGAATGCTTTAGATTCACATCATAGAGTATTAAGTAAAGTCTTACGACAATGCTGCTGTCTTGTGTATATGGATATTCCCCAGCACTCTAATTTGAATCTTTTGACTTCCCTAAAATTGAGACAAACAGTTGGAAGAGTTGCATCAGCTGAGCTGAATACTGCTGTGCCTTTGTGTCAGCTCTGGGTATTCATTCTTTCTCAGAATTCAAAGAACAAACTATTCGTTCTAAGGGATTGCCTGAGTTCTGGAGGAAGTTTCCTTCTCCTCCTCGTGCACTACTCGGCTGATAGCATTGCTGCTGACTTCAACCACGATGCCAACCCACTCTTTCTGAGGCTTTTTTTTCAGGTACATCAATATGTTCCAAATGTAATTGCATTATAGGAATGTTGGTAAAAAATTATCATTTTAAAAGTGGGGGGTTAACACCTTTGTACAACTTCCATTAATAAAAATCAAAAGGAGAGATTAAATAAGATAGGTAACTATTACCTGAACTGCCATTATAGTCACACAGTGGCTGTTCACAGACAGATTCATATTCAACATTCAAAGAACATTGTTTCACCTTAGGTGAAGACAGCGAGACAGCAGAAAAATCCACCATATCACGTATTAACATTCTACCCGTGTACAAACAACACTAACTCAGAAATACCTGTTTGTTCCACTGACAGCTAAGGAGATGAAAACAGACAACTACATTCTAACCATCTGTTGGCCAGTACATGGGAGAATCAAACAGAGGATGCTCTTTCATAATCATAGTCCTGACTTAGAGAACATAATTATACCAGACACAGATTTGTTGAGAAAAAAACATGGAACTGCAGTGTTCTTTCCATAACACCTTGATGTGATGCAACCCTTTCCATTCAGCTTTCAATAAAGTGCACTTTTATATTGCAGGGGATACCCATTATCATCTCATTTTCCCCGAAGGTGTTCCCAATATACACACAGTGATTTTAGTCCCTTACTGAAAGCTACTCTTTATGAATTATGGTTCTCCTTATGAGCTGTAAGGACTACCAGCATTGTCTAGAAACCAACATAACACAAATGTCCCAAACAGGATTCCACTCATGCATGGCACTATGTTCTCATCCTGATCCGGTCTTTAACAGCTGCATATTTACTACCTTATGCAGTGTATTTGGGGTCTGTATCAAATCCCCATGAGAGCAACAAAGTTCTTTTTTTCAGATGAAATAGGCTTCCAGAAGTGAAAACCTGTCTTGATACCCTACTATTGTTTGATTCCATCTTCCCCCCTGCCCCTATTAATATCTCTATTCAGTGGTTAGATGTAAAGAATTGTGTTCGACTGCTTCCAGGTTTTCAAAACAGAGGGTTTTTTTCTAGGCATTAAAGGCTTGTCTTAGTGAGACGTTCTCTCTCAGACTCCATCTGTCAGCAGTTCTCCAGGGTCATAAATCTTATGGGATGTCAGATGTTGCTAAAGGAAGAACCATTCTCCAAGGAGGAAATAAATCTCATCCCCCAACTTTTTGAGGTGAAAGTGAAAAGTCTCACAGACATGGAAGCCTTTGAGAAGGTAATAAGAAAGATCATGAGACCTGGTCTGGTTGAAAGCTCGCCATCCCTATTTGACACTAAAAATCTATACTATGGTTTCAGTTCTTTCTCTTTGGATTCACTTATATAGGTAGCCCTCCAGTCTTGAACTGGCTCCTAGTTGTCTGCTTTTACAGGACAAACTGCTTCCCCTTCAAGGTTACTTATTAGCAAGGTTTTTTCCATCATGGCTTATTAGGTAATAATAGTTGGACTACAGCAAGTAGAAACAGCTGCAGTAAGTGACAACCATAGGTATTTACATGAGCTATTAAGTTTTGACAAACTAGTTTGTTTAGCATTTTGACCAGATTAACCAGCAAGACAGAAGGTATTGACATCACTTCTGTAACCCTTATGCCCACAGTTTAATCAACAGGCTATAATGGAGTAGGTGACAAGTCAGTAGGAAGACATACTGCAGGTCAACAGAGCAAAGTTATGCTGATTCTGATTGTTTAAGACCACATTTTTTAGTCAGTACTGGAAACAATATCCCAGAGCATAGTTTTGAAACCCACTAGTATTCCAGTGAGTCCTTTTCCACTGAAAGGGGAGTCTCCATCTGTCTGGAGTTCTAGTTCTAGCTAGAAGACAGTTTGACTCAAGTTGTCTGGAGCTATGATAAAAGCTTTCTATGGGCCACAGTATTGTAAACTGGCAGGCTAAACATCCTTAGAGATAACAGCTCCATCATTCTACAAGGTGATGGAAAGCTACACCACCATGTATTCACCACTCTCCTGTTCTTCTGACAGGTAAGCTATAGTCTAGAGGCAAAAGCCTAGCTGGAGCCACAAGGCAGTCTTTCACAGCTGCATATACCAAAGCTTCACTCAAGGGGGAGCATAGAGGTGATTCTGCTTGTGATGTGTAGATGTTTTGCTCGCAATGCGGCTGTCCTTGCTACCTTTGAAGAAGGAAGCAGACTATCATTCAAAGCAACTTGGAGGATGCTTTTATCTTCCTTGACTTGCTTGTATTTTCACCAAAAATCTTTTTAACTCCCTTCAGGTCACTGATAGCATATCAAACAGCTTTTAAAAAACACATGAGTAGATTTATTGATATATGCATTTCCTTTTTAACTTACAAGTAGAGTCTCACACTAATTTTCAATCTTATGTTAACATTAATAAAACATTTAAAAGGTTATATAATAAAATCCAAAATTTTCAGATGTACAAAGTAAGAGATAGGGATTAGACAGTAAGTGCTTTCTGTTTTTATGAAACGTTGTAGTGCCAGCCTCCATCCCATACCATAGTTCAGAGTTTCAACAGCCTATAACAGCTGCAGCCACAGATCTACTGCTTGGTATTGATCCAGTGGTATCTATCAACACGCAGTCCTGTGAAAGCAGCTGTTGGCCTGTAGACTTTGTAACCCCTGTGCTGGGCATAGTATGACCCATCAGTCATATAGGTCTTCCTATGAAGATACTGAGACCAGGGCTGTATGGGTGCCTTGCAGTGGTCACTGAACTAAACGGCAAGAAATGAGATAATGTTAAAATGTATTGGGGAAAGAGGGGAAGATTAGTCTGGCCATCAGTTAAGTCTATTGCATTCCTTCATGATGGAACCTAGAGGCCAGATGCTAGCTCCTACGGAAAGCCACATAGCATTACCACATGCTTACCTGGTAGACACTGTTAGGATTGCTGACAGTGGGGATAGCTTTTGGCTCCTTGTTGAAGCTCTCCTCATCTGAAGAAATGCCAGAATGACAGTCTAGTGCTGCTTTGTCAACAGCATAGCTGATCTGCTGAGGCAGCTCTGGGTTCTCCTCTCCTTCAAAGTGCGCAATTGTGAAGGGCCGGTTCTTCTCACCATACCTGAAAGTGACTGTATTTGTATAATGCAGCTCTGCATAGCAGTATGCACATTTGTTAGTAGTCAGCTGACACTAGGAAGTAAGTATACCCTCAGACATTAAGACTCTACTAACGGGCTTGGAGTTGATCAAGATTGTACAGGGCACTTGACACGTTAGTCACAGCTTCTCAACTCACCTGCAACACACCTCAAACGGATCAACCCATAGTGTCATCTCTTTTGGCAAACCAAGCTTATTAAAGTCCACATTACTCTCCACACAAGCTTGCTCCAGCAGTGGATCTCTTGTCTGATGTTTGTTTATCCTTATACACCTAGGTGAGGACAAAGTATAGGTGGATTTGAGAGTTCACTGCAACTTTGAAAGTTCTGCTTATACAGAAGTACACTTAAGTTCACTATTTATTTTCTCAACACATTTAGCCTGTTGATGCAAGTTCTTACTGGTAGCCCCAACAAGCAAGTTAGCCTAACAAGCTGATTTATGAACCCAAACAAGGTTTTGTTTGTTTTAAACACAGCAACTCACTTTATGAGTAATTTTTGAGAATGAAAAGCGGTTACAACAATTCCACAAGACAGTTTAAGACCACTTGAATTCTGCATACAAGAAGTCAGAGGGCTACTCAAGACACTTTGTGCATATTGTCTTAAGATTTCCACCTCAGCTCTCTAGTCATACCTACACAGGCACACTGAAAACACTTTCAAAATAGGTGCATCTTTACCTGTTAATAACACTTCTTCCCTCAAGCTTAAGGGATAGCTATGTGGTTCTCTTTCAGTTTTGTGTCACTTATTTCCAACTTAAGGGCTGCGGGCATTGAAAGGGTACTTGCTGCATCGTCAATGTCATGCAAAGGCTCCATTCCCCCTCCTCTTCTACTAAGGGCCCTCTTACCTGAAGGCTTGTCCTCTGGATGGATTGTCCAAGTACCAGTGATTCTTATACTTTTCGAACAGTATTGTCGTCAGCTTAGCTGCAAATTTCTCCATTTTATGCTTGCTCAGCTTGTCTTCCCTTTTCACTAGCCTTGTGATGAAGAAGACTGTGGCAGCAATTTCATCTTTCATTTTAAATTGAAACGCACAAGGTGCTTTAGCTGTTGAATAGTCATCAGTAGAGATGAGACACTACACTAGAGAGATTTAATAACACTAAGGTACTATCAAGTTCCAAGGATAGATATTGCAAAACCTGCATAAGCCATGACAGATAAAGCCTAGATAAGCTCAATTGCCAAACAACTGATAAATTTAGTTCTGGGTAGTGAAACCAATTTAATGCATTACTAGATGACACTCACACTAAGCAAGTTAACAGAGTATTAAAAAAGAGTTTAAAAGATAGTAGTCCTTTTTATATATCACTTACATATTACAGTCAACAACTAACAGTTCTTACAATTACATAGTTTTTTTATATATAATGAAGACCACAAACATCACCTTCTCAGACCAGAGTTGTTGAAAACCTGAGATATGCTTTATAAACAGCTTCAAGTAGTCACCAAGGAAACAGATCTAATGCTACAAGAACATACATTACTTATATTTGGGGGGAAGAACCACCACCCAAATCCTCCATCACTCTTCCTCTAATGTAGCTTGCTTAGGGTTTACATAGAACAGGAAATCATGTGGCTCTGAGGAATGTAACAATATTCAGGTGTGCACCATTAGACTAACTCACATGCTGGTTTCAAAGCTATTTCCAATCTACTTGGTTTTATTCCAATATCAGCTCCTTCTTTCAGGATTAATTGATTCAGTACTGTATTCTGTTGTGTCCATCAGTCTATCTCATAAACATCTGTGAAATATTTAAGTGAAATATTCACCATGAGAAAAATAGTACCAGGCTTATTAATTAATTATTAAAATTGCACTTGACTGCTTCCAACAGACTTTACAGAACACAGTTACTTTCCTTATGAAGCCCTTACATTTGGTATTCTTTATTTTGAAAATTGCATGACTCTATATTTATCATAACATTAATCTTCCTAGTGATCTATATAAATGTTCACATTATTAGTATAGCTTTATTTTAATTTTGAAGCATTTCATACAAAGTGTGAATGGCTCTGTTAAAGAGTTCATACACAAGTAGTTTCTCAAATGTGAGTGCTTCATTGTTTAAAATTTCAGGCAATAATTACCTGGGGCACATTCAGAGAAGAGCTGATGTGTTCTTTTCTCCCTTTGCTGTCTCAGCAAGTTGTGCCTCCAGTGTCAGATATCAGGAACTGTCAAGACAAAAGAACAAATTAAGGTAAAAAGAGCTGAGTATTTAAACTGGCTCTTAATTTGACTGTAGATGTTGCAGCCAAGCAATTCAAGTGCTTACATTTCAGTCTTGTGAATAGATTGTGATACAAGACAGGGGGTAAGAAAAATAAAGCATGAAGGCACAAATTCATAGAAGTACACATCTTTGCAGAAGTGTACCCTAAACCATAACTATTTCTGGATTCCTTTTCTCCTCCACTCACATAGTTAGTTCCTTGCTCTTTACAGTTTCTTTCTGCATCACAAAAAAATACTTACCAAGGCATTTAGTAGAAACTCTGGTTTTAAGGAATGACTAATAAATGACAAGGAAAAAAGATGTCTTTTCTTTCTTTTTCTCACATATCAAAATACTTCCTTAGCGAACGGGGACCTTTCAATAACCACTCAAACGAAAGAGAAATCTAAGTCTGAGACAGATAATGAATCTTCAGAAAAAGCATTCAGCAGCGCCACGAGTTGAGCTTTAATATAGTACACCAGTGTTTTGACCACAAGAGTATCCTTATCACGTGCTCTGCACTGCACTTGGTTGCTTGTGATGACACATAAGGATTTTGTTCCATACACAAGCCATGAGTCATTCCTTCCCTTTCACATATAGCATAAGAGAGCAATGGTAGCCTGTTCTATGCTTTTTGGAGAATGATGTAGGACAACAGGAAATCACTATGTATTGCCAGGAAGAATTTCCATACAACGTGTTTTAGGAGTTGGTTAGCCTCTTTCTATGCAGCCTGTGAAGATTTTTACCTGCTGCTCACTGTCTGCATCCAGCACACCAAAATTAGCTCTGGGCAACAGATGAGCATTTCTTGAACAGGCAAACTGGATTTTCATGCCTGAGGCCTGAATTTTATTCTAGAGATTAAACTTGCTTTAAAAATGTCAGGCAATTGATGGGTCATTTTCTGATTTGAATGGATTCCTTTGTAAACACTGAAGACCATGTTTACAGTCACATTAATTTTTCTTTGTTTTTAAACATCTGTTGCATGGTGTCAAAAGAACAAAAAAAAAGTTCTCAAGTGACTTGAAACTTTTGATCACATAGATTTTGTTACAGAGGGTAGCTGAATTGCATAAGAAGTGGGTGTTATAAAAAATGGGGCTTTGTTTCTCATTTTAAGAGTGAATCCATCAATGAGGGGGCTTAGACTAACAGATACAGCTAGATACACATCTCCTATAAGTAGATCTTCACAGACTCATTCTTGACTTCACTGTATGCCTTATGGTGGATTGTCAGCTCTCTGAACAGCACTGGAACAATCTTCAATCCTGAGAGGCAGAGCTATACATTCCTGAAAACCATTCCGGCATTCTCATCTAGTCACCCTTGAGATCCCCACATATTATTTCGCCAAAGATGACACTTGCTTCATGAAATATCTTAAATGTCTAAGAATTTTCTACTGGAGTTATAAACAAGTATCCCAAAGCTTTGCAGAGGAAAAAGCTAAGATACATGCAAAGTATGAGGCAAATGCAATGAACTGATCCCTTTTCTAGTGTCTTTACCTCTAAGAAAATGTGGCTGGGAGCAACTACCACAGATCTGGGGTTTTTTAAGTCTGCTGACAAAGTCGGTTACTAGGAAAATATCAAATGAGAGAAGATTTGCTACCTAAAAATGACGGATAATGCACATAATTATAGTTTTTGAAGAAGTTCTCAATAACAGTTTAGTCCACTCAGGGTTTCATGCACAATCAGAGACATATGGATTGTGAATCCTCTAGGGATGATGCTGTCTTTCTTGCCAAAGCTTAGGAAGTTGCTGTTTAGTCTGGTTTCTTTGCCTTCATATCATTTTTTCACAATATCATATTATACTCTAATAAAAGATATGACTTCTTCCTATAAACCTTGTTTTCCTTTTATTCTTGAACTATCAAGGCTAAAATAACATTCCCACTGCAAAACAGCAGCAGACATCATAGGGAGTCCACCCCCTGCCCTGGAGTCCGTAATTTGATCATAGTTTCCATGTGGGATCTGACCATGACACAGTTCAGTCTCAGGAATTATCCAGTTACTGCCTTTTCCTCAGTAAATGCCAAGCTGGTTTGGATCAGTGGGACACATCAGTTTATGGGACTTCCAACTGTCTTCTGCCTTCCTACTTTCTCCAACTTGTCCAGGCAGGCCCTGCGAGTTAGGAAATTCTGTGACAAAAGACTCAAGTGACTAGATTCCACAAAGGACAATCAAAGAGAAGTCTGAATCCCTACAATACCTTGTTTTGTTGAGTTACTTGTTCCCATAGTTAACATATAAACTGCAAGACAGCAGTAAACAAACTCTTCACCTGAGAAACCAGATTACAGCAGTGCAATCAGTCATGCAATAAGGTGCTATTTCTTGGATGTTAGAAGGCAAAACCCAGGCCAAACTGCACATATTTATAACAACAAACACAGGAAAATTTAAGCGAAGTTCTTGGCAATTCATCCAGTTGGCTCTAATTATTAAGGTTGTCATTCACATAGAAGTAAGGTTCTGAGAATTTTTTAACTTGGTATTTTTAATATCATGCAGGAGTTCAAAAGTACTTCTGTTAATGGCACAGAAATCAGAATAGCAGAGAATATTTCTGGCTTCCCATTTCAGTGACAAGAAAAACTGGCTCTTTTAATCAGGTAGATTCACTGAACTCGAACCCTTCATAATGCTGTCAGTTGTCACTGACTTGAAGAAAATGTGGCTCTGGGTACTCTATTTGGATAATAAGCAGCTAAGAAATAAAATGTCAAAACCAAAATTTGAACAGTCTATCCCAATGTGACATCCGTTAAATAACAAGTCAACAAATTGTGCTCCCACTCATTCCCAGTTGCACCCAAACAGAAACTGTTAGCATCCCAGCATATTTTGCAACAAACATGACGAATAGCCAAGTGTTCTGACTGACATGATGCATGAGATAAATGAGTAGATATTTGCGCCCTTTGTTAAATGGTGCTGTTGTTTTTTAATCCTTATTAGGAACAGAAAAAAAACAAACCACTAAAAAAGACTGCATTACAGCACCTGGACATTCATGGGATTCATCCAGAGCTCACTGATATCAATGGAAATCTGTCCAAAAACTTCAGTGGGATTCGGATCAGGCCCCTAACTCAGCACAAGCATTCTTAGCCAGATTAAATTATGGGTCTCCTGGGTCACCAGGCAAGCCTAGGCATGAACTACAAAGGGAAAGAGTCAGACATAGTTTCTCTAGTAACTGCAGGCCAAACCAAGCGCAAACAACTGTTTCCCTAAACACACTACTGGCAAGAGTCACCCCTGCAGAATTTTTTGCAGTTTTCTTGCTTTAAAGGATTGAGTACATGGAACTAACAGAACAAAGTGCAGCTTGCCAGTAGCAATCTCCCTTCTACAAGCCATTTGATTTTTGTGGATGATGGATAACAGACAATTTCTCCAGGTAAGCAGCTGAAGTTCATAACTATTGATATAAAAATCAATAAGCCTGAGTTATTTCCATATGGGAAAATATCCTAGGTGACAATCTTCTTAGAGAAAAGCACTTTGCATTTGCTTTGTCAGGCTATATACTGTCCTGATCACATTCAGAAGTATCATGTAACAGCAATGTACAAACAAAAGTAGTGCTGCATGAACACAGCACCAATTCAATTGACTATGTCATTATGTAGGAGAGCGGAAGAAACCTCGTATCTGGATGTTAAAAACTTACACCTTTATTTAAATCTTGCAGTCTCTGTGCAAAGAATTATTTTTGAATGAAACAAGACAGAAACTGATTCCAATCAAAGTCACAAACTAAAATTTTAATATGTTGATTGCTCACAAATTTTTCTCTTTCAGCTTATATAAGTAGACACTTTCTGGGCCTGATGAAAGGGCTTAAGAATAGGTATTTCAGAAATTAACCATGTTCCAATTAAGGTTTTCATCTTTACTTGATTACTTAGTTACTCAGTGGGTGTTCTGTAAAAACCTAAGTGATAGATACTAACAGATAATATTTCTGGTTAAAGATTTTTCCATGAGTACTGTATTTTAGTATGCAAAGCACACATGACAGTATGACCATGCTAATTACACTGATCAGGAGGAGCCTCGTGCCCAAGGAAAACACTACTGGTGTAAAAGGTCTTTGAAACAAGGTCTGTGAGAACACCCATATTGTGCAGGTAAGCAGGCAAACCACGATGGTATGGCAAAACAGTGTCATACAGGGCAGATGCAGGAGATAAGATGTAACAGCTAAGGAGGTATATTCCACAACTGTAGAAGATGTTCTGGCTAGTAACTGCATCTGTAACAGTTGACTTCAGGACCTGCTTTTACACTTATTCTGTGAACTGTCATCTTCCTTTGCAGAAGAGAAAAACTTTGCGGTTCATGGGGCTATGTAGCAATGTTTAGCACCTTCTAATACTTTTAATTCAATTCATATTATGATATAGGAATTGGTAAAAGCTTAAATTTGCTTGAAGAGGACCTTAAGTGTTTGAGCACCACATACTGCTAGATTTTAATTTAAGATCATGAGTCTTCAGTGACTTAAGCAATAAAATAAACTTAAAAGAAGACTGGTGCTGGTCTAGCATGTTCTAAAGTTAAACAGCAAAGGAAAGACTGCAAAGCTACCTGGGCTTATTTTATGCAGTCTAAAAACTATTGCTGTAGCCTTGTAAATTTTTTTGCTAATGTAATCAAGTGTTGATTACTTTTGTCAGTTCTTTCTTCCTCCCTATTTGCATGCCACGATTTTCAGAAATGACAAGAGATTTGAGCCATCCAGCTGGACACAATTTACATGGGCCTTATAGAGGTATGCAATTCTCAAAGAGCGTGGGATGCCCAGAAATTTCTAAAGGACAAGCTCTTCAAAAGCATCTCAGGTCAATTAGATACCCCAAATCAATAGACACTCTTGAAAGTCTTATTCTTACAGTGCTTGTGGATAACATCACCAGCTAAGAATCACATCTTGCCGCTGTTGCTAACATAGCAGGGAGGAGCATGTTGGATTTCTCTTGCAGTTCTTCCTCCCACACAAATAGGGGCAATTCAGAGCACAAAATGTCTTTTCTCCTGCTCTGCCTTGGTTGCCAGGGTGGTTAGCATGGAGCAAAGGACAGCCTAAAGGGGGGACAGTCAGCATTGTACCAATCCATATGGGCTTATCTATCTGCCTTCTGCCCCTCCAAACATAAGTGGCAACAGGATGGAGCTGTGTTGGTGCTGATTGTGAGGAAGAAAAGAGCAAAGGGTTACTTAGAGAAACAAGACCTGAAATGCAAGGGAATGAGAGGACTGCAGTGAGCTGAACAGGTCCAGAGCAAGCATATAGAAATGGCTGGCTAGGCCCCCAAGAAACAGGGAGAGAGGTGGTGTGGGTCACCGTTGGGTGAAGATGTGCAGCATGTGCCTCCCACTGCAGCCCAGTACCAGGATCACAAGACATCCATTCTTTTGAGCTGTTAGTCTGTCTTTTTTGGGGCCTCCTTCTATGGCAACTAGACTCCTGATATGAATAAAACCAGGCTGAAGCCCCAGTATCCAGATATCAGCCTAGAGGCGTGTGCCTGGACTGCCACATGTGACACTAAAGCCTGGATTACCTTCAGTGTCTGTGACACAACGTATAGTCATTTGTCCACAGGAGCAGGGCGGAAATTCCCTGTGTGCTCCATATTGACTTTGCCCATAGAAACCTCTTTTGCAACAAAGCTTCCTATGGCAAGAGCCATCTACACGTTTCAAAGCAATGGTCCAGTCTCCATGCACAAGCCCCAGCTGAGTGGCCATGACAACAGAGTGTACACAAAGGTTAGAGGCATGGGGCTGACCCACAGCCCAGACTGGGGACACTCCAACCCAGGAGTCCCAGGGGAAGACATGGGGCACCCAGGGACCACCTAAGGAACCATCCCCAGAGATATGTCTGCCAGTGAAAGACTGCTGGGTACTCAGTGAATAGGTTGCTGTGCTAGCCATGGAAAAGGGAAGGAAAGAAGAGTGAAGAAGCTAGCTGTCTTTCCCTTTCCATTAAATCTTTTTAAGTATTTTATTATAAATGCAGTCCTTATTAGGATTATTACAAGGTAAGCTTCTTGAGGGTAAGTTCTGAATTCTTTTTATGCATTTTAACAATAAGGCATTTATGGGTGAAAGCTAGCAAAATTGTTTAATTTGCAGACAAACTTATCTTTGTAACTTCACAGACTCTGTCTCATTCCTGATTTAGAAATAGCCCGATAAATCTATATAAAATAGTTTTCTCACATTATTAATTGCATACATATGTATTAGGCACAAGGCATAATCAATTATAACTACTTACACATATTCAGTTTTGTCCTGCAGAACAGATTTGCTAATTTCTTTAACTACCACAAATTAGTGTAAAAGGTTTGAGCAGCCTGACATCTGACTACCAACACTATCTGTGTTCCTATATTTTTCTGGAAAAAAAAGCTTTCTGAAGTTCAGGGAACTAGTGAAATTCTACCATTCTTACTGCTGCTGTAGTGACATGCAGTTTCTTCTGAAAGCTTTTAAATGGAAATTGCACAAAACCCATACTGTAGGACATTAACTCAAATGCCCCAACTAGGGAACAAGAATAAGTGGGATCACTGTGACATAAGCACTAACAGCTGATATGCTGTAAACAAGGTAGAATGTTATTTGTGTTGAACATTTTGTCTTGGCCCAAATTTGCAGCTATATTTGCACTTCCAGCTCTGAATACAGCTACCACTTAGTCCACATTCATGCAGCAAGGACTGCATGCCAAAGCTTTTCTCATTTCCCATTTCCATTGTGGTGCATTATAATAATTTAAATTTGAGTCTTGCATTGCTTTGTCTTTGCACTCCTGAAATGATCTTTGTGATGCATCCATTGCAGTTTTTAATTATTAAGAACAATTAATTTGTGATACAAAGTCTTTGGATTTAGTAGAATAACACTAGGGGTGATATGACCAATGTTTTCCATTATTGTCAATTGCTTGTTGTTATAAGAGCATTTGAGGAGATAGAGTATGTTAATATAATTGTTGGAAGTGCTTTCTTTTTCCTAGGTTTCAATGCCATGACCCCATCACAAGAGTAGTGCTTGGTTTGTAGGCAGTGTAGTTAGCTGATTGTATCCATTACTTCGCAATCACTAACTTCACTGCCATCAAAACAAGGCACAGGATTCCCTGCTACAACCTCAGTACACAAAACTGCACTACAAAATTTCCTTACGACATTCTTATTCCCAGTGCAAAACTATTAATAATGTTTATTCATTTACAGCTTTATTTCCAGAATTTTTGCTGTCCAACAGAAGCGTATGGTATATGTTGGCAATATCAAGTGAAATCTTAGATTTCTTGAAGTTAGTGCTAAAATCCTTAGGAAGTTTCCTGGAGCAAGAATGCTGTCTGTTGTGTTTAAATTATTTAGCCACATGAAGACTTATTGTGTACTTAATTGTTTATGCACCAAGATTGGACTAAGAATTTTTTTGGTTGTACCCTTCAGTTTATGTATCAGGTATTGGGAAAATAATTTTCATTTAGTTTTCATGTCTTATTTAATAAGCTAGTAAGTGAATGCAGTTTTGAACAATGATTAAATGTTAAACTCACGATATGATATGAATGTTTTTTACTCTGACCACTTTCCTTAATGTTCAAGAATTTTAATAATGGAGAAAATACTTACTAGTGCTAGAATCTGCTCTAAGAGTTTTTTTTGACAAAACCCCAGTCTTCATCAAAGTAGGAGTTGAAAGGGAACTGTCTCTTACATTAGCCTAGTTACTAGGCAGTGTAGTTAGCTGATTGCCAAAAGTAACAATCACTAGCCACACAGCCAGGTAAAAAGGTTTGGAAGATATCTCAATGGAAATCAGACGCATGGGAATTTTGACAACAGGAGGCAGATAGACTAACCTCTTTGCAGAAGCATCTAATAGACAGGCAAGACAGTGAAATAAAACAAGTGAAATGTACTGGATTGCCTGTCACACATGCAAGAGACATTAGTACATTTGTCAAGCTAATTTAACTGCACCTTACTGTGTGATACACTTTATACACAACTGTATTGCATACAGGACACTAAAAACATGAGAACAAAATGAAAGGTTTTTTTCTTCCCTAAATTTGCAGACATCAGCTGCTGTTCTGATTGTGCTAGTCTCAGCCTTATCTCAGCCTTACACTTGTCCAAGGCCACTGTTTTCACATTTACCTCCATTTACTTTTGTTGAATAAATAAAATTGAGGCCTGTGGTGGCAGCTAATTCTGTTCATAGAGAGGCCTGAGGCTAGACTTGAGTGAAAATGGCCCGAAGACACTGGAAACGAGATGTACAATGTGGTCAGCCTTCTGGTGTTCCATTCTTTACTGTGACAGGCAGTGTGTCCCTTACCGTGCAGCTGGGTCCAGACTCCCCAGGCATGTCTGTGCTGCTGTGTCCCCTCTGAGATGGCTTCACACCTTCACTACAGTCCTCTCTCCTGGCACCAGATGCCAGTGATGGCAGGGAAAAGGGCCCCAGAAGAGAGGTCACAGGTACCTACCACAGCAGGTGACAGTGGCAGGGACGTGTCAGTGGCATGGGCAGCACCAGGGCTTCTTCATGGCCGCAGGCCAGGAGCAGACAGGCTGAGCTGGGCAGGCCCACCTCATGGAGAGGGGCACCGAGATGCAGCCCCATGCGGCGCCACAGAGACAGAGCCAGGACAGCACCCGATGGCGCCTGATGGGCCCCTTGTCTTTGCTGGCTCAAGCCCAGCCAATGTGGGCTTTGCCCGCCCCTTCTGAACCTCAGCCGTGCTCCCACCACCGCTCAAGTCCTGTCTCGGTGCTGCCACCCTGCGACATGAGGGGATCCTGCCCGGGAAGGGACCCTGCTGTACGGCGAGACCCTACCCTGTGAGGGGATCTTGCCCCATGAGGGTGCCCTGTATTGTGAGGGGACTCTGCCCCGTGAGGAGACCCTGCCTGCAGCCTTACACCATCTCTGGGGCTGCACACCTCTCTGCAGAGTCCTGCACCTTACCTGGGGCCTCATGCTCCTCCTGGGGCCCCTTTCCAGAGCCTACACTTCTCCTGAGGTCCCCACACCTTCCCTGGGGCCTCACACTTCCTCCCGAGGCCCTGTGCTCTCCCAGGGGCCCCACACATTTTGCCTGAGCCCTGCATCCTCTCCAGACACCTCACACCTCTCCAGAACCTCATGCCCTCCCTGCACCACCACCCCCCACCTTCCCCAGTGCCCTTAATGTGATTTTACTTTCCAGAGAGAAGCACTGCTCTCCAGGGCCCACAACTTTTCTAGAAGTATGAAGTACTGCATGCCCCCAGCTTGCTAAATCTTTGTTGCCTCAGTTCCTGGGAGGAATTAATTCTCAGGAATGAATAATGACTCATGCCAATAAGCTCTGGATGACAGAAGAGCCACAGCCCCTGGTGTGCACAACTGAGATATTTCAACTGATACCTAACAGTCTTGGGATCTGGACACTGGGATCACTAACCTTCTGAATGGTCCCAAAATACACTATGGTTCAGTTGCCTTCTGTGAAGGATGGTGGTGGTAGGAGCACTTGATCATTTGCCTCTCATTTGCCTTATTTAGAAAGTGAGAAAAACAGTGAGAAAGAGAGACTATCGGACACTCAAAGCATGGAGAAAATTAAAATAAAAGAAAAATGTCTTCAGCAGGTAAGAACCACTGATCCTGAACTGATTCTGACTCTTTTTTCATAAATATTTCCATTCACCGTGTGTCATTTGGTGGAATACTGGAACTTTGGAAATGACATGATGAACAGTAACAAAAACCACCTGGACCTGGTCCACTGTGTGGTTTGCATGATGCAGCCTGTTTCTTGGGGTTAGCTTAAACTTATTCCCAAATTATATTATTAGGTCATGCTGGCTTGGTGCAGGGCTGAAAGTAGTAGGCTGTGTACTTAATTTCTTCATAGTAAGCACATAATGTCTGTTCTGATTTAGTATCTACAAGTAGCCAACTGAGAGTGCCCATATTCAAAAGTGGATAATTTTGCGGGGGGAAAAAACACTAGTGCTGCATGTACTTTCACACACAAAATCCTGGCATAAAGACATTGAAGCACAGCTCAAAGCACAAGTTTATTTCTTAGTTGTCTTAGTTGTTAATAAATCTTCTCCATTAGCCTGTGCCCAGCAGCAGCTAGTGCCAAGAGTTCATTGAATGAGAAATGTGGGAAACTTTATAGTGGGCGGTTATTAAATCAGCTCCTGTAGAAATGCTTCTGCCTTAGCCTGTCACTCAGGGACAGGTTTAGGTGACATTTTTAGAGAGCTATAATTCAAGAACTGCTAGACCAAGCCATTTCAAATTTTGTAGCTGCAGAACGAACTGTAGATTTTAGCAAACAACCTCAAAACTGAGTTTATAGATGATGCTGTCTTTCCAAAGGAAGGCGTAACTGGGATATTGTAGTGCCTTTCAGGTTGGATCCTTCTGGACTGTGCAGAGCCTTCTGACTTAGTGGAGCTTTACCTCCACTGACACCAATCTGGCATGCAACTACCCACTCAGCACTTCAGTTAACAGTTCCTGTAGTCTGTAATTGGTGGATAGGATCAATAAAATTTAGCATGCTATGAGGTATATATACTCATGTTTATACAGTGACTCAGTCATTAAATTGGCTATGAAAAGAAGCAAAATAAGTGACATGGTATGCAGATCACTGAGGTTCATCTCCTGAAAAACAGTGGAATTGGACCAAGTACATAGAGCTTGGGGTTTCTCCTACTACTTTGCCAAGAAAAAGAAGATGCAGACAACAGTTGTGCTTGCTATTGAGACACTAATATAAACTTCTACTGAAGCCCCTATTAATCTAACTGGTGAATGAGTGTTCCACATATATACCATTAATATAATTCACACAAGTAATGGAAACTAAGACAACTAGTATTAAATATTGTAATAACATTTTCAGCCTGACTCTGTAATTATACTTTTTTTTTTTCTCATTTTAGTAAAACGTTCCACATTTTTAGTGAAAAGCCTGTAGCCTATATTTGGAAAGCAGGCCAGATGAGAGCAATCTGCAAGAGGTGCAGAAAGGTGCTGAGGTGTGCAAGTCTTTCCTGCAAGTCAGCGATCCTCTTTTTCCAATTAATAATTCCAGAATACATCTCATCCATTATCATCAATTAGCCTTCTTTCTGAATTCTGGCTGAAGCTAACAACAGTTCCCTGAATCTTCCATTCATTTTTTTAAAATTCAGTAACAATATATGATAGCAAGGTTTTGCCGCTTTGGGCATCTGGCAGCCGTAAAGATGACTGATTAATTTCAATGAGTAAATTACTTTATACAACTACAGGACATGCTATAAGCCTCACATAAGTCTAAGAAAATTAAAATTAATGCACTGAATGAAATAAGAATAGTGTTCACATTATTATCAGTCATAGGTGTCCTTTACTGTTCAAATCCAGACTTCAGACTTGATACAGACATTCTGTTCCTGCAGCATGTCCCCTGGGAGAGCAAAACCTGCAAGCTCTGTTGTGTAGATCTAGGAAGTGAATGTGGTACAGGGTACAGGGTTTTTTAGAAAGAAAGCTTAGCTGCATTAACACTGTTATTTCACAAACTGACAGTGAATTCATTTATTAGAAATGCTTATTTTAATTAGTTAGCTAATTTCATATGAAATAGTAGTGAGGCACATGGCAAAAAAGCTATTGTCTTTTGGATGTTTATTTCACTGGACTAGTCTATAATTCATTAATTCCCACAGGCTTTACAGGATAGTTTATGATTAACAAAGAAATTTCAAAATTATAAACACTGCAAATCTGAGTAATCAGTTTAATGCATCTAAAATAGAAATGTGAATAGATCTTTGTATTGCTAGACATTTTTCCAGTCTGACCACTTTTTCTTTTTATCTTGGTCTTATTTGGCTATCTTTAGTTAGTAAGTTCTAAGGTACCATCAGTGAGCTTGACCTGTGGACTGCCTTCCTGACTTGAACTTGTACTGCCTCATCACCACAAACTTGCCTGATGATCTGGTCTCTTGGTTGAACCTGGTTCGCACTCCCGGACATGCACTGCTTGCCTTACCTGGGTATTGTGTTTACATCACAGTGAATAAAAATATTCACTGTATATTCAAAATATTCATATTAGTGAATAAAAATACAGCTTCCTATTGTGATCTAAGATGTCGGTCAGTTTTGCTTTTATCAGCTCAGGTATTTTACTTTCCTTTTGTGAAAGGGGAATAACAGTAAAGGATAAGAATTCAAATTCTAGAATATTGGGTGGGGGTTACTTTTCAATATCAGGACTCACAAACATCTAGAGCTTGGGCTTTGTCTTTTATGCTGTCATCTACATTAATCTGTTGGGGAGGGAAAAAAGCTGGCAATTTTTTTAATTAGGCTTAAATCTGATTAAAACTTGGAAAGGGTTGTTGAAGAAACCACTTTAAATGATGAAGATTCCTTAATTTCTAAAATCAAATTGCATGGAAGAAGTTGTCATTAGACAAAAGAATTCACTGCACTAAAAAACAGGGGGTTTCCCTATCAATTTTACATTATCTTTTCTTAACCACTTCTAGATTAAAAAGAACAAATAAGAAACTCTTTTTCTTTTCTTTTTTTTATTAGTCATATGCTGAGATGTGCTCCTTTCTGGCATTGGTTGACGGTTTTCCCAAAATACTTCCTGGAATGTCTGTTTTGTAACAAATTGCTAGGAATTTATGAAAACAATTTAATATGTTTTTACACAGCTTAAGAAGTAATGTCTCACTGTAGCTGAAAGCTGTTCATTTCCATAAGGCAAAAATATACAGATGTGCTCCGTTGTCTGGGAATCAGAATACTAAAAAAATCTTAGTAGGAATTTATTCTCCCTAGGAAATTATTTTTTCTTCCAACTGTATAGAGAGAGGAGCTTTAACAAGTTCTAGAATGTATACTTATCTTCTTGTAAAGAGAAGAACTTGGACCATTCGTTGAAGAGAGTCATTAAATGTTCCATAGTTCAAAACTGGGCTAAATTCCATCATCTTTGAAATTATCACAGTTTTAAATCGCTTCTACAGAGTAGCAGAGACTGGCTTAATCCAAAGGTGCATACTGAAGATAAAAGTTTTCTCTCGTTGCACCTCTCACATGAAAAGGTTTTTGTAATGAATCATTATGCATATGAGAGTCCTGAATTACCCCGATTTTATAATCTCAAGATGCTATAGAATAGTATTTGCTAACTTTAGTATGTATATTCATCTTGACATTTGGAGTGATTCCTTCTGATTTGAGGAAAGAATGATTATTTCAAACCTCATGTAAATCTAGGAAGAGAAGATTACTCTCCCAAGTGGTGTGTTTTCAGGATCTCAGGAAGAAAGAGAAATTGAAGTACTTTATCCAGTAACCTGTAATGCCTGTTTCTGCTGTATGTTCACTCTAGTTCTCAGCTTCAATGAGGAATTTAAAGTTTACAATCAAATTAAGTATTACATGCTTTCAATTCATTTTTCTGAGCTTATTGTGGTAAATACATTTCTTTTCAGGCCAGGAGAAGAGAAGAAATACTAGCTTTCCTGAGGAAACAGAGAGAGGAAAGGATTGCAGTAAGTCTGATTCCTTTTTATTATGGATGCATCTCAAGGTTTGTGCATGCTGACAATACAGACAGCATTCAAAGTACCATAGTCCAGTGTATGAGGGTTCATGGGGTATTGCAAACTATACCACGGTATCAGTCTTGCATAGCAAAAGCACCTCAGTTTGAACTGAGTAAGCATGCAGAAAAGTTGGTTTTATTCAACAAACTCCCTAAGCAAAGAGGATCCTGTAGGCTGTGTGATTCTGAAAGTCTCAGGCCAGACAGTAGGAAGCAATAGGCATAGAAGCTAAATGAAGTTTAAGCGAGCTAAATATGGTTATTGGACAATTTCCAATCTGAAAACCGCAAGGAGTAAGACAGTGATATTATAAATACATTAAAGTGTTTGAAGATATAACTGACTGTTTCTTGATGCTACAGTTCATTTTTGTATGGGTATATCTATAATTTAGTCAGCTACAACATGCTGGCCTTGATTACTTTTTCCAAGACAACAGAATAGAAGAGTCGTCAAGAATGGATTGCATGTCTTCTTGCAAACTATCTCAAAAGGATGACATAGTACATCAAAATTTTCACAGAAAATGTGGAGATGCTTGTGGGAGGAGCAGACAGGAACTGAAGCTGACCTCACTGGTGGAGGCAGATAGGGAACAGGGCAAATGTGAGAAAGTGTGGAATCTTGAAAACTAGAAGAATTTAGGACTGAGAAGGGAAATACAGCAGAAGCAGTGACTACAGTGCTGTCAGAATGGCAGTGAGGACTGTGGCAGCACTTTGCTGAAGGCCCTGTATTCTTTATAGAGATACATAATGAAAGGACCACAGTTATTTAAATTAAACCAATTTTAATACAACTATGTGTAAGTGTCTAAATTTCTCAGTTTAGTATGCCGAAGGAATCTTTACAGCCTGTCCATTGTTAGTTGTTTTCATTTTTTTCATTGTTGTCTCAAGGGTTTTTTCCACTGAAACACTAAAACCCAGTTTATAAAAAAGTTATTAAACTGCTGCAAGTTTCACATGCTCTGCTCTCTAAAAAGGTCTCATAAACTAAATTTGAGCAATAAAAGGAAGAACTCTATTTAGAGATTTTTATTATTATCAGTAGTAAACTCTAGATTTACTGATTTATAATGGTTTTGCTCGGCCTGGCCGGATGTTTATCGGGAGAAGAAAATTCAAGAATAAGAGGTCTGTATTATATTAAGGCACTTTTTTCCTTCAGTTGTAATTCATAAGATACAAAGCAGAGATAGATGAGTTTTTACCCCATACAAGGTTAAACATCTGTCCTTCTGAGGAACTACATATCCTAATTAATACAATTTCATTATTCAATAGTAGAGAGTAGAACCGAAATTTTAAAGCTGATAAGAGTAGTGATTTGAGAAGTAACTTGGAAAATAAGATTTCAAAGGATACTTTCAGAAATGACGTATTCATTTTGGACATAAAAGCCTCCTTTTTTCTTCCTCCTCATTTAAGCTTTTAAGTTGGTTCATATTAAGTACTTCCTCTTCTCAAAGTTTATTAAAATGCTGAACCAAGTGTATCTGCTTTGTCCAAATTCTACGCATTAAAGCTAGGCCTGAAATAAAACATAAGTCTCCTTCCTTCTGACACAATAGCTCATTTGAGTTTTATACTCTGGACTACTCAGGTACCATATTAGCACATTAAAAACTCCAAACTCTTTACTATTGCTAGTGTAGTCTTTTGTTTCAGTGTTTGTATAAAGCTGTCTTCCAGGATAAACAGTAAGTTTAGAATGAACTAGTGATAATTAATAAGTCTTCCTCTCTTTTTAGAAATAGCTGATTTCTCATCCACATAAACCAAAGATCAAAACTGATCAAGTAAGGTAAAGAAAATACTTAAAATAAGTTTGGTTTTGGTTTTTTTTCCCCTCTTCTGTCTAAATAGTCAGGCCCTATCTTGGAGGGAAAGGTGTTCTGGTTTTATTATTATTACTATTATTTTCAAAATAACTACTCGGCTTTATCCTATATTAATACCTATTATTATGAAATTTAGACATCAAAAGGTTGAAAGTCTGTTGCTATTGTTCTGTACTTCACTCCTTTACTTTCGATATATGTTCCATTTATTTCTAAATAGTGGTTAAGGGAAGTAAGTGGAAGCTTAAACATTTTTTAAAAGTTATGAAGACTATAATTTTGCTATTCTGGTTGGAATTCAGAAAGTCAGGAAAAAGACCAGTTATCAAAGTGTTTCCATATTTCTGAAAGGGTCAGGAAATATCAGAAAGCCTGTTCCTTTCCAATGCGTGTCATGGCTGAATGGGGGAAGAAGCACCAGTGGGACCTTGTCCCACTGTATCACACTGTATGGATGCTTTCTTTGGTTATATTTTTGCAAATTTTAAGAAGTTTCCATGTTTATTGCCCTGCTATAGATCCAAAAATAGATCACCAAAATAGCATATTATGTCATCATGTCATGTTGCATGAGATGACTCATTCAAATTCTTTGGAAAGTCAGCCTTCCAAATACTGCCACACAAATCCAGAGCAAGGGTTTGATCCTGAAAATTTTTCTGCCTGGATGCACTGCAGCATTCTTGTGGAGCCCTGTTGAAATTGTCTCTGTCATCACACACGTCTGTAAGATACAGCTGGTAAATTAAGCCTTTAGGAATACCTGCAGACTTTGGAAATACGTGGGATGAAATGATCTGAAGCAGACTTACCTTAAGTTTAGGCCAGTGACACAGGTGCAACAGTTGCTAAACCAGGCAGTGAAGGATTCCTTAATTTGTAACAAACAGTAGGCCTGAGAGTGCTGACAATCTTGTTACATTATGTCGGACAGTTTCCTTTCTGGCATTTGGCTGTGACCTCCTGAATGACGCAAATGATGTTATTTTCCAGTATCAATAAGTACCTATTAGAATAAACAGGATCCCTGCAGCTGTCAGGTAGGGACTGTGCAAGCAGAAACACAAGTTTAAGGTCATCCACTGTTACTGTTAGTCTGGGATTGAGAAGAATTGGAAAACTGCCCCACCAGAGCTACAACAGCATGTTTTGGCTACATGCAGTGTTGCCCTTGCTTTCCCTTTATGCTGTCTTTGCCAAAGGGATTCTCTCTTTTTTTAGTTTAAAAGGCAGTTTATTTAACTGGCCTTGTATGTGTAAGTTATTTCTCAATTCAGGATAGACAGGATTATTGTTTTTTAGTAGTGGCTAGCTGATTCTTTTCACATTTATGGGTAATACTTTCCACTCTGTACTGTGAAGTTAAGGCAGCTGCTTTTGCCCTTAAAGTACATCAGTACTGCCCTGTCTAACCCAAAATCTTAAACTCCTTCCTCAAACATAGTTGTCTCAGTCAGATGGGAGCTATGAGGGCAGTCCTAAAGGTGCATTTGGGCCATGGGCTAAGCTACAGAGTTAAAGAGAAAAGCTACATTATGAAGTTGTTCTTTATTCCTAAAAACCACCTCATCTTTGAAAATGCTGACAAGGTAGCTCACAGCCTTTGATTCAGCAATTTCTTCCTTTTAATGAATGCCATTTAAATTATTTAAGTGAGGCCATTTTTCTCACACTGGCACCAGTTTAAGCAAGATGGTGTCACTGAATATCCACAACTTAAAGACTAAGCAATGAATCTGTAGCTTACATCTTCCTTCCAACTTAGCATATGGATATGAAAGCTGAGAAATGACTGACAACAATTAATTTTGAAAGCAAACATCTCAGGAAAATGCTGGACATTAGGTGGAATTAATTTCTAGTATGACTATTACCTCCAAAGTTAGCTATAAAAGAAAAATAGAAGTATCTGGAACAAGTGAAAAGGCTGAAGGTGTAATGTCTGCTGAGGTGAGCAGCTGCAGGAGTAGGTATAAGGGAACGACCTACAGAATCCTTCCTTCCATCATCAGATACTTACAGAAGGAAAGCTTAAGCTGTCTTGAAGCTGTGTCAAGGACAACTGGTGGAGCTCTTTACCTGAAATGATAGTTAATTGCATGGGGAGAGTTAAGATTCATGCTTTATGTAGCAGCTTATGGCCTGTGAAGAAAACTGTAGTCCAGTTTATTAAACTATTACATTTTTTCTTTTAAACATTTTAATCTGAAAAATATGCATCACTGTATTTATTGAAGCAAACTCACCCAGAGCACAGGGTATTGATTACTGCTGTATTTAATTAGAATAATTGTATTTTTGTAATGGCCTGTGAGCACTCATTACTAGGAAATATGATCATACCAATTTTACTAACGTCTCATAAAATATTTATAGTCTGTATTGACCAAGATGATCCCTGTTTCCAGTGGCAACTCAGACGAATGACTGAGAAAATATTTCATATTTTGAGAATAGCTACATTTGTCAAAATATTTTCCATGGACAGAATACATTCTCTTCCTGATTCTTTTTTCCTTCAGTAGATCCTCTTTTTTCTTATTGCTCATCTTTTTCCTGATTTCAGCAAACTCTTGATTTGTGTATGTATTTTCATAGGCCTTCACTTTTCAACAGTTTAAAAATAGAAATAATGATTTCTTCCTTACCAGCATTCAGGGGAAATAGCTTAAATAGTTCAGTGCTTTGGGTTTTTTAGCTTTGTTTAACTAGTAGCTTGGGGTTTTTTTAATGAATTTGTATTGCTTTCAATCTACAAATCAATACAGATCTATCAATGTAAAGTTGTGTGTACGGATAAAAAGAAAAAATATCTCCTTAGAGAAGGGCATTAAACTAGTATAAAGCACTTCTATACCGATATATAATTACATCCCTATTGGGAATTATATTGGAATAGCTTTCCAAAAAATCTCCCAATAAGCTACATAACTTTAGCAATATAATTACATGAATGCAATATGTGCATGTTGAAAGGGTTTCATCCAACTGCTTTGTGCCTGAGTGTTTGAGAATTGAGGAATTTGGAATATGAATCCTGTGCAGTACTTCACCTGAAGAAATGTGATTTTTCTGTTAGTTTGTATGTTGCCTTTGAAGTTTTTCTCAGTGAAATTTTCTGAGAGTTCTGATACTTGTATGGGCTTTCTTTTGTGCGGATTCTCTGAACTAGTGTTCTGTGATTTTTGCTTTCTCCACATAGCTAGGCATTTACAAGGCATCTCTGCATTTAGATACACATATAAGTACCTGACATGATGACATAGACTGGGCTAAAGAATTCTGCACCCTGGCAGCTATTTCACACTGACTTTTCTCTGTAGAACTGGCCAAAAAGTCAAAACTGACACCATTTTCAGGACATTAGTCTGCCTGTAACTAATTGATGTTTCATGTAGATTAGCTGCAGCTGCCTCATCAACAATTTGCTTTATCTGATATATTTCCAGCAGGCGGAAGGTGTCTGAAGCTGACCTTATGGATCAAGAAGCAGTAAAGGCCCTTAAATAGTTCAGCTAAATTGATGGAGAGAATAAAGTGTTTCTTTGCCCCAGAAAAAATATCCTGCTATCAGAACCATGCTGCTTTGGACTTCAAGCCATGCACATTCCTCATTTGACTACATATCTAGTTGCTCCTACTGAGACATGGCATGAATGTGACAAAGGCTGTGGATAGGCTTGCAGCAACTTGTCAGCCTACCCATAAATTTCTTTGTTTTGCTGGAGTTTAAATGCTTAATTCAGAAACATTTTAAAGGATGTAATTTATTTACTTAGTAAACTCTTAGTTCCTAATGTGTTGTTGTTGATCTCAGAAACACTAAGTTTTTTATTGTCCTCTTGCTTTCCTGTTGTCTTGGCACCACAGCAGTGAACAACGTATGCAAATAGCTGCTTCTTGAGGCTCAAAATTACTCTGAATTGTGTCCTTTATTGGCATCTTACACCACTGTACTGTGAGACAAAGTGGGGGGCTCAGTTTACTACCTTCTCAGTGTGCAGGAAATGAAAATGTTTGTTTCATTTATGGGTTTTTTGAAGCTGTCAGCATTAAAGGAAAAGGGCAATAAAGTGCAAAATTGTCAATGAAGCATTTGCATTGGGCTGCTAGGAATTCTAGAACTGGAAAGACTTATGCTTACATCTTTCTACAAGAAGATAGACTATACATTGTCTTCAGGTTTGCGATATCATCTATTGATATAATTTACTTCAGGAAAACACATTTTCTATGTGCTCTCATGTGCTCTCTCACACTTGTGCACCCCTCTGCCTCAATTAAAGTACCAGTTTTGCCTGGATAACATTGACATCAATCTTTATCATCAAAGTTACCTTTTGAAATATAAATGCTAAAATATTTGGGAGCCAAAACATGTACCTGGGCAGTTGTAGACTTGTATTCCATGGACATCTGTGGTCCTGGGACTTTTTACTTGCAGGGTTTGAAATCTTCTGAACTTACTAGACAGCTTTCAAATGGCACACTTCTATGATCTGAAGGGGCTGTTAAATTGAATATATGCATTTCATGTGTGCTAAATTTACCAAAATTATAAATGGAGAGCAACTGCTTTGGCTACTTTCTTTACAAAAGTATAAACCAGGTCAAACGGAAGTCTGTGGCTGGTAATATTAAGGTTGCACAATAAAGACACTGAGTTTTGTAATCGACTGTTATAATAGTGTTTGAATGCTTGCAGTTGACCTTTGTTAAAAATACATCAACAAAGGCTTCTGTCAGCTACTGCCATTTTCCTGTTGAAGTTAGCAAAATCTTTGGTAATCACTTGGCTGCTGTCGTATGACAGTGTATTCCTCAATTGGGCTTTTGATATGGAAGAGGCTGTAAAATGCAAGTGCCAGAATATTTATTCACCAGTAATTCAAGAAAGCATGTCGATAATGCTGCTACCTCTTGCCATGTATATATTCAAATTTTTTTCCTTCGGACCCATTACAGAAATGCTTTCCAATGAATTTAGAATAGAAATGTGCTGAAAAAAGGATAGACTGCTAAAATGATTAGCAGGGCAGTTTAAGCTGTGTTACAAAAATACTTACAGCTGTAAAGAAGGTGAGTTTTTGTTTAATTTCCAGAAACACTGTAATTATTTTTGTTACTTTTGTCTGCAAAACAAGAAAAAAACTCCCTCCCAAACAGGATTTCCTTTGTCAGAAATTCTCCAAAGAATCAATGTACTAGTGGATCTTCAAGGTAATGAAGATTGGCTTGATAAAGGCTTGACTCCAGTCTTACAACTCAGGCTAGGCAGTTCAGATGCTCAGTTCTTCCCTGTATTTGAGGCATTTCCAATTATACTACCTAACAGTTTGGAAATAGTTAAACGCGTATGTCACTTTCATGGACATACCTGACTTTGAGTTGTTTTATCTTCTAAAATACATGAAATTAAATGCAAAACTGTCTCACCAAAATATTAGTCCTCATTCAAATTCATTAAACCAGTTAAACCGCTCCTGTCTGTAAAGTTGCTCAAGTGCCTAGTTATTTACTAAATCCAACCTTGATCACCAAGGACTTAGGAAATGTAAAAGTTCAATTCTAGAATACCATTGATGTGTGTGTTTCACAGACATAAATCTGTGACACGTGCTGCAAAGCCATAGCCTTAGTTCAGCACCAACACCTACCTCTGAGATTCTTGACTTCTGGTGACCTGGAGTGGAATGTCTTAATGGTATTTTAAAGGATCTTTCTCTATTTAAGATACTGATTTCAGAAATAGTTTCTCCAACTGGACTCCCAAGAGTTGGTCGAGGTTTTAAGTCTTTCACAAAATCATTAATCTCCTATTTTAAAACATCGACCCCTGCTAGTATCTGTCTGAGCAGAAACTGTAGCTTTTAAAGCTCCTGTATTCGTTCATTTTGGTGCTCTGCCCCCCTTCTGCAACCTGCAAAAAGCCGTTAGAGGCTGACCCATTAAAATCTTAGCTGGAGAGCTAGTGCTCCCGGAAACAGGTGCACACCAGCTTCCTAGCTACCAGGAAGCAGGCTCAGCATTTATTAATGTTTGAAACAAAGTTCCCGTGTTCTGTTTTCAGTCTTGAAGCAGTTTCTTAAAGGCAGCTGCATATCAGTATGGGGAGGGTCAGCCGTTGGTTTCAGGGACTGCGGGTGTGGTTTCTATCACTCGTACGTTGTGGTGGATGGAGATGTCTTTGTGCTCACGCCTTGTCGTTTATGTGCGGGACAGGGAAGTTGTAAAGCTGGAGCGGGGGGAAACATGCAGAAGTGATGAGGCGTCTGAAATGTGGTACGGGGGATAGTTGAGAACGGGGGCAGCAGCAAGAGGGGCGGGGTTAGCGTGTGCCCCGGAGCGAGAGAGGCAGATGCCACCGAAGGAGAGATGCGCAGCGGGTCCCGTCCCCGGGCTTTGGCTGGAGGTCTTTGCCGCTGCCACCTCCTACCCGCGTAGGGGCTGAGCCGGGCCCGGCCCGCTGGCCCGGAGCCCGGGGAGGGAGGAGACGACGGCTCCTCCCCGCTCCCTCCCTTCTCGCCCGACAGCCGGGCCGCGGGCCACTCGCATGGGGCCGGGCGGTGCAGCGAGCCGCGCGCCCAGCGCACGCCGACGGAGCCGGGGACGATGCTGGCGGCCGCGGCCCTGTGCGCCGCCGCGCTGGGCTGGGCTGCGGGGACACGGCTGCTCAGCGGTAAGGCGGTGCGGGGTGGCGGCCCTCCGCTCGCCCGGCTCCGCGGAGCGGGGTCGGCGCTGAGGGTGCCGGGGAGCGCGGGGTGCCGGACACGGGGCTTGCAGCCCGGTCGAGATTCGTCCCCTGGCTCGAAGTGGGCATGCCAGCTCCGCCGGCCGCTCCCCTCTTGCGCTGGGAGGATTTGGCTGCCTGGGGCAACCGTTGCGACATAGGCAAGGATGTGTGTGCACCACCTTCTGCAGCAATTTGTCCCTTCTAACTTCCCAGCGGGAGCTAGCCCTGCCCTGGGGAGACCTCCGCATCCTCTGCGTTGGGTGGGAGCACCCCTGCGTTCCTGGTCGTGAAGGGGGCACGCCAATAGTCCAGTTCCATTTTCCCCTTCCAGTGAGAAACCATTCTGCTCTCCCTGCTGCATTTCTGCGTCGGTTCTAGGAATTTTAAATGCTGCTGTGACTAACAGAACTCGTCCGACCCTCAGTGGTAACTACCAGCCTGGCTGAGTTTCCAGCCAACACTAGGTTGTCTTACCCTGCCTCTACAAAGTCTCTTTTGATTATCAGTCTGACCTCCTGGATTTGTGCAAAGGAATGTCGCCTATTTAGGCACCTTTCATAGGAATAGATATATGGCAGCTCAAGGGTGGACCAGCAGTATTTTTGGATGTAGTACCCAAACTAGGTAGTCTAGTGTGGTTTTAGGGCACGGAATAGCCAGTCTGGGGGAAGTTTCTGCCTGACTTGACAGGTTGGTATATTCAGCAGAAAGCCTGAACAATGTCACCCGTGAAATGTTGATGTTATTCCAACGTAAGGCAAATAGTTTTATTATATGTATAAATACATTTTTAATTCTGCCACGCTCTTGATTGCAGTAGGACTTTTGTGGGACTGAGTTAGAGGGCTCAGCTGCCAGCTGTGGGGTTGGAGATGAATTTTTTACTTCTCAGTATAATTGACTCATCCCTGGTCTTGCATTACCAAGGCTCACTGAAGTCAGCAGGCTTTGAGGCAGATCCCATATAGGCAATGAGGAGATAAGGGGAAAACAGGAGGAACCCTTTCAGCATTGGTTAGAGCTACATATCCAATTGTCCTTTGTTACCTAAACTATATTTGGAAACCTAACTAGCAATGAAGTCTAGACGGTAATCAACTACAATAGCTTTTTCCTTAGCTGAAAGCAATGGCAAGTTTGGCTGGTAAGACAGAGATTTTCTGCCAGTTAATAGGAAAAAAAAGTGTTTGTGTATCAGAAAAGAAACCAAGTGCAGTTTGTGACACTATTTCTAGACAGTTGCTGCAGTTTTTTAATGACAATGTGCCATCTGTGGTTTTCTTATGTCTTTCACAATAGCACTGGACATATCCCTCAGAAGAGGTAAGGGTTTTTGCCTTTTTCACCAAGCCTGCATGAGTGTTAAGTTACCAAGAGAAACACAGGTTATACCTAGCGATGTATTTTTAAATACTGCTTTTGCAGTACAGCCAGTTTTAACTTCTGTGTAAAATGTTAGCAGACTCTGTGATTCTGAGTACTTAACTGTTCAAAAATTCCAGTACGAAAGGTGTTTAAATTCCCACTCTTAGAGTGGCCATGCAGGAACATACAAGAATAAAGAAAAGCCAGCATATGTCCCATGGAGGGGTTTATAATGACCTGTCCTCATATCCCATTGGTCTGAGTACATTACAAATGTTGCTAAATGTTTTTCTTCTGTAAAAACATGTAGGTTAGCAGATTGTGTCTGCCGTGTGTTTGAAAAGAAATATTTACTGAGTAAAACAAAACTGATTGTTTCCACAGTCTAAATATTGTGACTCTTCTGCTGAGAAACATACAAGTGCATAATTTTAGATTATGTACCTTTTCACTTTGATCTTTACTTTCCTTGTAATCAAAATAAGCCATGCTGCTTCATGCATGAGAAAGTCCTTGGCTTATGACAGTCTGAAAACAGACATTGTTTACTTCCTGGGCAGTCAGTAACATTACAGTGCAGAGCAATGCTTACAATTGGACTGTGTGAACACATCTTGATACACTGCAGTATATACTCCAGAAGATAAATTATTGTTATCTCTGCTTGTGTAAGGAGATGTCTAATTTTAGCCATTTAAATTCCTTAAAAATAATAATAATAAAAAAAGCCTCCTTGAACCCTTGTAAAGGAACTCTCTTTTTAAAAGTTTGCACATGTCAGCTTGCTCTCTTGGCATAGCATTGCTTCTTTGTAAGGAACTCCTAGGGTCTTCAAATCGCAGAAAATTCATGAGGGAGCTGAGAAGTGCGGGACATGGAAGAACAGCGCTCTGCAGATCAACCTAAACTGTTACGTGCAGCAAGAAAAGTTCGGAGATGCCATTTGCCAGTCCAGTAATACAAAAGGCTTTTTACCTGTGTTGAGTTTTCTATCGTACTATCGTACTGCACTATTGTACAGTGCAAAACTCAACCAAATGGAAGTATTAGCATTCACTTTTGGTACTAACAGGCATAGTTTCTCTAACAGGTTTCTTTCCATTTCTGCAGGACAGAGAGTTTGCCGGGGTGGAACACAGCAACCATGCTACAAAATAGTTTATTTTCATGATGCTTCACGCAGGATCAGCTATGAAGAAGCACACCTTGCCTGCAGAGCTGATGGTGGACATCTAGTCAGTATTGAAACAGAAGCAGAGCAAAGACTGATTGAAAAATTTATTGAGAGTCTCTTAGCTTCTGATGGAGATTTTTGGATAGGGCTTAGGAGGAAAAAGAAGGAGGTAGACAATAGTTTAGAGTGTCAGAACCTCTACTCCTGGTCAGATGGCAGCTCATCCAAGTTCCGGTAGGTACCCGTGAGTGAGACTGGGAAGCAACCTGATCAGGGACTGTCACCTGCCTTTAGCAGTCAGAAAGGATTCTTTCAAAAGAATCAAGCAGTGTTGTCCCAGCTGTCATGTATGTTCCTTCTGCAGTCACTGAAGAGTGGTATAGTATCTCCAGAGAGTGATTCATCCCATCCAGATGTAAGGGGTAGACAAATTACCCTCTAGAGACCCTGCTCTCTCTTTGTTGCTCTATATAAGACACCTAGAGTGTCTAGCTTGGGCTAGGTTGATAATTTTTGATTGCTAAAAGGAGGTGGGAGAGCAAGCGATCCGGTCTTAAAAATCTCAGATTAGGCAGGTACAAAATATGCTTTGACCTAAAGGTTCCTGCACTTCAGATCCCCTGAAGTTTTGTCCCCAGTGTCCTGAGCAATGGGTCCGTCTGCTTCTACTTGCTGAGGGAATAGCATTTTTTTCCTGTGAGACAGTAAAATTGGAGAGTTGCAGTATTTATTGTATACCTGAAAAATTGAAATTTTCACAACACTTGTTAGATTTCTGCCCCTTGTCTTAAGGCAAGCAGAACCACAGCATTTGCTGTAATTAAATATAAAGGCAACAACAGTTACAACCAATACAAGTTTGCTGGAGTTGTTTTCACTACTTTCACATTTCTGTTCATCATAGAACCCAAATGTGTTTAGCTTCAAAAGTTCTGCTAAATTATGATTTGATTTCAATCACGAGTCACAGTTTTCTAGACAAAAGATGTCCTTAGATCCAGGCCTACAAGGTCTGCCTTTCTGTAGTATAGAGGTAGAAAATCTGCTCTAAATATTGCCAGGTTGATGAAAGCCTTCGCAACGAGGTGCCAGCTCTACAGTGAACTTCAGGTTCAAGAGTTTTGCCTGGTAGATATTTACTATTGAACCTGTGATTAAAGTAATTTTAAAAAATCAAACTATACAAAGTTCACTCATTATCGTGAACTTCTTGCTGCATTTACAGTGACTGAACTGCAAATTTCATTAAATAAGCCAAACGTTCTTAAATATTTTATGGCAACATGTCATATATATGACAAGTCTGCCTTTGCATTCTTCTTTATATTGGACATGTGTAAAAATACCTTGTTATTGTGAACTTTATGCTTTGGGAACCCATAAGAAATTTTAGTTGCTCTGTGCAGGAATGAATAAAACAGAACTGCTTTTAGTACTGTTTAATATATTAAAGTTTCTCCTGCGGTTCAGATATAGGGGTAGATAATAGGAAGCTAGAACCAGATCTGCTGCTGCTAAGAAACAGACATAGCTTTATTGCCTTTCATTGGTGAGACACAGCTTATTGATGCTAAATGATAAAGGCAAGGAGAAGATCGGGGCATGGCGGGGTGGGGGCACTAGGGGAGGAAGGAAGTGAGGGAGGAATACAGCATTGTGATGATTGAAAAAACACTGTTTTAACATGTGTGGATTTTTTCCCATTTGAATACCTTGGTATATCTGGAATTATTTATATTGTATGGATCAGCTTGCAGAAGTGCTTGACATGCAGAACATTGCTTGTTCCAAAATCACTGGGTATTGAACATTTTTCAAAATCAGGACACGGTCTTAGAAGTGTTTCTCTGAGATGCATAAAATGCCTCTTCAGTAATGATTGTATTACAGAGTGCTAAGTAGTGAAGCCTCCTTCCTGTGTACTACTTGGAAAGGCCTACACAGTTTTCCAGTGGTGAAGTTTATTATTACCAAAAATTAAAAAAAAATGTCTGCAAGACAGGTTTTTTTCATGTTAGTGCTTTTCTAGACAGAGAAGAACAGATCCTGCTTTAGCTTTTTCATTTTCTTATTAAATAGGTGTCAAAATTTTTCAGGCATTGGGCACTGAGGCCAGAGAGCAAAAATCATTTTGGTAGATGATTTTGCACAGGTCTAAAATTGTGTAGAGAAAGTCAAAGTTCTCCTGAGCTTTGATTTAGCCTTGCAGAGGAGTTTCAGGCAGTGAGGTACTTAGCCCTTCACTCCCTAATATTTTTGAACACCTTTCTCACTGAGTTTTCTTTGAAAATTAAGAATTCCAAGAAGTGAAGATACACTGTAAATAATTGTATTGTTATTGTTCCTACTTTTACACAGTGGAAATGGGGGGTGAGGGTGAGGTGGGGTGTGCTGAGCTGTAATCTTCTTTGATTCTGCCCTCTGTGATGCCCTGTGTGCTGTATTCCCATCTGAGCTTCTGCAGTACCATGAAAAGTGATGTCAAGTCTTACTTGACATGTTTGTTGTATTTTCTTAGGAACTGGTATGTAGATGAGCCATCCTGTGGGAGTGAAATCTGTGTTGTGATGTACCACCAGCCATCTGCCCCACCAAGTGTTGGAGGTCCTTACATGTTTCAATGGAATGATGACAGATGCAACATGAAAAATAACTTCATTTGCAAATATTCTCTTGGTAATGAGTCATTCTGTAGCTTTAAAAAACAACCTGCTCCCAGTCCCCCAGAGGAAGTATGAGGAGATTGTAGTAACAGATAGGGAAACCCTTAGCTTCACTGGAAAGATCTGGTGGGAGGTAGATATCTTTAAATTTATGCAAGTCCTGAGGAATACAATCTCAGTATCTAATACCTGTAGGTACTTGCTTTGTGACTTATATGAATTCTCAGAGGATTTTTGTAAAGTATTTGAGATCTCAAATGGGGCCTGAGGGAGAGAGAACACTAAAGAAGGGTGCTTATGTTGTTAGAGTATATTCAGTACACTTAGTCTCCCTACTCAAGCCTATGAGGAAATTGTGCGGGTTTTTTTTCTTTTAGAGAAGCCAACGAATGCTCCAATAGAGAATTCTCAACGAGGTAAGTTACAGATATTTGTTTGGGGCTTTTTTTAATGATATGCTAACTTTCAGTAGAAATACTCTCTGTTACATTCATTGTAAAGGACACTCACAGACTGAAAACTTACTGAGCAAGAAGCTTCCCTGGAGTTTGCACTTTCCTCGTGCTATTCTATAATCCATTCTGCAGGAACACAGTCTTGCTGTTGTTGATGTAGCATCTGGGACCACTGGTCATGCTGCAGAAATCTAAGCAAACGAGTACCAGTACACCTTACATATCTTTGCAGCTGGCAGTCTCTTCAATCTCCTCTCACCCTCGCTTTTTATGATTCTTAAACTCTTTCAAATAACATCTGCAATATTAATTAAGCTGCTTCTTTCCAGATGTTGCAACAGAGCCCTTGAATCCAATATTCCCAGAACAACACCACAAGAAAGATGCTAATGTAACACTTGTAGAAGCCAAAGGTATGTTGTGCATTCAACAGCTGGCCTGTTCTCTAACTATGCAGGCCCACATTTCTCACATGTGGCTGCAAACAGTCAACATTTCCATTTGAAGTGTTTGACCCTAAATGTAGAAGACTGAATTTAGACAACTGCATCTGAAAAAAAAACTTCCCTCAAATCTTTTCCAGTACAAATCTAAACTGATTGCTTTGGCTACCAAAATGTTCTAAATCTAAAGCTGTGCAAAGTATTTTGGGTCTGAAAAAGGTACTTTTAATTTATTGAATCAGTTTTGAATGTCTAAATTGTTAATATTTTATTCGTAAGTCTATTATTAACTACGAAAACCTTTCAATTTCTTCTTACCACACTGACTTCCCCCCTACAAATTCACAGATCATAAAAGACTTTTTGCTCTCTGAAATCTTCTGGCTGGGGGTTCCTAAGCTTTTAAAAGTCAGCATATCTCATTAACTTGTACTACCGTTGCCTTCTTACAGTGAGACAGTGAGGCTTGTTGGTTCCTCATCTTGAAGATTTGAGCTTATTTTACTTTAACCTGCCTAACTAGATGATCGGTCTCTGTTAGACTTGCTGCCATTGAGAAGTAAATACTGCTCATTATGAACAAGACTAGAAGCCCACGAAGGTGTGATGATGCTGCCTTTTGCAACTGTTAGTTTTTCTATGAAGTTCTGTGCATGTCAAATGCAACTGGAAGTGAATAAAAACCAGAATCTCATTTTTACCCCTAGAACCTGTTCAGAGTCTTGCCTACATCCTTATTCCCAGCATTCCTGTGCTGCTTCTCCTGATGGTCATTACAGCCATCTTCTGGTTTTGGCTTTTTGCAAAGAGGTAAGTGACGTTTTTGTGTAACAAGTGAACCTGTGATATCTTGACCTGGCAATCATTTTACACCTAGCTTCAGGATCCTGTAAGATGCTCTGGAGGGGACCGTTTTCAGCCAAATAAATGTTTAAAAAGTGGCATGGGTGCTCCAGGCTGAGTTATTTGTGAAGTAAAATTTTAAGTAAATTACATTATGCCATTTTATTGTGTTCGCAGACATATAGTAGTTAGGGAATGGTGTAAAACAAGATGATGATTTTGAAGTGTTAGCACTTAAGTTTTCTTATTAAAGAAAATATTCGAATTATCAGAAGATCCCCTTCAAAAGTGAAAAACATAGTAATAGAAATAAAAGGATATACATTTGGAGCAAATAACGTTTACCAATTTCCGCTCCTTGCTTTCTCTGTGTGCACAGTACCTCTGGTGGGGATGCTGGCTGTGGTTTTGAGAGTGTCAAGTTTTGCTGCCTCAGCATCTCAGCCAGCAGCAGGGTGCAAGGGGTACTTCAGCAGGTCTTGCCATGGGACCACTCCAGGTGTGCAGCCAAGTAATAAAAAATGTCATCCTGAGTCCAGGCTCTGAGTGTCAGCTTTCCTCAAGGATCACCATTAAATTACTGTAAGAAAGGTGTGGTATGGTTTTGTATTTGCCTCTGTAAAAAAGCATATTATGACTCGTCCTCTTTCCTCCATCCCTAAGGAGGCAGGAGCGAATAGATGCAAGCCCAAAGGAGGAAGATGCATGTCTGTCTAACCCCAGAAGGAACAGTCCAAATCTGGATATTTACAAAGTAATCAAGAAGCAATCAGAAGCAGATCTGGCTGGAGCTAGGCCTGACACTAAGAATTCTTCCTTCCGTACACAGGAAGATAAGGTGCTTGACAGCCTCTCCAAGGATTATGATGATGTGGCAATGAATATGTCAACGAGTGGCTTTGTGACATTGGCCAGTACTGAAAGTGGCTTTGTGACCAATGATATCTATGAGCTGTGTGGAGATCGTGTGGGGAGGAGCAAGGAATCGGCCTGGGTGGAGAATGAGATCTATGGATATTAAGGAAATGGACAAACAAAGCCTGGAATATGGATGACAAAGTGAATATCAATACAAGTTAACCTGCCCTCCCTATGCACTTGTTTTAATAATAGTATATGTGATGTTTATCCTGGTTTTGCATTGTCCATATATTCTTCTCTTTTTTGAAAGAATATGGTTTTTAAAGATCCAAACTGAAAAGAATATATATATTTTGCTTTGCATCAAGCCCCCTTTTGCCCCAGGAATGGCTTGTTAATACTCTTGATTCTTTTTTGTACTCCGCAGATATGCCTGTGAAACTAAAGGACAAAATTCCTATTTATTTAACTGACCTACTCATCTTCAAAGGTGTTAAAGGGCAAAAGTCAGTCACACTTGGATTCTCATAGGTGTCCCCAAGAAAGCTGCCATGGTCGCAGGTTGGTCGTTGTTTCCATGTCAGCCCATATCCCAGCTGTGTTGGCCTCCCTCACCATCTGCCTATGACACTACAGACACTTCACAAGAAGGAGGGTAGTGTGGTTTCTGCTTCTTTCCCTCCCTCCTAGTTCTTACTGCCAAGGCAATGTATGTGAGTCACAGTACATAACTGTGTATTACTTAGGCCATTAGGTTGGTTTTTAAAGAATCCCAGGCTGTGTTCCCTCACTTACCCTTTGCAAAAGGAATTGCAAAGCAAGGAACAAGGGACTTCTCTGCAATGCTAAAGGAAGGGAATGGAGTACTCCAAAGCATTCTGATTGGTCTCGGGAATTACAGCAGCCTGGTTAGCTGTCCAGAGATGTGCTAGTTTGGCCTAAATGACAAACTGAGTACCAATTCCTTTCTTGTAGAAGGAAGAGCCAGTTGCAGTTTTATTCTAGATCTTTTTGCTCCTTGGGCTTGTGGCATGTACTGAATTTCATGAAAACTGACATCCTGATGTTAGTCTCCATAGAGATGGAATTTATGAAAAGGTAGGTGAACGTAAAGAATTGGATTAAAATCAGCATTTTGACAGGTAAACTAAAGTATCACGCTAATCAGTTATAATAAAGTAGCGTTGTCTATTTACAGGGACTTCACATATTCCAGTACGTAGATTAAATAAGTATTAAGGTGAGGTACTGAGGATAGTTCATGGAATTCCCTCTCTGACAGTGTGAGGGAATGATATCTTATTGTACCATAGTTTTTAAGGCGTCATTTTGAAGCCAATATTAGATACCTCCCATTGTCCTGCACCTTTGGAGGAGTAGAAATGAATGGCAGCAGGGCATAGCAACTTAATATAAATTCAGGTGAAACGAGAATTTTCCCTAAAGGGGATACAGGGAACAAGCAAGAATATGAAGCAACACCATTTACCTTGGAAAGAATTCACCGTCTGTAGTTCACTGCTTGACCTCTAAGGGAAAGAGACAAGAGACGATCCTTCACGCTAAGGGTTTTTTCAGATTATTATCTCTGTTTCTCTGTTATTTGCAGCACATCTAATAAAGTTGTTAAGAAGTTAGGAGAAATCGAGTATGCATTTGCCATGTAAGTGCCATGGTGTGAAGAACCTGTCCAAATGTCTGCAGAAGCAACTTCAGGCTGGAGTTTTATCCTCTCTAAGGTGTATAAGGAGCCAGAGCAGGCTAACAGGATATTCTAAGAGTTGCACTGAGTTTAATTTCTCTTTATTGAACAGAGAATGTATAGTTATTTTAGACATCTGTACATAAATATGAGATTTCTGGTGTAGGAAGTTAAAAACAGCTGTGATGAACTATTCCAAAATAAACTGAATTTAATTTGGTCATTGGTATGTTTTAAGGCCTTTTGAAGCACACTTCAAGAGATCACTTGTATCACAAGAATAGGGAATATATATTGGAAAATAGAGAAAGGTGGTCCCATGCATCTTTCTTCACAGCACTGTCTTTTCTGCTTGGGAGGATAATGTCATTTATCACTGAGAATGCAGAAAGGCAATTAAATGAAAATTTCGGTGCCTAGCATTTTCTTTAAACTGTGCCTGCCTAGCTGTGGTTTGGTGAAGAGATACCTAGAGTTATCCACAGCAAGTTGAATACCACACAACTTTACTTGGAATCAAGAAGGTACAGAATTTGCCCATCAGCATGGATTCTTAAGTAACTTCTTAAGTCTTTGATTTTGAACTCGTCACATGGACAAATTTTCATTTTCCATGTATTGGACAGAGGACATTCCAGCATCTCCCGTATAAGCTTGTAATTTCCTATGCTATGTAGTACAGAGAGCATCACTGTATATGTTTGCTGAGAAGAAACACAGCAAAAGGGGCTCAGGAGCAGTGCTGACAACCTGGGATCGTGATTAACATGGTTTTTGCTAGGGCTTTCTGATACATATTTTGTTCATGAGACATGATCAGATCAATGTTTGTCTCACAGTTATAAGGACTCAACGACCTCCATAGGAGCTTGGAACTAACTCCTGTGGCAAGGTCTCTGCACTGTCGCATTTGTCAGTGCAGCTAAGTGTAACAGGAGTTCGGCTGAAAGCTGAGATTCATATTGACTTGAATATGCTCAGGGCAAAATCCCATGTGCTGCTGGATATGGGCTTGCTTTAACTGAATTCCATTGTAAAAGTTAATTTACAGGAAGTTGGAGGTACTTGGAATTGCCAAGGCTTTTGGAAAGGAATAGGAAGAGAATTAGGATTTACCAAATAAGCACATGATCTGGTTCCATAAAGGACTACTTTCTGTAAAATGTTTGATGTTAATAATGAGATCTGCAAAACTGAAAATACATTTACAAATATAAGATTCCCCCCCGAAATGAACAGGCACAATCCATTCCTGTGCTCCCCAGCTGCTTCAGGCTATAGATGGACAACACAGCATTGTTTTGCACTTTATGCTTTTTAAAAATGTTTGTCCTTACTTGAACACATTGGTGCTAAATGGACATCTGGAGTCTGGAGCACAAGTTCTGCAGCAAGTGGTAGATTCTAAGGCAAAGTCAGTGGCCATGAAGTACTGATAGCAGCAGTGTGGCCTCTGGATTTTTTTCAGTACAGAGCTAGTCTGAGTTTCTTATGTGAATTGAGTCCAGCTGTTAATACTGAAGTCATGAATATGCTTAGAGGTTTGCATTCAGAGCTGTACAGCTTCTTGCTAGGGATCTTTGCATGTTCGTAGCTGTATATGTGTAGAAAGCACTGCAAAGTTAGGCCATTAAGATTTCTCTGTCCTGTCTGATCTGATATCTCGGCTATTTCATACATTGGTTTATATATTCTCAAGGCAAATATGTTCAGCTTTGAGTAAACGAGCACATTTTGCTTTGTCTGCACTTACTCTGTTTTCAATTATTCCAGCAATGGAACTGTTTGATTGTATCCCATTTAACTGAGAAAGAAGTGGGAGTGCCACATAGAGAACCAAGGACGTTGAACGTTGGAGAGCTGGACATCCGCACTGAAGAAAAGAAAGTATTTAGGCTTTAGACATTTAGACATTATCATGTATCTGGGGCCATTTGGATTCAGCTCTGTCCTCTGTCTCAGTCTGATCTTAACTACCAATTGTCTCAGTCCCATGTGAAAAACAGAAATAACAGCATTTCACAGGCTTCCAGGGATGCCTGGAATCTAAAAATGAGTGACTCTGAAGTGATTTTGAGACTACAATGATGAGGCCTTGTAATTGACAAAATTTTAATTTTATTGTCCAGCAGATCTGTGCAGCAATTTTGAAGCGTGTCTAGACTAAGTCATTATGTATAAAAATTTATTTGATTAAAGATATGGTTTGGTTGAGCAGTTCTGGTACCTGGCCCTGTGTATAGCAAGTAATCTTTTTTACTTATTCTGTCAGATCACGTTCGACCTTTTCACAAGCCAAATAAAAGTAGTAAATGCCTGTTTACCTACCTGTCTATGTATAAAAAAACCCACAACATCCCAAGTTTTGCCATTCTGTATTGGTTGCAATTATATCAACTTTTCAACAAAGCTTTTGCCCATAAATCTCAGTCAAGCACAGGACTTCTGAACACAGGAGTACTTACTGCAGTAAGACAAGAACTACTGGTCACTGAAGTTAGTCCTCAGTGTTATGATTTAAACAACCAAGGGAAACTTTTAACCCTGTCTAGACTTCTTAAATCCTTAGTTCAGATTTACTTAGTGGAGTCTTAAGCAATCTTGAAGATTACCATGTAACTCCCAGTCATTTCTCAGCCAAACACCCCTATTTAATAGCCTGCAGTATTGTGGCACGGAAAGATTTCTATTCATCTCCTTTCCCTGGTTGAATGTTTTCATTAAGAGTATTTACTTTGTTTAGGATACCTTGTGTACACTATGACAGACAGAAATGCAATGCGGTAGTGAAGTGCCAGTCTTCTGCTGGATGAGTTTTGCCTCATGTAATGAGGCAAGATGTAATGCAGAGCTAAAAGAAAGGTGCTGGTTGAGGCAATCTTGACACTGTGAAATGCTTACTGAAGCCAGAACTCTTCAGAATTCATTGTTAAAATCACAAAGAATTGTATCTCCTTTGTCTGGCTTTACACTAGGGATTTGCTAAACTCCAGGTTTTGGATCCATCTGGTTTTTGATTTTGTTTTTTTCTTCTTTGATCAGAGACCAGGTAATGGAGGGAGAATGACCAAACAAATAAAGCATGCCAAGCAGGAACACAAATATTGTTCTGCAGGTGAGTATTTCCGGCTCCAGGGGAGCACCATTTTGCTGCCAAATAAGTCTGTCTATGAAGCATCTGAAATTAATTTATCTCTTCACAGCGTTCCCTAAAAGTTTGCTCTTCTCCATTGCATGGAAATAAATAAATAGGAAAATGAAGCAAAAAAAATTTGCATAAACCACCAGGAAACAAAGGTGTGCCAAAGTTTTTGGCAAAAGGTGTTTTATGTGGGACTGAAACAACAACAGAAATGAGTGCACGACATGGCTATGAGTGTGCCCTGCCAATGTAAATATGCAGGAAGTCATTTCTGGATCTGTGTGCTATTGCTGTCTATTGCAAACATGGAAATATTTCGGTCAGTTGCCACAGCTACTTCTCTGCTTCCTGAATATTAGAGGTGAGGTTGATGCGCACAATGGCTCTGTCCTGCGTATCTGCAGTATCACAGAGTGTCTGCCAATCTCACACTGTTCCTCCACCAGACAGTGGTGCAAGATGAAGCCCTGAAAGAAGTAATCCCTTTAAAAAAAAAAAATCTTCTACCTGTTTTGAAAATTACACCCAGTTAGCAACCATTTCTCCTGAAAAGCAAAATCCTGGTATAGGAGAGTAGTCATTTCTGGGTGCCTGCAATGTCTGGGTATTCTAATGCAGTAATTAGTGTTCTTTTATCAAGCAATTGTGTGTCTATCCACTTTCACTCTTGTATCCTTGGGCTCTTCTCTTTCTTTTTGCAGGCACTAAGCATCTTTTAGGCATTGAAAAACAGGAAATGAGAGGAAAATCTCAAGCCAGATGTTGGAGCTTAGGTGTGTAAACATGTAAAGCCATATTTTGGCAACTAAGTGTGTGCCCTGGTCTTTTGAGCTGCTGGCTTACTGAACTCAGGCAAAGTCAGCTGCATGTGCTCAGCATCTCTGGAAGTTATTAGAAGGAGAGGTAATTTTGTAATTTCTTTTCTTTGCCATCTCCGTTTAGTAGAGCATCACAGCTGTAGTATTATGTACAGGAACATTGACCACAAGAGGGCATGTGTGCTCCACAATGTCTACCATTCAGCCGATTGTTGAAAATGGCCTGGAAGAGCTCCTTTGTTACCAGTGCATGTGAGAAATACTTGAATCACTTTCCTTGAAGCATAGCAAAAGCCATCGATGGCCGTTAAACGCTGCTGTACAAAGAATGTTTTTGTGACTGCATTTTCTTTAGCAGCGTTATTAAGAAATGTTTCTGTAACCTGAACTTTCAGGCCAAAAATGTCATGGTGTGCAGCACGACAAGGTTTCTGCAAAAGTTTTCTATTGCAAACACAAAATCTGACTTAATAATTGATTTTGCACCAGTCTAGTGAGATTTTACATGGATGAAAGTGGGCAGGAAGCAAATAAATATTTTATTACTGAAAATTTTATTTATAATAAAGTGACTGAGAATGAATATTAGGCAATATTTTGTACAATGTAGAAAAAGTTACTTTTAATACACCAAGCTTGCGTCATGCTAGAATTATGGTTTGGTCAGTGTTTCAGATTTCTGAAAGGAATGAAACATCCTATAGAGTGAAACAGGAGTGAAATTTCGCAAGTAGCAGCTCGGGATGACACCATTTTCTATTCAAGTAGGATTATGGTAAGCTTGTTCATGCACCTATCAATCATTTAAAAGGGTGGATGTCTGACTAACTCAAGTCATCAGTTAGTCATTGCCAGAACTTCTTAAGGGGATAAACAGAACAGTAACAGCACAATTATTATCCATAGCAGTCTAAGTCAGCAGCGTCATATCAAAATTCCATTCCTTAGAGGAATCTCATGAACTGCAAGTGCAGTGAAGGACAAGCATTAACTTTTCATGGAGGTCTTCGGTTCCCTTTGCAGAACAGTCATTGCTGTTTGACATGTAACTTATTTAACCAACTTTCCACAAGTATGAGGTTGCTTTACATGTAAGGCATGTATACAAAGGGAAAGCAACAGACAGAAGTTCGTTTCTTGCATTCTTCCACTGGTTTTTTATGGCCACGCGCTGTTTTGAGCTGTGTTTGCATCCACTGCATTCTGTGTTCATAAAAGGTCTCTGACTGTTGCTGAACGTGCAGCTGATTCAACAGACACTCTTATACTCTTGTACCATCAGCTTTTGGACATGCCTTGTTTAGTCAGGGGAACTGAGCAAAGCCTCCAGGGGTGATTCCTGGTACCTAACTGTCAGAAGGTACCAGTCCTCCAGCGTGAGATGGGTCAGGGGAGAGGGAGTGATCGGAGAGGGACAGGTGTGAAGTGGGAGAGGAAAGATTGCTGCAGAGTTGAAATGAGCATGGCATTTTTTAAATGAAAGCAAGCTAATCTGTAAGTGCAAACATAAAGCAGACTAGGTGGACTTAGTACTGGAAATGAAATTTAGCATAAAAGGCCTTAACTTTTTTCACACTTACATTCTCAACTCTAAAAGGGCCTTTAACCATTTTATGTCAAAGGGCTTAACAAAGCTTCCAAATCTGTCTTTCCAGGTATGTAGGAAATAAATAGAATAGAATAGAATAGAATAGAATAGAATAGAATAGTTCAGTTGGAAGGGACCTACAACAACCGTGTAGTCCAGCTGCCTGACTGCTTCAGGGCTAAAAGTTAAAGCATGTTATTAAGGGCATTGTCCAAATGCCTCTTAAACACTGACAGGCGTGGGGCTTCCTCTCCAGGAAGCCTGTTCCAGGGTTCGACAACCTTCTCTGTAAAGAAATGCTTCCTAACGTCAAGTCTGAACCTCCCCTGACGCAGCTTTGAGCCATTCCCACGCATCCTATCACTGGACCCCAGGGAGAAGAGATCAGCACCTCCCTCTCCATGTGCCCTTCTCGGGAAGCTTTAGAGAGCAATGAGGTCACCCCTCAGCCTCCTTTTCTCCAAACGAGACAAGCCCAAAGTCCTCAGCCGCTCCTCATAGGACGTTCCTTCCAGCCCTTTCACCAGCTTTGTTGCCCTTCTCTGGATGCATTCAAGCATCTTAACTTCCTTCTTAAATTGTGGGGCCCATAACTGTACACAGTACTCAAGGTGAGGCTTGCGTAATGCTGATCGGGATTTTGGGAGGCTGATGTACCAAGAAAAGGCACTTTCTGATCTGGAATCACTTGGGCCACTGGAAATGCTGCTCGCTGCCAGGGAGAGGCTATTTCTGTCAGGAAACTGGGTAGAGTACCCACAGAGTCTCTGATCCAGGTGCAGCAGCCCAAGCTCTTACTGCATCCTTGGGATGATGGAGACCCTCATTCAGGGCTGGAGAGACACCTGGGGCTGACTCGTTGTTTCTCCTCGTCCTGCTAACGAGGAGCTCCTGGTGGCCTCACCCCCTCTCCAATAGCCACGCTGTGCGCGCAGGGCCGAGGGGTGACGGAGCTGAGAGCACGAGGGGGAGCTTCCCGCCGGCCGCAGTGCAGAGGCGGAGCTGGGGGGGGGATCCCCACAACGACGCGGAGGGGCCTAGAGCAGCGCGGAAGGCGGGTGCGGGGAGGGGGCACACAGCAGCGCAGGGCACGCGTACAGCAGCGCAAGGGGGCCTGGGGCACCAACGGGCGCCACGCGGACCCGCCACCGTGCCGCGGGGGCCGCCGGGGAGGAGAGAGGAGGGGAGCCCGGACGGCCCTCCCGCCGCAGTGGCCGCGGTTGCCATGGCGAGGCCCCGCCCCCTCTGACGCGCGCTGTGACGCGTGGTTGGTGGAGGAGGGCGGAGGAGGGCGGAGCGGCGCGGCGCGGCGCGGCGCGGCTCCAGGGCGCCGCAGACAGACTCGAGCCGCCTCCGCCGCGCGCGCCGGAGCCGCCGCCGCCCCCCGCGCCCAGCATGGTAATGGCCGAGCCCCGGCGGCCCTCCCCGCTGCTGCCCCGCGGGCTCGCACCCGTTCGCGTCGGCTTCTACGACATCGAGGGCACGCTGGGCAAAGGCAACTTCGCCGTGGTCAAGCTGGCGCGGCACCGCATCACGCGCAGCGAGGTGAGGCGAGGCGCGGCGCGGCGATGGGGGCCGCGGTCGCCCCCTGCGCCGGCCTAGCCCGGCCGCGCCGCCGGGCCCCTCCCGCGGCCCCTGGGCCTCGCCCGGCCGGGCGTGGGGCGGGTAAGGCTCGGGTGCCCGCAGGCGGGGGAGCTCTCGGGGTTTGGAGGTGCGCGCGGGGCGTGGGGCGGCGGCCGTAGGGCTGTGGGGCGCTGCTGCAGGGTTTGGGGGGAACTGGCCGTAGGGGCTCCGCTCAGCGGGGCTTGGAGGGGCGGCTGGCGTTGGGGCTCCAGGCTGTGGAGCGGGGGGCGGGCAACTGGCCTCGGGGCTGTGGGGCTTTGCTCAGGAGCTGGGGTTTTATTGGGGTGGCCTGGGTGGCTCGGCGGGGGTGTGCAGCAGCGCCCTTGCAGGCTGCTTGCTCCTTTTGTCCCCTCCAGCACTGGAGCCTCCTCCTGTAGGGCGGGGGGGATATTTTATTTACTTGAGGTATTCGGCTGCGGGCAGGCTTTGGAGCAGGAGCCCTGGCCGCCGTTCTTGTTTGGTTTTTTGCTTTCATCTGCCTGGCAAGGGCAGTGATAATGCCTCCTAGTCTGGCTGTAGCGGGGAGCCCCTGTGGCTCAGGCCACAGACGGTGTGTTGCTGTCACAGTAAGGATGCTCGGGTTGGGAGGATGCAGGAGGCGGGCAGCTGTTGGCTTAGTTCGCAAGCGTAGCCATCTGATAGTAGTAACTTTCTGTTAATAGGGCAGGTTCAAACCTTGTGTTGTGCCTGCTTTCATGTCCTGAATATTTTATGGTTTCAGACCTGGCCAATACTTGCAGAGGAGCAGTCCTTCTACCTCGGTAATCTGTTTTAGCAAAGGAACTTTTGTGTGTGTGTGTGTGTGTGTGTTTTGAATTCTTCAATACATCATCCTGCCAGTTAACCAAATTCAACCATTTTTAGTCTCTCTGTTTAACCGCCCTCCCCCCCCCCCCGTATGTTACCCGGTGATTACTAGCCTGTAGATTGTTAATATTTTATGCTTTACCTAAACCAGAAATGATCCTAAGTCTGCGTGGATAAAATGTAGTTATGTTCACTTTTTAAAAACAGGTATCTGATGAGAGTAATGGCTTTGAAAGATCACTTTCCTCTTATATTTTCTTCTTAGGTAGTTTTAGTCGCTACACCTAGAGGTACGCTTTTTGTTATGGTTCTGTTACGGTTGCTTTCATTGCTCACTGAAGAAGAGCTTACTGTGCTGCTCTGTACCAGACAAAAGTAAATAAAATATTGTCCGAAGTACAAGGTAAAAAAACTGAAAAGACCTGCAATTATTCAGTTACTGTGGTCTTGTGTGGTAAAATCATTCCTTACAGGAATTAAAAATGCCCTTAGCTTGGACTTCAGTTAAGGAAAACAAGCCTGCAATGCTAACATTGTTGTGGCCATGCAGTGTTAGATGAGCTTTGCGTCCCAAGTATTAAAGAAATTTCTCTTATTGTCTTATTTCTCAAGTTTAACAATAAACTGTTAATTATTTTTAAATTCTTCCTTGCTATTATTGAAGAGCCAAGCAAAGACCTTGCAATTTTTGTGTTCTGTTCCCAAGTTTGATGCCATACGCCAAACTTCGAAATGCTTCACTGGAAGATAGTAAGTTATCGTTTAATTTTTAGTTCTCATTTCTTTGGCGGACTTTGTGATGGGGATGAAAACTTTAATCTTTATTTTTATTTGTCAATTTAGAAATTATATTTGTTTAGTATTGTTCAAAATAACAAAGGTTACAGAAAACTTAGAGCTTAACAGCTCCCCAACTCTGGTATGATTTTTCGATCTGTGTCCTAAGAAACTGCTGAATTCCAGTGCATTCTAATAGAGTCTTGAATTTTTTTAACCAGCTTTCCTTTTCTGAGGAGCCTTGTGTCCTGAGGAGGCCTTTTTATCTTCTGCATGATTTTTACAGCAGATTTGCCTGTGTTGGAGATTTGTGTCAAGGTCTTTCATTTTTCAGTACAGCTACATTGACTTTCTGCTCTAAGAGATGCAAGAATGTTTATCTGGAACTTAATTGCTGAGTTAGTTGCTGGAAGTATTTACATGGCCTTTAAGGAAGGGGAACCCTATTAAGATCACTTCTGGTGATGTCAGGGGGAATTAATTCTAGCCAAATGCTACTTTGAATAAGCACTTCAAGATTGGACCACCTCACTTAGTTCACTATGCACATAAAGTGAAAGTCCCGCTTATTAACGTTTCTAGATGGAAGGCTGTTCATTTTTCAAGCTTGTTCTAAACCGTTGCTTAATCTTGAGTTGCTAATTTCTCACATTCATCTGTGCCTTTATTAGCTGGTGGAAGAATATTCAGCTTATTATGTTCTGGAAAGGCTGTACCTGTGTACCATCAGGTCTGTACTGCAGGAAAGTCTGCACTGTGTTGCTGTTGAGACTTGCTCAGAAAGCCCTTTTGAAAAGGACTATTTCCTTCCCTGAGTTTCTCCTGAATCTCCCTATTTGAACCCTTTAAATTCAGAACCTGTTTGTTGTTGGGCTTTTTTAGCATAGGTACTTTGAAATTGTATTTTATATGGCTTTGACCTATAAAAATATTTGCCTGGTTTTTTTTTATAACTCTGACTAGCCAATAACTGTCAAATTAAGAAAAGATGGGATCTTATTACCTTGAAAGGTCAGCACTTATGGATTATGTACAGAACCCATCCTTTTTATGGAAAACCTACATATTGGAATATAAAATTATAACTTGAACTGAAAATAGTAAATATAGTTGCCATAAATTGTTAGCAAAGTATAGGTGAAAATAAAGTGAAACCGGGCATGAAGCAGAAGATACACGTAAGACAGAGTAGTAGATGGCGTATGCAAACAAACTCAAATTATGATTTGAATCCTGTATTAATGCAACACTAAAATTGCATGACTAAATAGTCGAACAGAAAGAAGTGTGAAAGTTAAGAAAAATGGGGGGATTGATATGTATTTGTAGTAACAGAGGTCGCGCATGACCCACTAATGATAGTCCATACAGGGTGCCCCAGAGGGGGCTACATGGTTGAATGTGACCTTTGCTTTGCTTGTTGGTTGTGTGTGTGTTGCCGTTTAAGTTAATGACACGTGCTTTCCTGCCATGCTAATTTATCCTGTTGCCCAGAAATCCTGTGATCTCAGGGTAACTTTTGTTAATGAGGCATGCACAAATAAGCAAAATTTTTCCTCAGAAGGAGGAGAGGAGTCTAAAAAAAGAGAACAAAAGTAATCGGAAGCATAAAGTTCAAGAAGGTGGATATTTGTTTCTAGTGAAATATGACATGTGAAATAATGAACAGTAGTGAAAAGCTTTTGGAATAGATGAAGGTACTACTTGGAAAAAAAGCAATGCACTTTAAGGATGAAGGAAAGTCTTTGTGAATAGGCTATGTGTGAAAGAGTCACGTTCCCCACCCACCCCCAAAACTCTGTAACTAATACCCCCTCAGGATTAGTCATCTACAGAAGAATACTAGCCATTGCTCCTCAGATGAAAATGAAACCCTTCTGACTAGTATGTCCTTACAATTCACAGTTATGCTTTTAGCTGTCTGGTATGTTACAGGTGTTTTGCACTTTTCTCTGAAAATTACCAGCTCCTGATACAAGATGTGATATGAGTTTAGATGTGAGTGTCTGATCGAGTGTGCTTAGGTACGTGTAAAAGTGAATGATACAAGCAAAGACAGCAGCTCCTTGTGCTATATAGCACACAGTTTGGGTTAGTGGAGTAATTTAGTGGGAAAATGACACTAGTGCAAAAAAAAAAAAAAAAAAGACTCAGGGTGCCGATTTAATTGTTTGCAGCTGTGGGCTCTCTAGATCTGTTGCAAGAGGGAAATAAGGAACACATAACTGGAGGCAGAGAGTAAGAGCTCACAGGTAAATCAGGTTGAGCATAATGTGCTGCACTCTAAATCTTTTATAAATCTGTGATATCCAAACACTTTGTTGCAAACTGGAGTTGCTCCAGGCTGCAGGAAGTTGTGTTTGTTAATTTTAATGCAGTTCGTCTACTTTTAGGATGTATTGGGTTAACTCAGATCTGAATCTCTGTGATCTGCCTGAAACCTTAAAGCTTGCACTGACATGGACAAACCTCCTTTTGTATGTTAACTTGTTAGGCCATGTTGGGGGGGGGTGTTATGTTCTGGTGGGTTGTTTTTTGTTTGGGGTTTTTTTTTTTTAAAGACTAGTCAGAGAGTTAAATGAATAATATAAAAACAATGAAAATTGAAGGCTGGAGTAGCAGAAGGGTAGAACTTTCATCTTTTTTGACAAGCATTTCACCTTCACTGCTTGACAATTTCAGTTTCCAGATGTCAGATGAGGATTGAGCAAACTCCAATTCTCTAGGCCTTTAATAAAAGAGGGAAGGAAATGTGTGCTATTCCTAATATTTTTAAATGAAAAGAAATCATGAAAGTTGCAAAGATATTTTGGAATATAAGTCTTAAGCAGCAAAAACTGGTGATAGGGGAAGATAAGGGAAGGAACAGGACTACCTCTTATTGTTTTTTGTCATTTGAAGTATGTACTAATACTAATATTGATGTTTGGTTGGGATTTTTTGGTTTGTTGTCTTTTATTTTCCTTAGGAGAAGTGATAACTATTTAAAAAAAAAAAAAGCCAAAACTAGAGTCACAAAACTTGTGTAATTGTCCTTAATTTGGCATATGCCAAATTAGAGTCAGTTTACTTGTGCTGTGGCAATGATTGACAATAATAGAGAAATGAGAATTCATTTCTGTGTGCAGTCAGTCTCTCTGCACTGTCTTCAATCTGCAAAATGCTAGTAGTTGTTAGCAAGCTGTATATTCAGGAACAAAACACACTTTTCAGAGAGGAAACTGTTCCCCCATCTTGAAGCGGCTTCTCCACCTATAAGAATTACTTCCCTTTTTCCTGTTATCATGACACAGCTGAGATCATGGACAAAAGTGAGCTGCTGCTGTTGAATGCACTGTTCCTTCTCACATCGTTATGAAGAAGCTGCTGGATTTTAAGTATTTCCAAGTGGTTTTTTTTTGAAGTCTTCTATGGCCCTGGCAAGATGCATGAAAACTGAAGATTCAGAATAGACTGAGATATCTAATCTGCATTTGACTGTAGCAGCAGTGGTGCCAGCTGCTACTATGCTGCTTCTCCTACAGAAGCCTGCCACTGTGTGCATATATGTAATATATACATTGAGAGTTGTACAAGGATTGCAAATAGCAAAATTTTTTCCTTCAAGTAGACACATGCTTTTACTCTGTGTTCAAAAACAACTGCTTAATAGTACCAAATAACTCCACCTTATAAGACAAAATATGGTTTGATGTAATGTGATGGGTTTTTTGTCTTTTTTTTTTTTAACAGATTACAGATGTAGCAGCACAAAATGCATCTCTTAACATGATGACAGAGGTAGCAAGTAGCCTGCTAAGACAGTGGCTCATTCTGTAACGTTCCAAAACAATTTGTTTTCCAACATTTGCAAAGTCGCATATAACATAATTTTTCTAGCTCCATAGTTGCCTGCAGAAGTTCAGTATTAACTGACTTAATAAAGAGCGTTTTATTAATGCTGTCATTATTATCTGACGATATTTTCATAAAAACATTTTTGTGGAAGTATTCGTCCAAGTCCTTGATGCATTGTTGTACTTGAATGCCCAATCAGGTGCCTAAACAATCAGATCTTTTCAGACTCAAAAGCTATAAACGCAGAATACTTTCATCAGTGATACATGTTAGTGTTATAATTTTGGGAGTAGGTGGGTGATTGTATAGACAGTATAGAATGTTACTGTGTGCTTCTGTGGCGTGTTAACCTTCTGTAACTTGTTCTAAATCTACGATCACTTTTTACTTGTGGTATGGGGAGGTTTCAAAACTATTGAAAGAGGATTTTTCTGGAGCCATTCTGTTCCAAGAGATGTGTGACCTGAAGACTTGTTTTCTTGCTCCCACACTTTCAGAAGAAGGATTTGGTTTCAGAAGAGACCCTTTCAAAGGTCTCTGGGAATTGTTGTATTTCTAAATGTGTGCAGCAAGGAGATAGGATAGGAAACTTCTGGAAAAGGAAGAAAGTAGGAAACATTGGAACATGAAGCACTGTTGTTGGCCAGAAAGTGAAGGTTACAGCAGGATTTGTAGCCATGTTTCCCAAATTTATATGACCCATTCTTTTTTATTATTCTTTTTTTTAAATGCTTCTTTCCTCTAATGAAATTTTACTGGATGTTGCTCAGGAATTAAGACCTGTTCAAGGATTTTAACCATGTAAAGAAGAAAAATGTCTTCTGCACATTTTTATTTTATATAAAATTACTTACTTTTTAGTAACTGAAGTGATTATATAATTGCATATCTTATTAACCTTGGAAAACACAAAACTATAGTAGTCACTGATTATTAAGGAATTGAAGTGGAACTGGAAGTATTTAATCTTTAAAACTGAAGAAGGACAAATGAGTTATCTAGGTTTTTCTAGGGAAATGGATACTTTTGTTATCTGGGAAAACAAAGTTAAAAACAGATTTTTTTTGTTGTTGTTGGAATTCTTTGTGGATGTTAGAAGCTACGAACTGCAGTATTTAGAATAATGCCTGATATCTCTGGAGAAAGTTGGCAACATAGACACTTGTAGATAGGCTTGGAAGTGGTAACAGGCTGTATTTGAAATATTTGTACTTTCAGTATAAGGAAAACTCAAAATTTAAGAGCAAACTGTGGAATGCCAAACTATACTGGAAAAAATACCAAGAGTCAATGTACTTGTAAAGTTAGATTTTTCAGTAGGATAAGGTGATGGGAGTCAAGATTCACTGGAAAAAGTAGCACTAGGAAGCCATACTGTTGCAGAATTCCCCCCCTCCCCACTAGAAGTATAGAAGAAGGAAGTATAAATATTTGTGCTAATCAAACTGATGATAGTGTGATGGATAGATAAACAAAGGTTCAGCATGAGCCCCAGAGAGCAGGCTGCTGTTGGGTTTTTTGGTTGGGGTTTTTTTTTCCAAATTGTCCAGACCCCCCCTTATTTATTGCTTTGCTGCAGTTTCACTTGTTTACTGTGGGTTTTTTTTTCCTCTTCTATGCTAGACTTAACCTCTTTCCTTTGAAGTCCTGTATATCTTTGCTTTTATTAACTTTTCTGTACTGCACATATTTCCTATGTGCAAGAAGAGTAAACGGGAGAAAGTTACTATATTTTTTTTGCTTGCATTTGAAGAGAGCTTTGTAAAACACCTAACTGTGGGGAGAAAATGCACAGTGACTGTAAGGTGAAATTAAATGAACCAGAGCCAGGGAAGGAGGCAGACTTAAAAGTTGCAAGTGATCCAAGTTTTAGGTAAAGCTTCTACACTGTGTTGTCTATGTGAAGAAAGAAGTAGGTGAAGAAAGAAGCTACTGCAAATACCTCAAGTTGCTGAGAGGCTGATGCTGTCTGTGTAAATTGCTATTCTAATTAGATTGCCATTAAACTTTAAATACCAAAAAATGCAGCAGGATTTTTTTGCATTACCCTAGATCGATGAAGGAGGCATTCAGACTTTTCTGAACACCTGATCTGTCCAAGATTGGAGATACCTTATTGCTTGACTGAAAGATGTATTACCGCTTTGTGATAGGAGTGCAAGATTGCTACAGGTTAATCTTTTCGTTGGTTTGTAAATAAGAAATAGTGGGCTCCATTCCTCTTAAATCTGGAGGTCACCCAAATAACGGGTATAAACTGGGATAGATGTGGAGAATGAAGGAGAAGCCAGCTTGTGTCTCTGGTTGATTCCAGAGAGACAGGATAAAATAAATTAGAGGAAGGGGAGAAATGTGACACATGGGTTGTTTTTGATAAATATTTCCTGATGTATAACAAATTGGTCTGGCTTTAGTGGTTTGGTTTGATTACTTTGACATTTTGTAACTTTCTAGTGAAGTGATTTCTTCTTAGGCTAATAAATTGTGCCTGCAAAAAATAAACAAAATAACCAGAAGTCATTTTATTAGGTGTGATCTTAAATTAGACCAGGGAGACTTAAAGGTATGGTTTTTGTGTGGTGTTTTTTCTTAAGCTGCATGAATGATTGTTTGCATCCTCTCCTGCCACATGGCATATAATCACACCAAATAAGGAAGCAGCTTGCTATTCTGCCTTTATAAGTGAGCGAAAGGGGACCTGCTGAGAGAATGAGCAATTGCTGTAGGGAGTAGTCAAAGGGAGAGCAAATTTAGCAAGACCAAGTGGGAAGTATGCATTTGGATAGTCCAGTCCCATGCACGTTACTGTTCTTCTTTTGCCTGTCCCGTATTCCTTGCATGTGTGACGCCAGACCTTTATTATCAAGTCTTATACGTATACCAAGTGTAAGACAGCAAATTAATACTGTAGTTGGAAGGAATGGGAATAGGATGAGGGGGTAACAAGTGGGAGCAGAAGCAGGTGATTCACGTTTTATTTGCATGGTTTAGAGATAGTGTCTTCATAGCCAAAAGACAGAAACTTTCAAAGGGAGATCTGTAATATTTTAGGACCTGCCATCTTGAGCATCACTGTTCCTGTATGCTTCTCAGTGTGCAATATAGTGTAATGTGAAAGAGGGCAGAGTAGATGCATTATGGAGAGTGTTGTAAATACAAATAGCTAGCAGAAGACAACAGGGGGAAGCATGTTTTGAAAAGATCAGGCATCAGGATCTTGTAAATTGCTGTATGTTATACTAGGATAGAAGAAAGTTGCAGAGAGCTGGGGAGGAGGAGGGCAGTGTGGAGTGGTTGAATACCATTTTAGGTACCACTTCTTCCAAAGTACCCACTGTTATGTTTTGAAGAATAAAGGCTATGGAGTACCTTGTGATTAATGGTGAAAATGTTGTGGGATGTGATCGTCTTTCTTGTTTTCTGTCTAATGGCTGTATATATCGTTATTCTTATAAATGTGTATTGGTTTTTGATAAATCTAGTTTCAGTGAGTTCTACATTAGTCGGACATTGTTTAAAATAGCTTCAGCTATGTAAGAGTACATCCTGCATATTAAAAGCAAAAACAACTTTCCACTGATTACAAGGCTAGATCATTTTATTCACTTGTAGCAGAATCTTATTTTTCTGGTGGTTGGGGAAGACAAGTGATGTTTGAAGAGGTTATCAAGCAAAAGCATACTGAAATGAAGTCAATAAATAGTTAATTCTGAATTCAGGTGGGTCCATAATCAGCCTTGCTGGAGATAATGAGGTTCGCCTCCTGTGGATTTTTGTCTCCTGCATAGCAGCTGTCTCCTATAGTTCAACAGTTTGTGAAATGCAGTTATAATTGGAAGCATTTGTGTGACTTACATTGTTTGCTCCTACTTCAGCATTAATAATGTGATATTCAGGGTGAATAAACACCATTTATACATTCAATACTCTTTAGTATTGTTATCCTTTGCATGGTTTTTATGGCAGCTATAATTTTTCTTTCTTCTTCATTTAAATTTTTTTTTGAAATGTCTTCTGTTTGAAATTTTTAGTCTCTTAAGCGTATGTAGTTATCTGTAATTCACTTTGCAGGTATTGGCTAAAAAGAAGGTCAATAGGACCAAGATCTGTTTTCTAAACTATTGAGATCTGTTTGTAAGGTTTGACTGACAAACATATTTGTACAGAGTTTTTTCCCCTGATCGGATGAACTACAGATGCCTTTATGTAGTAGCATATTAACTACAGTTAAAATAAGCATGTCAAACAGCTGAAACTACAAGGATCCATCATGTTTTGATTATTTGTGTTGAGCCAACAGTTTTTCTTTTATAATACCATTTTGCATTTGTGGATTCGAGTTAGCTACCTTGACTCCAGAAATGGACACCATTAGGCTTTTTAAGAAGATTTTTGTCTTTACAACACTGCTCATGAAGGGTCCTCAGTTGTTCCCACCTGCTACTGATACAAGAGCATTCTGCACCTGGGCTCATTGGAGCACTGGCCTCATCACTGTTCTGTGTCTTCCATTTCTTGTAAAACTTTCTTTTTCTGACTTGCTCATGTAGGCAATATTCCTGCAGCCACTTAGTGGGACTACTACATGTTTAATGTGCTGCTGTATTTTTAAGTATGGAATGTGCATTTCTGAGCTAGAAGAAAGCCCCCAGTTATCTGGGGTTGCATTATTCCCTTTATAACAAGGATAAACTCGTTATAAAGTTATAATGAGGAAAATGTTGGGGAGTTTTAATCTCACTTTTGCTATTTGTCTGCAGGTGGCAATAAAAATCATTGACAAATCTCAGCTGGATGCTGTAAATCTGGAGAAGATCTACCGAGAAGTGCAGATAATGAAAATGCTTGATCACCCACACATTATAAAGCTCTACCAGGTATGGTTAGCGGTGTCTTTTTTCCCTTCTCCCCCTTTCTTTTGCTCCTGTATGAAGAGTTGGCTCTACACCAGTGACTTCTGGCAGATCACCAGTCTGTGACAAACGCGGCTTTTCTGGAATTGATTTGCATTGGATAAGTGTTTAACTTTCTTTGAAAGGACATCAGTTGTCTTTTTCATTCTATGGTACCAGTTAGGCTGTCCGTGGTAGATAATCAAGCGTACCTAAAATCTGCTTAAAATACACAGAAGGCTGTAAATTTTATGTTAGTGAAAGAGCTGAATTGGAAATACCCAGTGATGAGACTTTGCTGTCTGTTCGTAAACAAGGTACTATGTAGGCTAGAGCAGGGTAGGAATATTCAGCAAAATGTTTGAGTACAGTGAGACTAGCTGGGAGGATCTGCATGGATATAGTGGTTTTCTTTAGTCGAGTCTTGGTTCAGAGTGCAGATGGAGGAGTACTTGCAGCCTTTTTTTCTTATCCAAAGATGGTAAGACATGAGGATACGTAAGTCCAGATTCTGCAGATGTGCTTGTGATGTAAATGCACACACCAGGCAAGAGCTTCCCAAACACTCTATCTTTAAGTGCATTTACTAGGAGATGAATAACTAGTTCTTCGGATTTATTTTTGTTGGAATCTTGCATTTCACTTCTGTTGTGGATATGGACAAATTGATACTTACCCTAAAGTGAATTATGTACGTTGTGGAATTGAATGTGTCCCTTTGTAACATAAAGGATGAATAATTATGGTACAACAATGTGTATTTACATAAGAGATATGCACAGCACAACGTGCTGTTGTGATAACACATACAATTGCAGACAATGAAAACTTTTGAAGGTTTTTACTTGTGACTTTTTTTGGTGTGCATAATTTGTATAGTAAAATGTAGGTTTGTTTTATATTGTTTCTCTTCTGTTTCATTTTCTGTTGCTGCTAGCATATGGTAAAATATTTGAGGCTGCTGGCGTTTCTGCTTCAGTTAACTTTTGTTTTTTAAGGCTTTCCTGAGAATATTCCCTTTGGGGTCTGTTTGTTAGTGTTCTGTTTAACAAATCACATGGTGCTTCTGAGATACTCCTGCTTGTTTCAAATAAACCTAGCTCAACAAACAAATCAAGACTTGTGCATGCAAAAACCAAACTTTGAATTTAAGTTCATCTGTTGTCTATAAAGGCAATGTGAGCACAAGGACTTGGACTTGTGGTGTTGGAGTTGTTCTACTGAATAAAGACGAAGATCCTGGTTTAGACTTGTTTAGCTTTAATTTCATCTTATGGGAAAGAGACTAGCACTTCCTCTTTAAAATATTGATTCACCGAGTAGAGGCGGACCTTAGGGAGTTAAATTTCTAACTGACTTGAGTAATATTTACCACAGTTCCTTCTGAATTAATGTCAAAACACAAAAATGATAGTATCTGAGAATAGTTAAATTAAGTCTGGAGATGAGCAAGATCACTTGAAGAGGAGGGTAATTGTTATGTAGTGCTTACCCCTTTACTACTAAGGATTGGCTTGTTAGAAATGCATTTGGTAGATAGGTGAGTTTATTTTTAAAATAGCTTTCAATCAAATTGTCTCACTAGTTTGCTTGTTTAATGTACCCATCACTGTACTGTGTCCCCACTACAAGTTCCTGGATTGTCTCATGTCAAGGAACTACTGAGGATTGTCAAAGCTAGGTAATGAAGCTACCAATCTTGGCTTGATTAAGAATGGTTCCATATATATGTAATCCACAGGCTGTTGCAGCTTCCTGTCTCCAAATGTTGGTTTAAAACAGTCTTTCCAAACTGTTTTGCCTTCCAGATACAGACATTTCAATCATAATATGCTCAGCTGTTGTAGAATTGAACAAGGGTGCAGGGGAGACTGAAGAACTGCCATCTTGTTCTGTCTGCTGGCTTGTCAGTTTTTTGGTAATTCTGCTGGTTTTATAACTATGTATCTTTCAGGATTTGCCTTTTTTTTTAAAAAAAAATTCCTCTAAAAAGAGTTTATTTGTGAGCAGCCTTCTAGTACTTTCAAGCTTGTGCATAAATAAAAAGCACAAATCAAATTCCAGAATGTCTTGTCCACAGACAGCTCAGGCTGAACTGTGGCTATTGAAATAGGCCCAAAATGTGCTGTGTGTTGAAATTGTTGTGTTGTACTGAAGGGAAGTCCTAAATGACTTTTTTATTTTGAAGTAGAGGATTTTTCACTTTCAGTGTATCTTTTGATTTTGATTATGCTATTTGTACAATGCATTCCTGAGCAGCTGTTTAAGCAACTGAGGAGTAGATCATTAGGAAGAAAGCTGAAAGATAACTGACTGGGCTGCCTTTTCCCAACTTGTATCATGGAAGTATGGAATTTTGAATTGCTGGGTGAAATCTTTCTGTTCAAGGCCATGAACGTTTTCCATGTTCATGGAAAGTTCTGAAGTCTTCCCCTTACGCTCTTTCTTTTTTCCTGTTTATCTCCCTCTATTCCTTCCAGCCTCCCATGTTTTTGAATTCTGAGTAGTCTGTTCTTGTAATAGAAAGGCTGGAACTTACCAGAGAGAACGTAGAAGATGCCTAAAGTTTGGTGGGTTTTTTTTCCTCCCCCTACCAGGGGATATATTGAGGATGTGATAGTTCTGTAGCTGTACTGTCCGATTGTACAATGGGATCCTGTGATGTGGTGCTTTTACTTGAACTTTGCCAGATTTTAAGACTGATGCTCATCTGTGTGGATTTTTTTTTCTCTCTATAACTAGAGAACTGTTGGTAACAGAGGTCAGTATTATCCCCAGTCATCTTTTCCAAGCAGCAGCCATCAGCATGTTACAAAAGTTGAGCAAGGGAATTACTTCAGGCTGATTCCTTAAAGGAAAGTCTTTAAACTAGCTGCTGAGGATACTATCATTTTGTGTTAGTCACTTGTGGCCAAGAATCCTATCCACCTCCTCCTCTGTACACTGGCTTTATGAAGTATTTAAAGCTTATCCTTGTGCTTAGCATGCAAATGCTCCCCTTGAAATTGTTGAGGTAACTTGAAAAAACAAAGTGAAAGATTGTGATAACTGTCTGTGCAAGGCAAAGACTTTCACATCTTTACCAGAAGAGAACAATGAAAATAAGTATCCATTTGGGTGTGTGTTTACTTTTTGCTCTGCCCACAAACAATCTTATGTGCGATTTCTCCATCAACAGGTGATGGAGACCAAAAGCATGTTGTACCTTGTGACAGAATTTGCCAAAAATGGAGAAATTTTCGGTAAGCAAGATAATATTTTCATGTTCATCATTTTAAAGTTAACTTCTGAAGTTTGTCAATTGTATTTATCTTGTCCAAGGATCCCTTTTACTGTAGTATGTCGGTTTCCTTTATTTGTCAAGAAATGTGTGATAACTGTCACTGTTTCTCATTTTAGAATGAAGAACTTTAGGGAAAATTGTTACAGTGTACACTAGCATAAGAAAAAAGTTTAAAATTACTGATGTTCCTTTAGCAGAACACGTAGCTGTTAAATAGAACAGTGCAGGATAAACTCTCATCTCAGCTGACAGAATTAGCAGATTTTCAGCATTGAGTTGAGATTAAAAACTATATTTAAATGGTCAGCCCGATAATGAACAGTGGCTCAAACAGTATTTCAGGTAAACTGAAGAATCTGTTTCTTGTGCAGTTAAGTACTGATTTATCAGACATGATTTTTGTAATATGTTTTCAAGGAAGAACATGGTGGGCAGGAGGGGGTGTCAGTGTGACTTAGAGTAACACTCATAATAAAAATTTTAGGTTGTCTGTGTTGACCTGCGTGGTCAAATTCACATTAATTCTTGTTCTTTGGCTCAAACTCATCACTCAAGCAGGAACTTCAGTGTTAAATTTGTGTAAAATACAGTATTTTTTAGTTGTAATACTTCACGATGCAAATTTTTTTTTTTTGTAATGCTCAGCTTGGACTACAATAGAGATCTCATTCTATTTCCTTGGACGAAGTTGTTACTTAAATCAGTGCAGGACAATTGTAGTCTATAAATATTCTGAGCAGATAACAGTTCACACTTGCTCAGCCCTCTTTTAGCATACATGATCGCTCAAAGTGCAGAACAGTAAGAATCCTTCAGTATTTTGAAGGACCAGAAGAATTGAAGCTTACTAAATTTTAAAATCTTCTGCTGATGATCATGTAAAAGGAAATTTGTGAAGTGGCTGTGCATCAGCCTTTACTCTTCCCAAGGGCTATGGAGTGAATAGAAAAAGTGATTCCATGCTCCTGAGGCTTGCGTTCTAGTACTGAAGGTGATTCCTGCACTCTCTCTCCCTTCTTGATTGTGGTAACGGGCACAGTAAAAAAAACTTCTACTTGCATGTAACACAGACCTGGTTATGGCAGCCAGGTTGTAGCCTTTGAGCTCTCCTTCAGTGTAGCTTGAATAACTGTTCATAACTCTAAAAAGTAAGGCTTATGGCACGTGCTATGCCATTATTGGTTATCTCTAGCGCATTTTATCTTTCATCATTGTACTGTGCGTACATGTCCCAAGTTATTGTTTGAGATTTTTCTAAGCTATTGAGTATAGGGTAGCAGTGAAGTCCTCTCAAGCAGTGCTCCTTTTTAGGCCACAAAGAAGAAACACATGAAATGTGATACTAAGTAGTTAAATGCATTTCATTTTAACTTGTGTTAGTGCCTTTAACTTAACTAACCTGTGTTAGTGCCTTTAACTTTAAAATGCGCATTAGTGATCAAAGTAAAAAATGATTTTTTTCAGCTCCTGCACATGCGACAAAATATTTGGGTCAGAGTGTTCTTCTGACCAAAGATGAGCTTGCTATTCGTAAACTTGTTTGAAATGGTTGACAACCTGCAGAAAATAACAAGACAATGTTCTAATAAGGCTGGGATGATAAAATACCAAGAATGTTATTTCCATTTCTGTATACAGCATGTTAGCATAAGTCTGTTTTGGGGTCTGGTAACCTTTGAATATCTTGTGCATTTCTCAGGAATGTGCGTTTGGTTGTCTTGGTTTATTTTTGTGTTATGTTTTTCTCTGAAGGAACAGCATGATTTGCTGTGCACTGATTACCATCTGGAAACACTGGATAAGAAGAAAGGGGATTCTGTTTTTCGCCACCTTCTAAGCTGCTGTTCTTGAACCAGTGCTAATCTTGAAGCCCAGCCATGAGTTGCAGGCTGGCCTACAACTCTTTTTTTTTTTTTTTCTTTTCTTCTGAAATCTTTCCATTCATCTTACTACTTGCCTTGGGAACTACAGCAACATTGGAGGTTGTTGATCTTGCAAGATTTGTATGCAGACTTGCATAAGTGATTAGCATAAGCCAAAAATCTATCTAAAAATTACCTTTGTACCTATATCAGGTTAAGTTTGTGTATTTTATGTAGTTTTAAGGTTTCATCTATGAAACATTCTCAGTACTCAGTCAAGATTCTATAACTATTAAGTTATATGATCAGAATTTACATGATCAGAATTATTTTTTTGCTGCTGCTTTATGTGAGAAAGTGAGGTGGTCATAGGGAAAAACAAATTAACAGAAGGCAAAAACCTAAAACTTTAATCAGCATGGCTAAAGATTCTAGAAGTAACTTGCCTTCTTATTTGTCTTGGCTTTAATGTGTATCATTTCCTGTAAAACTTTGACTTAAACTCTTAGTTCTTTCTGAAGAAGCAAAGCCTTTTGGGCTCTGAGACTTTCCCTGTTTGCAGATCCTTTAATGTATGCTTCAGACACAGTTTAGCTAATTCTCTTAGACCTTGTTTTCTCATTAAAATAATTAAGGAATCTTTCTGGGTCCATTATTAGAGACTTAATATTTCTGTAGAGTTTTTTCTAAATTAATTTTTTTTCTGATTTGTTGGAATGATTTCTCAGAGTGGCTTTTGTAATTAAGGATGGGTTATTCTGCTGTTGTATGTATTTGACACTGTTATATATGTTTTTGGAGGAGGAAGCAGAAATGAGATAATGGCAGAAACGTGTTAGAATTTCGGGGGGGGGGTGGGGGTGGTGGTGGAGTCTCTTCTGTTCTTTCTGCAGGCTCTCAGCCAGAAAGTGCACTACCAACAGTAAGTGCTAGGTGAAGAGCAAATGGTTACTGTCTAGCAATAAGTAATAACAACTTTGTTTTAAGTTTGAATGGTACCCAGGACAATGGGTTTATTTTCCATGAATGAGTCTAGCATGTCCTAGTAGAGTAAGAGAAGAAAGGAACAGAAAAATAGCAGAGGAGTAGAAATATTCTGAAAGGTAAAGAAAATCTTTTTAGCTGGAGTATTTCATACATAGCACGTACTGTTGCTTTGTTCAGGAATTGGACTGAGGTGTTAAAGTAACAACCTTTCTTGCTCAATGAAAGCTAATTTCTTGAGTTTTATGCTTGATACCCAGCCATGTAGAGTTTTCACATGCATTTTAGTTGCAATAAGAAAATTGGAGTTGCTGAGAAAGTTTCTCTGAAACTGTCAGTTAACATCACCAGGCGGAATGAACTCAGAGGGCAATGGAATAGAGTTCAACATGTAGAGGGCCCTGGTGATTGGAGTGCCGAAGAGGTGGAGCCTGGCTTATCTTTATTTTTTACACTGGGGGGTGGGTGGATGTATTTCATGGAAACAGAACTCAAATGTTCAAAGTCTCTTCTTGTTGTCTGGGTTATCTCCCCCCCCCAAGTCCTATCATTGGACTGCTTGTCATAAGCAGGATATCATGTCCAGGGCAACTTTGATGTAACTGGAAAATAGAGAAAAGCAGGGTAGGATTTAAAAAACAAACTAGTAGAAAGATGACTCAAACTATGAGCTTTTCCTCCTTCCTGTCCTGGTCTTTCTTTGGGTGTTTTGAACTTGCCATGTCAAGTCTAACAATGTGTGAAATAGTCTCCCTTTTATAACATTAGTTTTCAAACAGCACAAGTAGTGGGATGCTCTTCTGGAGTCCGGTACCCAAGTGTCTTCGAAGTTTCTAATACTTTGCCATGCATGATCCAGTTTTTTGGGGGATTTTATTTTCTTTGCTCTGGAGGGGGAAGCTGACTATCAACCCTAAAAACAACGTAATTGTTCAGCAGGGGGAAAGGGAATATCCAAGCTTTCAGTTATGGTTGTTTCTACCCACTCTTGCTTGCTGTCTGACATACTACATGTGCATTTTAAAAGCAGTTAAACGTGATCAAACTACCAGCTTGTGTGATTTATGTCTAGCTTAACAATTGTAACTATTTAAAGGAATGTGCTGCTTTTGGTTGAAGTTTAGGAGCAGTTATTTTGATCTTGTCCTTCAATTTCCTCATGTGGCCTCCTGCTGGGTTGTAGCATGAAACTACCAAACGAGATAATAGCACAACTTCTTCATCTGGAGCTCCAGTACAGCATTTGACACATGACAAGGGTGACTACCTATGTATGTACTTTTCTGGTACTTCCTTTTTCTACTTTATGACAGAAATGTGAAGGAGAGAAAGACTAAGGAACGGTTAAGGGGCAAACATTTCAACTGCCAGACATGGTGCCTGGGAAGAACAGCTTAACTGCATTTGCATACCCACTCTGTTTTCTTATATCTCATAGTTGACTTTCCTGATTGTTTAGGTGTTCCTTACAACTTTCAGTCTGTTTTGCAATTGGACAGTAGGTTGCGAGGACCTTGCTGCCTTTTAGAGAACCTACAGGAAATAATGGGATACTGTCAGACTACGTTATTTTGCTAATTCTTCTACTCTTACACAGGCATCTCTCTGCTTTACTGTGAAGAACCGTAAGATTATTCTGAGATTTTCAAAAGCGTTCACAATGGAGACAAAATGTTTATTTTTTACTCTTGCCAGATGCCAGCCAGGGCATCCCCTGCCCCATTTAAAAAGTTACTTTTGTGGAATGATAGTAATGCACAGAAATGCAAAATCAGCTGCTTTAGTCAGTCCTGTTTGTGCTCGGCCTCTCTTGTCCCAAAGGGTTCCTTGGGACTTACGCCTGTTTTTGCAAGAGGCTCCTGTGCATTCACAGTGTGTGCCCAATGATTGCAGAGGAAAATAGATCAGCCTGGGCAGTGTGGTGGGTATCATCTTCTACACATGCAAAAACAAACATCCCTGTCAAAGTAGATGTCAAAGTAAATCTGATTTTGGAATAGCAAAGCACTGAACTTGCAGAGAGGCTGGTAAATACTTGGAAAAACGTTTCTTACACAAAACAGCAGCTAGATGTGAAAACACTCCTACATTAAATACGTACAGTAACTGGTCAGGCAAAGTGTGCTATGGTTGTGCAAATGAAAAAGTAATAGTGCTATTACAGTTTTTGATGCTTTTCTGAGTGTTTCTCTGAGAACGAGACTCCTTTCATAGCTAGTCCTTTGTGATATTGCAGTATCCCGGCTCAGTTGATACAGAAGACAGTCTTACAAGTTTTCTAGAGTATTTCAGCATATATACTGAGCCTTAAGGAGACGTGTTTGATGGTATAAACCTCTCTGCTTACAAAGTCAACTTCTCAGCATCTTGCACCTGTTTAAGTGAAGAATAAACTTGAAGTATCTCCAGAAATGCTTCCACGTGAAGGAGACATTCAGACATCTCTTTGATTTCTTAGAACATTAGTATTTAATTATGTTTGTACCTGTAAGAGCCTAGCAGTTTGTCCTGGACAATTTCATACATGTTTTGAGCAGAGATGCAGAAACCTGGACTGGAATGGGCTTGAGCACCTTATCTGCTATGTCCCAGCCTCGGTGCAGGATCAGCTGCACCGTTCTTGGAAACGTCCGTAGAGAAACATTCAGTAACCTTCCTAGACAAAGCTATTCAGGATCTGAGTTTTTTTAATTATAAAGATTCTTTCTGATGTTTAATGTAGATTTTCTTAGCTGAAATTCTAACCGATTATTACTGCTTCTGTTAATAGGCATTCATAAGACTAGAAATACGATGTGTCCCCTAATATGGGATTATTTGTTCCTTACTAAGCTTGAACCAGATGAGTGATATCTTGACTGCTTTACACTGAACCCACATCACAGAAGAGTTGAGGTTGGAAGGGATTTGTGGAGAATGTCTACAGGGTCAACCAGAGCAGGTTGCTCAGCACCACAGATGGAGACTACAATCTCTAGCCAACCTATTCCAGCATTTGATCACCTGCACAGAAAAAAACCTTTTTCTTAGGTTTAAATTGAATTTCCTGTGTTTCAGTTGGTTCCCACTGCCTTTTGTCCTTTTGCTGGTACTTTTGCTGAGAAGAATCTGACTTTGTCGTCTTCCTCCTGTCAAGTATTTATACACACGATAAGATTCCCCTCTGCACCTTGTCTTCCCCAGGCTGAACACCCACAGCTCTCTCAGCCTCCCCTTGTATGACAAGCGCTCCAGTCCCTTAATCATCTTCATTATCCTTCTGTATGTGCCTCTTTAACAGAGCCTTAACATACTAAATTTAAAATGTGTACAATTGTCCACGTAAGTGAAGGACCGTATTTAAAATGAAAAGCATTGACTACTGGGTTTGCCAGACAATGTCTGAGTCACACGTTTTGAAGTAAATACCATCTTAATCTTTCAATTGTCTAGTAAACAAATGTACTTTGGACTACTGAAAAGGCTGGACAGGAAACTGCCTTGTGACAAAAGTCCTGCTGCTTTCTGCTGTGCATCCACCTGAATCTAAGATAGCTTTTGGTTTCTATTTTTTTTTATAGAAAAATGAGAAAAAACCTACCACAGAAACATGTAGCCAGAGGGTATGACATGAGGGTAAGATTTGTCAAAGGACACGTTTATAGGTAGCTTTGCTATTTCAGTCTTTGCAAGGTACAATATGGTGCTTTGCTCTAGGGATCTACAATAAAAACTAAAGAGTCATGGTTCTTAGCTCCACAGGTATATACATGCATATTCAGTGTCCAGATTCTAGCTTTTGTGGCAGAAGGTCTCTAGCAAGTTTCAGCTGTCTTGAAGTGGTTTCTGTAACCCAGGGGCTGGCACACTGCCTGTATGCCAGCCTTTCCTATTTGCAAGCTCGTTAATGCACAAACAGTATCCTTGCACGTACCATCACCTATTTAGATAGGCTATGGTATGTTCTACTTCTCCAGGAGAGGAAAGCGGTGTTTTCAGAATAAATGACCTATTCTGTGCAGACTACTAGACTTGGTGGAATACTTAAGGCCAAGGTGGTTTGGAATCTTTAAATAAGTCCTGACAGGTTAGAGCCATAAAAGCAAATGACAGCTTGGATTCATTAACTTGTTTGCTGCATTGCTAACAAGTGATGGATTAACAGCTTAATGGGCTGGCTTGCATTCAGTGTAATTTAGTTTGTGCCTTTGATATCTGACTTCACCTTGGTATTATTTGTGACTGAATGATACTTAGCTTGCAAATATTATGACCTCCCCTTACTGCCAGGCTTTTGTTCTTGTGCTTTGCCAAGTTAAACCAGCTAAAAGTGCCTTAAGACTTAGGTTATAAGCTCTGAGGAGAGTTTTCAGATCTGCAGGTTCCAGAGATGAGATCTAACCTGCTTTGCTTAAAAATATTTTGAGGGATGCTGAAATGGGTATACTGCAACTGAGGTCTCTAGTCTGCTGCTTCAGATGGTTCATGGTTCAGCAAGCCTCTGTGCTTGTAGAATGTGCTTGGGAGGTAGTAACACTAGTGCATGAAATCCTTTCAATCCCAGCACAAGTAAAACAAAGTTAAGTTACCTCAGTAATGGGGTATAGAACTTTTTCCTAAATGATCCCCCTATAAAACATCTTTGAAATAAGCCTGTTTTACTGAGCATATTAAGAAGATAATGTGTTAATGATTGTATTTGTTTATTTAAACCATATGAGTGAAAATGTAATTCAGAAGTCACTTTGATAATCAATATCACACTGTCTGGAGCACTTAACGGCAGTGTAGTCTATTAACGGCAGTGTAGTCTAGTGACCCAAGTGCAGCAGAGAACTCATGATGTATAAGAATGCAAGGTCAGTGAAGTGGTCGATTTTATACAATCCAACAACAAATAATTTCTTTTTCATGTTTTTCTGAATATTTGCAAAAATCCTCATGGTTTTTGGGTGGGCCTGTGCCCCCTCCTTCTGAACAACATACTACTTTGTCCTTACCTATAGTAAGAAGGAAGCAGAAGTGCACCATCGGTGAAGTTTTACCTGAAATGTATTTTCAGGTTTTTAGAGTGTGCTTAATGTGAGCTGCTCAGGCCTTCTCTTATCATAAAGAAAGCAGAAAAGCTTAAATGAAAATGTTGCAAGCACCTATAAAGCTGATAAACAAACCAAAACACCACAGCCTAACAAAGCCAGGTATTCTGCTTTGGCATTGTGTGGGGGAAGATTATGCTTTTTGGATCACTGAGATTACATAACTAGCTTAGATATGATTAATCATTTTACTTAAGGATTTTGTCAGAGATTCTTATAAATAAACAGAACTAGGCTCGAAATCTCCATTACATCATGTTCAATTTTCAACTTGCAGAAGCAGCTGTTTGAACCTGTTAACTGAATTCAGACAGAAGTGTTTGTGTCAGCTGGTCTGTAAATGATGATTCTTGTTCATGGGACTTTGTCTGTAAAGGAGGGGTTGGAGGCAGCTCCAGCAGTTTAGTTCTTGCTCATTGGTTTTTGTTTAACTTCAGTACTAGTTGTGATGCAGCAAGTGGTTGGAGATTGCTACGTGTGTATATGCTCAGCCCTTGCCTGTGATCACTGGGTACAGTATCTATATGCATTTGCTGCACCTTGGCCATTAACTGCATTCTTCGTGGGATGCTGAAGGCAATTCTAAAACCATCCTAACAGTTGATTCTTTGATTTTATGCCTCATAAGAGAAAGAATAGAATTGGCTATAGAAGCTGTTTCTGTCAAGACTCACACAGCTGCTGGTTCACTTGTTTTTGTTCCTGAGGATAAATGAAGTCTTCAGTTTCAGAGCTATCATTTGTTTCAGGGCTAACGTTAGTTTTTACAACATAATCAAATATGAAAACAAAATGTTCTTTCTGCTTGTGATGCAATGAAGATAAGAGGGAGGTCAGGATGGGTACCTTATGGGTACCTGTTTTATTTCCAGAAAAAAAATACTTTTAGCCACCACGCAGCCTCTGTTGAGGCTTCAGAGGGAGAAGTGTGGCGTGAAGCTTGCATGAACTGGTAAGAGGCTAAAGCTTAAAGTATCTCGTGATGGTGAAGCCAGTTATTCCAAGTATTCCCCATTCCACCAGAGTTGTGTTATATGAAAATATTTATCAGAATAGTCAGGTAACTTTAAGAGAAGGAACAGAGAGTAGAGTTTCATTACACAGCAGCTTTTTATTACTCTTTTTTTCCATTCTTTTGGAGGGGAGGGTGTGAGAATAATGGGTTGGAAACTGGGGTTGGCTGAAATACTTTTTGAGTTTCCTAGTGCTAATTATTTGAGAGAAATTATTTAGTTTCAGGGTTGTTGCTTGCTGTCTAATCCATTTCAACCTGCTTTATTTTAACAGATTACCTCGCCAGCCATGGCCGACTAAGTGAGTCTGAGGCCAGGCGCAAATTCTGGCAGATCCTGTCAGCTGTGGAGTATTGCCATGGTCGAAAGATTGTTCACCGTGACCTGAAGGCTGAAAATCTTTTGCTTGACAACAACATGAACATCAAAATAGCAGGTACTCAGAATGTAGATGATATTCAGTAACACCTTATTTTTAGGAAGGCCATTCCAGTAATTCAATTGCTGCTGCCCCCCAAGATATCCTGCTGTAAACAGAAAATCAGAGTGGTAATACATGTAATATTTTTGCATTATGGATATCACAGCACATGTAGCTAAAAATTCCTAGATTAGCTCTATTATACTTCCAGGAAAAAGGAAATAATTTTTGGAGTTATAGTCATTTTTTGTGGGTGTCATAACATGTCTATAATGCTGCCAGATGTTCAGGTTAAAACAGAGTTAATCAAATAACTTCTTTCAACATTAGAAAAACTCAGAATGGAAGCTTATTGATTTTTTTTCTTTTTGCATGCATGATTTCATTTTAATTATAAATTTAGACACAGCAGATGTTGCTAGCAATGGAAATCATTCTGTCAGTTGTCAACTCATTACAATTCCACGAATCCTTCCACACTGACTTTAGCCCAGACACTTGAAATGGGAAAGCTAGATAACATCTTGATTTGGAGGACTGCTGAACTTCAGTCATCAATAATACGGGAGCAGGAAAGGAAGGCTAACTGCTGTAAGAAGCTGGTTTTTATAGGAGTAAGCTTGCTAGTTCTGAGAGGGAAGTGTGAACAGATAGCCAATCAGGCTGAGAAAGGTAAAGTGATAAAACATTTCTGAGTTGTAGATCACTGCTGGATTATTTTACCCATGAATTTCCTCTCTGGCATTCCTGAAATGGATGAACTGAAAATGTATCTTGATCTTTAATGCTTTCTGTAAGGATAAAATTGCAGAAAAGTGTTAAATGTGCCAGCAGCTCTCAAGGATGCGCTCCTTTTTGTCTATGGAGTACGAAGACAGTGTCCTTAAAGATTTTAAAGGAAAAGTTAACACCTGTTAGCATCTGTCATGAAGAATCACCCTTTTCTCTGCAATACTACAGGAAACATTGGGAAGACTAGGCAGTTAATTCTGGGGATTAACTTCACCCTCAGGAAAAATCTTTTAAATCCTTTCAAGTCATCTTTATCAGAATGGGCAATTCTATACAATCTTTTAAAATGAGCACTCACCTTCGAGATGAAAACTATTTCTTGAGCAAGAATTTTATCCTCTTTAAACTTAGAGAAAAGGAATCCATAGTCATTGCTATTTCAAACAAACAAACAAAAACCCCACCCAAAAAACAACATAGGTTATCTTTGCCTATGAAATGGGATTTTACTGATAGACTAAGAAGGATTTCGTATTAATGTATGTATTAATAGAGTAGCTTTCCCAGATCCTGGATGTTTGTTGCTTTTTTATTGACCTTTGGTTTTGTCTGTACATTTAAAACATTCATTCCTTTATTCTTTACCACCACCTTTCCACCTCTAGCGTCTTTTTCACATGGTTTACGAGTTTACAGAAAGGTTAAGTAACAGATAAATTAAAACTGAGGAAAAGGAAAATACAGCTATGTGAGTTCCAGAACCATGATTTTCATAGAGTATTAGGCTACTGTTATCAAATCCGAATGTAAGGCAGGTTTTTTTGGCAGAAGGAACAGTGTGGAAAACAGATTCTCTGAAGCTGGAGAGGGAAGCCTATTAATCTGCTCCTTGGCATGTTCTCCGTATTTCGTGGCTCTTTAGCATCTCAGAGTGGGAATTTTACAGTAGGTTCATCGAAGCTGTAAAAATTGTTATTTAACACTTTATATAAATTAATAGCAGAGTCTTTGCAGTAGTCTCTTTTTCATTTCATTTGATATTAAACTGTTTATGGTTATCTTTTAATTTTCTCTATACTCTATTGTGGGCTTTCGTATTAAACTGTAAAAATATTAAAAGCTACCATCAGATGAAGTAAAAGGGGTTTGCAACTGTTGTAGTAGGAAGATGCAGTTCTGGTATAAGTTCTTATTTAGGGCATTTGATACCTGAAGAAAGATAAAGAAACAGTTTGGGATGGAGATGATGTCTGGACTTTATAACAAAGTGGCCCAAGTATAATAACTAATAACATTGAGATTGAATTGGTGGTGATGTCTCAAAAGTCTGAAAATAGGGCCACCTGCACTGATTGCTTACAGCTGGTAATAAGGCTGTGAATTTGACAGTGAAAGGGTTTTGGTACTTTGTTATGCTTTAATCCAGTGGGTTCATCAGCACTACCATTTGTAGAGTATTTTTACTTTTGTCATTTCTGATTTCAAACTTGCATTTATTTCTAGCACCTACTGACAATCATAGCACCTGGAGATTTATGACTGACATACAATTATTTACCAGAACAATGTATGGCTTCAGTACATACTGTGTCTAAGAGCTGCAAGTCACATGGACCCCACTTACTATGAGTAACTGAACTAAATATAAGGGAATTTTTGTGCTATTGTTCATCTATGCTTTCTTTCCTCGCCTTCTGATCTGCCGCTCTTCTCCCCCTTTTCATCACCACATTCTATCCCTTCTAATTTCTTTTCCTCCACATCAGTGTTCTGCACTGCAGCTTGTCACGTTGAGCTTGGCATAGTTTTTCAGAACTCCTCAGGGGCCTCAACTGTGCTGGAGTGGGGCCGTATTCGGAGGTATTCCTTTCATGGATGTCCTTAGCACCGCAGGGATGCAAGTTCCCTGCCTCCCTGAACACTGCAGTGCAAGCATGACACAGGCTCACAAAAATGCTACTTCAAAGGCATCTCAGGAGACCTGTTAACCGAAGAAAGGTTAGAGACATGAACTGTTCTGTCGCAGGGAATTTCAATGCATAGGTTCTTCAGGAACTCAAATAAAAGCGTTGATAAATGGTAGTTACTAGATTCATCAGCTGCTGCTATCTCTTTCCTCCTCTTAGCTGTTCTTGTGCTCTACCTCTGTATTACAGAAAGTTAATTACAGGTGGTCTGTATGTAAATGAACACATTAACTGACAGTGATTCATATAGACTGATTCTTTCATGTATCTTTGTCAAGCTTTATCAGATTGATAGCAATTCCTGTGTCCAGTTTTGGTGATAAAGTAGCTGGAGGAAAGTTATGACTGCTAGAAACTTTGTAGTGATTTGTGCTGAATCAGTTGTTTTATTTTTCTCTATAAAGGAGATAGACGATGAATTCCACAGAATGGTTTATCTGTGATTTTGGAGTTATCTGGTGCTGTACAGATCCCTGAGAACAGTCTCTTCCAGTGGTTCATATTCTTCATGGTTCATTTATCAAACTGTGGAAGAACAAAGGGCAGCCAGGATCCCAACTCTGACAGCTAGAATTACTCTGTAACTCGAATTAGTCTAGCAATTGAAAAACAACACAGTAACTGATGAATTATTTTGATAGAAAGCTCTGCAGTGTCAGTGTTTGCATTGGGCCCCAGCACTATGTGTGGGGCTGTCCCTTGCTGATCACTCCAAGCAGCTTTGAAATTCACATAGATACTCATGGCCATTCCAGGCTCTTCCTGACTTCCAGAGGACGTCTTGATTCATTCTGATGCTTCCAAGACTTTTATTAAAGCTTTTACTCTTTAAGAATACAACATTTTTTAGTCAAATACAGAAACGCGCATGAAGTATTTCAGCTATCAGGAGAATAAACTAAGATTAAAAAATAGGTGTTCCTAAAACTGATGAGGCTGCCACCTTTTATACTTAAACAAGGAGGCTGGACTGAAATTTAATAGTTTTGTGTTAATATTGCTCTAAAAGGAAGATGATAGATAGAATTCAAAGGATCTTTCTTTTCAGTCTTAGTAACTGGATAAGAAACAGGGGATGAGTAAAGAGCTTGAGGCGGGAGCTTTGATAGACTTATTTTCTAGAAGATACTAAGTAGTTGGGAGCAAAAGCCTCAAGCTTAAGTTTTAGCATAAGTAACATAAAAGAAGGTATTAATCAGATAAAATGTCCACTGAGAAGGTTGCGGCTGAAGAATGCCGTACCAGGCAATCTCCATTAGGTGTTGCATCAAATTTGTTTTTAGCACTAGCAAGGTAAACCTTCTTCGTTCTTCGCAAAGTTATTGCCTGTAGATAGCTGATTGTTCACGTACCCTTTACATTTTGCTGTTTTTGGAAGGGATCATAGGGACTGGATTTCAGTTACTGATCACTGATACGCTATGCTGTCATCAAATAAAACTTGCTCATTGTCTGTACAGTGAAACATCTGTGCATTTGTGAAAATTAAATACAGCTTTGAATTGAGGATGGAATAGTGAGCTTCTCTCTGTATACTTCCAGCCCCACAAAACTGCCAGATTAAGATGCCTTATAGATGTCTGCAGAAATCATGCCATCTTGGTGGTAAAGCTACTGTGTTTGAACCAAATCAGGTAGGAGAGACTGTTATTTTGAAGTAGGTTGTAGTGCTGGTTTGTCTTGCTGGTGGACAGTAAAATATGCATTGACGTCAGAACTAGCTGATCAGCATTCAGTTCATGAAGTGGGTCAGGTTTGTTTCTAACACACTCATACCTTTCCTTTATCAGTACCTCTCTCCTGATTATCTCCTTTGCTCATATTACTATTCTAACAAAAGATCCATGTGGCTCTATGAAGCCAGGCAGATTGAATTCTGTTGGTAATTTTAGAAGAATAGATTAATTATGGCTCTGAAGCTAGTATCCTTTCTAAAGGATTTTTAGAGGTACAAATTAGAGACTACCTCATATTGCTGGATGCACAGCAGAAGTTGCAGTGGTTCTGGCAGGGAGCTTCCATTTCTCAAATTGCAAACGGGTCTGAAATCTTAGTCTGTTTCCATTTTTAACAGGAAAACAAATTCCATTTAAATGATGAATGTTCAAAAAATGATACCTTCTAAATTCAAGATTGTTCTAAAGGGGGTAATGAGATTGAGAAACAAAATACCGCAAATGTTGAGAGCCAATATTTGCAGATTGCACAAACACAGTGTTTATTCAACTGAACACAATGCTGCAAATGATCGTATTTTTTTAATGTGCAGATTCAGGCAAATGTTAAGAAGATAAAGATCCCTCCATTATATAATCTCAGTCCTCTGGTAACAAGTCCAATTTCAGTCCTTTTAGGATTCTGTGGCTGGCATATGTTTCTTTGAGGGCTGGCATATTTTTCCCTTAAACGTCAGTAATGTTCTTAAAATCCGTTTCTCTGGAATGAGAAAACTTAACCGTGTTCTTAGGTTAAAAACGATTACCTTTGATCCACAATAATTATGGTAGATCAGCAATTGCAAAGTAGAAAAAACGTGGAGGGGGGGAAGAGAGAGAATGAGAGACTAGTGATTGTTTTGTGCTTAATTGAATCCTGGCCATTACAAAAAGTGGAACAACTAAACTGACAGTGCAATAATTAAAAATTGAGGAAGCCCAATGGACCAAGCATCCAGTATCCTATCTAAATCCTGAACAACTTCTTTGAAATGGTTTTCGTGGATGCTATTAATTCTTGCGTTCTTAAGAAATGGTTTAACATCATTTGAAGACACAAGTGTAGAAAGCATAATGGAAACAAAAAGAGGTAACCATAATAATTTATGTACCCTAAAAAATAATGCTGATCTCCCTGCACAGGTAATTATTTTGTCCAACAATAGAATATAATTGGATTTCTAAAGATAAGAGCAGATTGCTGAAATATGCAACACTGTTTTTAAGTCCTATGTTACATGAAAAAGTCCAGTATGAATTAGTAGGTACCTGGCTCTTACTGTGCTTTGTATTGTCAATGCATGCTATTTTTTCAGCAGAAGTTCATAACTGAAGGATACTGGTGTTCCTTGCCCATGAAAAAGGGAAGAAATTGAAGTTCTAGAACTGCAGATCAAAGACAGAATGAAGGAACCATTTTCCAGGTTTATAAGACACATGCTCCTAGACAAAGCCCACAGACTCATGAGGAATTCCATACTGGGTCAGATCCATCTAGCAGTGACAAGGAGAGTATACCAGGCTGGCCGTTTTCTGCAGCTTATTCCCCTAGTGCTCATCCCTACCCCCAAACCCCAGTAGCCAGTATTGTTGTATTAGTGCTTATACAGAGTGCATCCTTGGCTACTTCTTCTAGTATCAATTTATAGACCTTTCATTCGTGGATTTGCCTAATAAAACTTAATCGTCTGTGCTGTCACAAGACCATCAGATGCAAGCCAATTGCTGCTGTCCCACCCAGTCAAGCACTGTCTCGACAGCGTAAGTTCTGTAATTCTGTTGCTTAGATAGGGAGCAAAGGTAACGGCCTTGCAAGGATCATGCCATTCAGTTCTAAGATGTCCTTGCTCTTGAGCTACTTTTGGTAACCATAAATAAAACCATTACGTGTTAAGGAATTACGCATGTAAAGATAATAGTAAAAAACCAAAAATCCTAATTGTAACATAAACCTGAAGCTTCTCTTATATTGAGCAGTCAATATAAAGACTCTGTTCTGTCTTTTGCTGTTCAGATTTGTTCATGTTTCTTTTTGAAGTGGCTTCCATGTGTCCCCATTCACCAAATAGCTAATTTAAATCCAGTCTGGATAGGCAAAGTGTTTCACTTTCTTTGGAATTGAAATCTTGTGTATTTCCAAGCAGGTCATGCTTTCTATAGCTGTGCTTACAAATATATGTACATGTACTTGTGAATCTGATACAAAGATTTATGAGGGTGGCACCTGAGTAGGAGCTGCAGTTCAGACATAAAGATTGATATTTATCTGCAGTACTAAGAGGATGTTGAAAATCTGACAAATTCAAGGTAAGTGAAAGGAGAGATCAGATTTAACGACCTCTACACGGACAGCAAAATGCTTCTGAGAGAAGAAACTGCTTCATGTCTCCTGAAGTATTGTCAAGGTTGCCAAGCCAATTATGTGTGAAGAAAAGTCTCCTCAAAGAGAATAAAAAAATTCACAACAAAAGTCTAGCTGTGATAGGAAAAAGGCAGGTGACATACAGTGATTAGGGGATTTTTTGGTTGAAGATTTTATTGTTTCCCCCTCTGTTATTGCAGCTGCAGTTGCAGTGGTTTCAGAACTGAAGGAGGACATAAAAGGAAGGATAGCATGAATGTTATATTCAGTGTTTCCTGTGTAGATTTGGAATCTGAGCTGACCTTGGCCGTTTGCACCTCAAGAGTATGGTGACATGCCAGGATGCCATTGTGTAACTGTTCATGCAGCTGCCGGGCATTCTGTGTGCTTGCAGAGCATGACACTGTTACAGATCTCGTGTGTGGTCTGACCTTCAAATATTCTTTCTGGCATTGTAGCCTTCTTACTGATAAGCAGTGGGGCTCTTCTTTGATTATGGACAAGTCCCAAAAGTTCATTGCTGTGAGATTGGGTATCTGATTTTCTGACTTTGAGCTAACACACTGACCTTGGACTAATGTTGGAGATTTAACCTCTTGAGGGTTCCACCTGTACCAGATATTTACAGTAGTGCAAGATGTTCTCTTGTAACAAGGTATGTTAATTATCTGGAATACAATATTAATTTAGGGACATTGGGTTCAAAGGGTAGAATGAAGCTTAAATATTTGTCTGTCTTTTAAGTTTCCAGTCTGATTGTTGACAATGCAAAAATAGATGAGGGATAAGAGTATCACATGTCATCACAAAAATGACAGCTCATCATTAGCAGTCAGCACACAGATACATAAATCTCTAAGGAGCTAGGGTGATTGTAGATCTGATTTAATCAATCACTGTTTCCAGCAAACTCAATCATTCCTGTTTGAACTAGAGTTTATCTTTTTAAAAGTACTCAAATTTCTAATCAGATTTTTAGAGTAATCAATCCACCAAATACTACTATGCTGCCCTAGAAGATGATTCTAAATCAAATCCATTAAGAGAAATTATGGAATACAACCATTTTGAAGTTATTTATGCCCCAGAGCCCCTTTACCAAGCAGTTTGCATAAGTCCGAAGGCTCTGATCATCATCTTTCTTCAGTAGATTCTCATGAATTGTTTCTTCCAGACTGAAGCCATGGGCTGAAGCTCCTTATTTGTCACTAGGATCACTTTAGCAGATTTGATGTCAGATAAGCCCTGTAGTTCTAGTCTTGAAGGGAGGATGACAAGGCTGTCTAATGACCAAATCGGCTTTGCTAGAACAGAGATTTACTTGTTCAGAACAAAAGCATTTTGGGGAGGAAATACAAAAGGTAAAACTGCAAGGATATAAGAGATGTATCTATTCCTGCTTTGTGTGAATACAAATAATGGGTATGGTTAGTTTGTGATGAGAAATGAAAAGGATTAATCCTACAACTGTGGGTGACACTGAAGAGCTCCATGGATTGAATTACTGTAAACAGATCTTATTCATGGAGTGTTAAGGACCTGAATCTTTGCAGAATTTTTGTTGCAGAGGAATTGGCATGCCAAGTTTCTATTGACTTTAACGTGTTGCTATTATTGTTAGCCCTTTATAATGACCTTGCAAATCCCATCCCCCAGGCATTTTGAACCTTGCAGAAAAGAGCAGGAATACTCTATTCTATACTCTCTCTGCTGCACATTGGAAGTGGGTGTCCCAGAATTACTCCCATGGTTAGGCTTTATCTGCACACAAGGGCTCCTGCAGCAAATGGTGCAGTTAGTGTTCGTGCAATTGTCAGCTGTCTCTGGGAATACGTTCTGTGTAGCTGCACTGAGGCACTTTGGGATCACTTCCAGGACACATGAAGATTGAATACTTTTTTTTCCTGCAAGAGGAATTACGAGAATGCCTTGGGAGTTATTGGCACCAGAGAGATTTAGCTCTTGTCTTTGCAGCAGAGTTACTGGACTTTACTGGAGTACAAGGAGGCAGAGCACCTGCCCATCTGTCTGTGAAGCAAGACTGAGTTTTCAGAATACCTGCAGATCCAAATTAGAGGTTTTCTTGGGTGGATAATTGCAGGGTTAGTGCAGCCTGGGAAAAGTTTTTGATGGCCCAATATGGAATTATCTGTAATGGGCTCAGTCCCTGACCTAGTTTCTTTAAGGGTTCTAGACAAATAAAGAGCAGTCTTTTGGCAGCTTTGGGTTAGATCTAGAAGTTTCAGGTGTGTGGTCAGATAGCTGAAAGTAGATGCAGCCTATTTTCCTATGTTTTCAACACAACCTTGCTGCTGCTGCTCATTAAGCCAGTATCTTTATCATCCAATCATGGACTAGGAGTATCCCACTTATTTTTAGACTTGATCTCTTATGATAGCAAATTCAGAAATCTCTGTAATACGATTTCACAGAATGACTAGTTTATTTAAAAGAAAAGGCAATTTCTGATCAGTTGTTGAGACAGTGATGAATTATGTGCAGCGTATTGGACTGTATAGTTACAACTGAGGGAAAAACACGTAAGGCCAACGTTTACAAAAGGAAATGAGACTTAGCGTTTCCCCTTATACCCTGATCTATTTGGGTCACTGACTGAGATGTGCCCAGAGCATGTGATGTACATTAAAGATGGCAGAAAATTTACAGCAGAATTACAGCATCGAATTTCAGGCTGTGGAAATGTTGAGGCAAAAGTTTTCAGCAGAGACTGACTGGTTTCTATTTGCTGTTTAGAGAATGACCAGGCACTTCAGTTATGCCTGGCCCTGGCCTGGGTCAGTCACTGATTTGTTATTTGAATTTGGGCTAGTCTATGAACTTCTCTGTTCCAGTGTCCTCACCTGTAAAACTGGTATGCTGTTTCACACCCTAAAACCCCTGATGAGAGAGACAAATTCCATAATCAATACCTTGAAATTCCTAAATACAAAGAGCTGCTTTATGCATATTGCAAAATATTTTTACATGCATTTTTTGTAGAACACCACCACTGAGAACTGGTCTAAGTGAGGTTAGACATTTATATTGCTGTATCTAGCTGTTCCTTCAAGATTACCACAAATGAGCTTTAGGATAAAATGAGGACAGAATGACATTGATTGTGGGTCTGTAATTGTGGCTGATCTACAGTTACCAGTTGCTTACCTGAATCAAATGGGCCACCAACACAAGGTATGTAAAAAAGGCCAGTTTATATTATGAATGCCCCCAAGTAATATTGCTGCTAAATGGAATAGTGACTGTTTTTATTACCTTACAGTGCACGTTACCCACTGTAAAGATTTCCATACTGAGAGCTGGATGGTTGCATAGTCTTGATTCTCTGTTATTCCTAATTAGTCCATTTCATTAAAGACAACTAAAAATATCTGCTTATATTAGTGATACTGTTTAACACAATGGAGAGTCAGCAGTGCGATGCAGTAAGGAAGCAGAGGTGAGGAAGGTATTAAATAGGTAGTCTTTGTAATAAGAATTAACTAGTGTAACACAAAGACTTGGAATATCTTTCTAAGTCTTATAGATTTCTTCCTGAAATCTTCAGTGACCTCGTAGTTAAAAGAATTCATGAAAACAGCCAAAAGGCCTATGAGATCATGCTGTTTGTGTATGTTTCCCAGATAACTTTTGAATCTGTTGCTTGCCCGTAACCAAATTTGACAGAGAGCAGGAACCTCAAAAGCCAAAAACATTCCTGCAGGTTCATGTATAGGTGTTAAAGCAGTGGGTGGTATGTCTTACCTGTGGAGACAGTTGCAGAAGCAGCCACAAAAATGATAAGAGGGATGGAACACTTCTCCTATGAGGACAGGCTGAGAGAGTGGGGTTGTTCAGCCTGGAGAAGAAAAGGCTCCAGGGAGACGTTATTGCGGCCTTTCAGTGCTTACGAGAAAGATGGGGACAAACTTTTTAGCAGGGCCTGTTGTGACAGGACAAGGGTAATGGTTTTAAACTTAAAGAGGGTAGATTTAGACTAGATGTAAGGAAGAAATTTTCTACAATGAAGGTGTTGAAACACTGGAACAGGTTGCCCAGAGAGGTGGTAGATGCCCCAGTCCTGGAAACATTCAAGGTCAGGTTGGACGGGGGGTCTAAGCAACCTGATCTAGTTGAAGATGTCCCTGCTTATTGCAGGGGGCATTGGACTAGATGACCTTTAAAGGTCCCTTCCAACCCAAACTATTGTATGATTCTGTACCTTATTACATGCTAAGGAAAATCTTGGAAGACCGAAGAAAAAAATGCTCTAAACGCCTCTTCAGTTCTGCTGTTCCCAAAATTGCTTCTTCTGCCTATGTTCATTTTTGATGTATGTTGCAGGAAGGGTTCTATTAAAAGAACCTGCTGGAGGTCTTGTGTCCTTCTGTTAGGAAAGCAACCAAATATCTTTACTGTTACGCTCAGTGTAAGTAGTCCATTTCAATTTCTATACTGCTTCTCTAAAACAATGCCAGGTTAACTTCATCTAAGCCTGGTAAGTTTTTGTTTAATATTTCAGTATTGCTTTTGATTTTGAGGGTTCTCTCATAGTTTTATAGCTCATGATGTATGGTGAGAGCACCAGGCTCTTTCCTCTGAGTAACACAACCTATACAAATAGAAGTAAATGGAGTGGTACCAGCAGTGCCTGTACTGTGTCTGCTCACCACAGTGTTTATCAGTTTTGCTATGTGCTGATCAGCACCGCATTGTATTAACATACCTCTGAGGTATTCGGTGCTTGATAGTACTAAATCAATGGCCTGATTACTGTTTATCATCACTGTTGACTTTCACAGGATTCCTTGAGTCACACCAGCATGCAGTATTACTCTGCAGGAGCCTGGTTAGCTACAAGGGTAAAAGCATTATTACCTTAAGAAAAGAAGCACCTTCTGTAACTTTCTACTACATAGTTTGCTCCAATGTGGAAAAAGTGGCAGGGAACAGTTAAATCATTGTTCACACAGTAGTAGACCAGTGACGAACATAAACAATGTTGCTGCGCTTGACAGTCTTTGCATGTCACTTGCCAATGCTCCATTCTGTATTTCCTTCGGAGATACAGCTGACCAGTTAGTGAATTGAAGCCAGTTTGCCTGAAAGCCTTAAATCCAAAAAATATTTGTCGCTGTTGTCAGATCTCTGTCCTTGAGAACTCCTCCTTCTTTGCTTTAGTATTAACAGCATTTGTTATCACAGAGAACATACAGAATGGCCTGCAACGCAAGTGGAATAAAGGACTAAGCAGTATGGAGCAGTAATGCTGGGAGCAACAGGGAGGAATGTCGGCTTCATTGAATTCCGTGAGAAAACTCCACTATACTTAAGTGGAACAAGTATTTTGATTCATGGTGTGAACAGGTGTATCCAAACACTGTGCTCCAATGGCTTTTATTAAAAGCCTGATGAATAAGAGCCTTGTGTATTAATACTGAGGAGCGTCATGGAAGGACTGTATTCAGAATGGGTATCTGCACTGGATGTAGGAGGGACTGTTAGGATTCTGGGAGGAAGAGTAAAGAATGCTAAAGCAAATGATGTATGAACGAAGCAAAGGGAGCAAGAGTGATGGCAGGATAAAAGAGGAACTAGAGGATCTCGGCTGTGAAGAGCTCCACTGGTAAGAGTGGAGTAGAAGGCAAGAGAGCTACAGATCAGAGCACCTGGGAGTGGTAGCAGCCACCTGAAATTCTGCATTTTGAAAAAAATCAGTTTCATTTCAGTCATTAAGCTAGCTTCCTCAATATTAATGTTGTTTGCTGTATTCTAGTAAAAAAAAATGCAACCTGGGAGAGCAGCAACAGGGGAAGCTAAAAAAAAAATTGCATCAAACTCTATCTGACTTCATGTCTGTATGCAATAATGGCTGTCATTTTGCTTTTCACTATAGGATTACTACAAATGGTGACTAATACTGAAGTCCCATGGGACCCATGGCTGGTCCCATATTAAGCCATAAGAAGAAGCATTTAAAAGAACTGCTTAGTTGTGGAATAGTAAATTTCAGTTGTAGATTGAAAGGGCTGTAGACAATCCCAGTAGCAGAGTTTCCTTCCTAGCAAAAGGCTTCATGTTTTCCCATGCTTGTTGCTTTTGGTAGAGTTCCTTCCTGACATCTCCAAAGTTGATGCTTTTGTTGTCAATATTTGTTATGTATCCAGAGCTAGAGAGCACCTAAGAAAACTCAGGAAATCTTAGATCCAGTACTGAACCTCGGATATCTCTTGGCAAGTAAATAAGCTCATATGTATGCATGATTGTCAGTTTGTTGAATTTTAGTGATAGCTGTTTATAAGCTTAGATTTAGCAAACTGTAGAAGTTTACTCAAAACTCCTACAGGTTGTGAAGTTTTGCAGAGTGTTTTAATAACTACATAGTTGTCATGAAAATAGCAGTATAGGACATTCAGCATCCCAATAAATGTTTTCGGTGGGAGTACTGATAGAAGGATTTGTGATAGAGCCTTTCATGAATGAGAGAGAGCTTTCAGGCCGAGTCCATGCATATAATTATTCTTTGTCATGCAACTAGAGTTTGGAGTGACTTTCCCCTTGATTTCCCAACAGATTTTGGATTTGGAAATTTCTATAAGAGTGGTGAGCCTCTGACAACATGGTGTGGAAGCCCACCATATGCAGCCCCAGAAGTCTTTGAAGGACAGCAATACGAGGGACCCCAGCTGGATATCTGGGTATCATTATTCTTTTTTTTAACTGGATTCAAGTCAACTTTTAGGAAGCTGGAACAAAGGAATAATCGTTGATTTTTCTTAAGCTGCAGACAAGCTGTTCCTCTTCAGCTGTATTTCTTGAGTGTCATAAAATGCCCCTTAACATTGAAAGGAATTGAAGTTACCTATCCAGGTGGCTATTAAATGTACACTGTAGGTGTATGTTAGCCCACTAAAGGAAAAACTGTAGCTCCTCCAAAAACTCTCCTGACTGAATGCATGAACTTTGCTTTTTTCAGTGCATTTAGTATCTTCTGTGTTAAGTGGGAATTGAACTTGTAAGGCTGCAAGTTCTTGATAAGGTTAAAGGAATTCCAAGTCACTGAAACAGGAGAGATGATGACTGCTTTGCTCTTTGAGCTGGAAACAAGCCCATTTGTGCCACAAACATTTCTACTGCAGGCAGCTGCATGTTTTTGAATTGATGTGTCTCCATGCGTACTAATCTAATGGAAGAGGATAGAGAGTGCAACCCACATCCTTATGCAATGGAAAAGGGACTAAAATGAACTGAAGAAGTTCTGTGCACCCTTCATGCATTGTCAGAGACTGCTTTTCATTCCTAATTTGGTTTTATTTGGGGTTTTTTGTTTGTTTTTTTTTTATTTTAGTATTCTGGTACTTACCATTGTATTCTGATACTTACTAGATTCATATCCTAAAGCAACCAGAGACAGTACAATTTGGCAGTCTCTGCTCTGGCATCAGGTTTGCAGTGATAATATTGCACATAGCATAACAACACAGGCACTGACATTTTGGTCAGAGCCTGTTACACAAACAGGGCAGTTTGTGGAAAGTCACCTTTCAGCTGCTAAACTAACTTAAATTAATCTATGTGATTTTAGATACATATATTTGTGTGTATACATGTATCTCTCTATATACATACATATATACATATATGTAGCTGGCTAGATTTTTTTAAAAAAAGGCTACAGCCTTTCTGAACCTTTAGTAACTGGTAAATAAACATACAGCAGACCTCAGCTATGCTTACTGTTTCAAGTAGCACAGGCACTGTTTGAATGTCAGAAGTGAATCTCTGAACTTTGGTAAATATTCTCTAAATATATAAGATCCTAAATCGTTAACAGAATCTGCCCAGAGAGGAGTGCACGTATGTTTATATTTAAGATAAAATCATCAGCATCTTCACTTATCTTCTGAGATGAGTTAAGGATTCTGCATCTCTTTGCAACATCCAATCACAGAATAAATCTGCTGAAAGTGCTAAGCTTGCAGGAGGAATGCAACAATCCACAGTTTTTGGCAGGTTAAGGAAGGAAGGAAGTGACTTCTTAAATATATATTTGATTTTAAAATCTTTTGTGTGCTTACAAAGTTTTAAGGTGAATGTTGAATGCCTGCTTTTTCCCCTTGAGAAATCCAGTGCTGTGGCTATCTATGCCAACTGATTGGCATGAGGGTCTGGTGTGGTTATTTCATCTAGTGTGGCGCTATATTTTTTTGGCATATACTGCAAGACTATTTCCACTTGCAGTGCCAATTAACTTGCATACTTTCAAAAATTAGTCTGGCAGTTGGAAGAGAGCTCTTGCCCAGATCGTCTCCTTTTGCTCATATTAAATAATCTCTCATACTCAGCACTGCACACAGTGCGGAATTACTAGTTGTGTTCCCCTGAAGCTGACTGTTCATGAAGTTATCGGTGTGCCTCTTACACAGGCTTTTGCAAATTGGTAAATATAAAAGGTTACCATTTCTTATTTTGAGCGGCTGCTGCTTGAGGTTTGTTTTTATCTGAACAACACTGAGATTAATAAAAAGTATCTCTAATTCTCACCTGAAGTTGCGGCTCACTTTTCAGGTATCATTCAGTCATCTGCGTGGAGCTTCCTGCTAGCAGCCAGAGTCTCTAACCCATTACACTTCATTTTACCTGCTTATCAGCACAAGGTATTGCAAGCCTAGCCGTTTTGGGTTAGCTGAGTGTTCTTAATTATTTACGGATCTTCAGAAATCTAACTCCTTTTTGTATAAATTTCCTGTTTCTGCAGAAGATAACTTTTAATTTTTTCTGTGGCAGGATTTGGCTAGCCAATCTCAAGAGACTTTGCTTGTAGCTTGAAAAATGAAATTAACATTCTCTTTCTTACAGAGCATGGGTGTAGTTCTTTATGTTTTGGTCTGTGGAGCATTACCTTTTGATGGACCAACACTCCCCATACTGAGGCAACGAGTTCTTGAAGGAAGGTTCAGGATCCCTTATTTTATGTCAGAAGGTAACAATGTGTCCTCTTACGCTCTTGGTGTGGTAAACCTTGAGTAAATTCTACAATAATCTCTACTGCAATACAGCAAAGGGTGGTGCATCTGCACACTAGATTATGGTATGGCCAACTATTCGTTTTGCAAAGAAACACAAATACGCCTAGGTGAGCTGTATGCCTTTGCAGTTAGGCTGCTGCTAGGCAAACCAACCCGTTTTTCCCTGCGCTATACGTGGAGATTGAAGTGTGTCCCTGCGCTATACGTGGAGATTGAAGTGTGGCTGTGCCCACGGGCAGGGAAAGAGTCAAACGGAAGCTGAAGGATCTCTTACTCTACTGTGAACAGAAATATGGGGATGCAGGGGGGAGGCACCTTTGTGTAGGAATTAGCTTTTGTCCTGCAAGGCCGTATACATTTTAATGTGGAAAGAAAATATGCTGAGAGCAGTATCGCTGTCAAACCTAAGTTGTGGATTGGGTGTTTCCTGGGTTTTGACAGCGTTTGCTAAACAAAAGCAAAAAAGTGCACAGCCAGTTCATATGCCAGGTTCTCATTGTCATGTATCTGGCACTCCCACATGCGACTGAGATTTCTCTCCCTCACTTAATTGCCCCATCTGTTGAGTTTCGCTCTCCCTCATGCCTGTTCAGACAAGAACAAGTGGATCCGTTTTTACACAGGGTTTGATGGTGTCCTTCAGCCTCCCTATATTAAAGGGTCTCTAAACCAGATTACTTCAAAACAACTTTCCTGAATCAAATCCGCTTTTAATATACTACTTTCTGTGCTTTTTTTTAAAGATAATTAACAATATGTTTTTCAGCCTTGTTGTTAAGGGTTCTGTGGTGTAAAACATTCTGGTCTTTCCCTTTTTCTTTCGGGTGGCATGTACTCCTGTGCAGCGCCTCTGAAAATAGCCACTACAGTGTAGCTATAGTGCACTTGGTTGCTTTTAGCAATGCCATTATGGCACCATGGCAACCCCTCAGCTTCCTGGGCACATTTTGCGGCCGGCACTGAACCGTATTGTGTTTCTGTGACTTTGCTGACATAGGTATCTGAGCTAGATCCAGGTACCTTTGTGTGAGTTGCGATCATTGCTGTGACTGCAGTGTGGGTTGGCTGTTTCACAGGCTGTTTGCTGCTCCCCTTGCTGATCACATGATGATGCAGGGAGTGGGGAAGGGTGTGCCTCTTAGCAAAACTGTGAAAACAAGAGAGATAAACCGGAATAAATAGCCCGAAATCTTTCTCTAAACTATTTGTCATAACTACCTGAAATGGACTGACTCATAACAACTGTACTGTAGCCATATCTCAGTCAGCTAGAAATGCGTGGCAGATTGATAAGCTCCCTTAAAGGAACTTAGATTGACTTGCTATCATATACAAACTATACGTTCATCTCTTGTGCCCTCATCTTCCAAAAACCAACTGACATCTGAAGAAAAATTTGATGTTTTTAATGCTGTCCAGCATGTAGTAGTCAGAAAGCAGCAATGGTTTGGTGTGTTCAGAATTATTCTAGCACCTAAAGCTACTGATTGTGCTTTGGTTCTGGAATTAAAACAGAAAAACCTGCAGACCCACTGGCTGCTATTCACAGCGACATTATTTTTACCTTTGTTTTTGTGACCACTAGGGTGGAAATAAAAAAAAAAAAAAAAAATCCAGACACTAACCCCAGTTTTGCCAATCCCTTGCTTTATGAGCCTGGACAAGCAATTTCAAACTATGCTGGAGAAGGATGCTAATTACTCCCCAGCACATTCACAGAGGTTGTTTGAAGCTTTATCAATTAATGTTAGCACTGTACTTAGAACAGCACAAGCAGCTTCAAAGAGGTATTAAATATTACTATTACCCTCATATGGGAGCTGTGTAGAAGGAATGGCACTGTTAGCCATACCATGCATTTAAAGAAGTTGGGGTTTTGTCCTTCTTAATGTGACTTTTAATCTTGTTTTGAGAGATTGTTTTAGCCTTCAGGAAATGTATTTAGCACAGCAGTTAGGTAGAAATAAAGCAGCTTCCTGTTGTCATGCTCTGTATTGGTAGGTCTCAGGTGAATATATGCAAGTATCACTTAGCAGGTTGGTAATTTTTTTTCCCCAACAGAGTGTGAACATCTGATTAGAAGAATGTTGGTCCTAGACCCATCCAAACGGTTAACTATTGCTCAGATTAAGGAGCACAAGTGGATGCTTATCGAAGTTCCTGCACAGAGACCTGTTCTTTATCCACCAGGAGAGGAGAATGAGCCTTCCATTGGAGAGTATAATGAGCAGGTCTTACGGCTAATGCACAGCCTTGGAATAGACCAACAGAAAACTATTGAGGTAAAATAGACTCATACAATATTTGGCCCTGGGGGAAAGGTCTCCTGTTTTGTTTTTATGACTAGAACTTATTACCTGAGTTGCTTGCAACATTCTTTATTTCAACGATTGGGGGGGGAGCAGAAAAACCCAAACCTGGTGGTATATTTTACCTGATCAGACCCTAGCAAGGGCAAACATTTTAAACATGCTGTGCTACTGCCTCCCTGTCCTGCTGACGTCTCAGTCTGTGCCAGCAGACTGATCAGGAAGAGGACAGACCTCCCTCCAGAAAGTTTCCTAAAGATCATCCCTAGTGGAGATAAGGTGTCTGTGTTATGCAAAGTGCAGACAAAGCATTGTACAGTAGGCCCGCAGACAACTTCACGTGTGTGCCTTATGCTGGCCAGCCACACCCAGCTATTCCAGTCCAAGGCATCCTTTGCCCATAGAGGAATACATGTCAATGAAAAGGCAGCACCATGAGAGAAAGGATACTGCTCTGTCTCGGGAATCCAAATTAGAAAGCATGGAAAAGAATAATGTGTTCTGGTCACATATCCCAGGACTAAGTACTGTTCTTTCAGTGTATTAACTATTTACTTTAATGTAAACAAGCACACATTTCAAAAAATTTGATGTTGCAATTGCTTTAAGCTAGAGGACACATAGAAATACAGCGTGGACTATGTAAAAAATGGTACCCCAATAGGGCTGCCTGTTGCAATGGTGATACTTGCTGCTGCTTACAGTTGGTCATTTCTAGAGATTTGTTTGTTAACCAAGTTGATTCTTGAGCACAGAAGTAAAATAAAGGAACCATGTTAGGTTCCACGCTGTTAGATTTCCTGGGTGGGGTTGGATAAATCATTACTTGTCAAAATGGAGAGAGGAGAGGAAATCAGAATTGAAAGTAAATTCATTTTGAACTTCTAAGAGGGTGGAAAATGAAATTCAAAAAGAAGCATAAAAGCAATAAGCAGTTGAATGTCTCTGTCCAATCCCACATCATGCTTCTTACCAAACATAAATGCCAAGACTCCCTATGGAGTTAACATGATCATTTCCTTTAGGATGGTTGATACTTTAAACTATTGTGGAGGTTGGCAGTTTGAGTACTTTCTGCTAGAAGAGGCTAGTTTCTCTTCTTTGCAGAGGCTCAGTTCCCCATTGCTTCTAGTGACTTGGAATGGCCAATATATTCAGGAGGTGCTGGAGCTCAGTCCCTTCTCCAGGTTCAAATCTTGAAGAGTTCAGAGTAGCACCTGAATGTTAGCTACAAGTACTGTGCAGCCCAGAACATAGCAAACACCTGTGAGCTTGCCACTAAACTAAGGTTGCTTTTCTTTGCCTGGCAGTCTGGTTTGAAGCTTTCTCAATTCAGAACATTTGCCTACCCCACTACCTCTTAATTTTTTTTTTCTTTCCTAGATGGCAATTCTTTCTTCTTCCTGGTCTCGTAGAACATAAAAGATCATGTATTTTTGGCTGCACCCACACTTTTGTGCTTCTCTTTTTCAGTCTCTGCAGAACAAGAGTTATAACCACTTTGCTGCTATCTACTACTTGTTAGTGGAAAGACTCAAATCACATCGGAGTAGCTTCCCTGTGGAACAGAGACTTGATGCTCGTCAGCGTCGGCCAAGCACCATCGCTGAGCAGACAGTAGCCAAGGTAAGGTCTCATTCCTTAATGTGGGCTTAAGGCTGTGCAAGACATTTTTCTCTTTCAAAATGTGTTTCTACATAGATTCACTTAGAATCCATCGCTATTCTCTGATTTCTATAGTATGTAGACTTGCAGCATCATTTTGGAAAGACTTTTTTGGATTTGCTTTCTGTCAGAACTGTATGATGACAAATCAGTTGTTTGGCATGCCTCCTACAACTGCTCCTGCTGCCCCCCCACCCCCCAAAAAAAAAAAAAAGGGGGGAGTTTGGAACAGACTGGATAAGTTTTAAATGAGAAAGGAAATTTGACTGCATTCTGAAGCCCAAAATGCAAACAATGGCTTTGGCTTTAATGGGTATCTGCATGGTTTAACCTAACTCCCAGTTTACTTCCCAGTTAAAGTACTGTGCTTGTGCTTCTAATTGGAACACTTCCAAGACTTTCAAACCTTTTGCTGGGAAGTTATGGGTTAAAGTGTTAGAGAAATACCATTTCTGGAGACTGTGCAACACTTGGAGTATCTTTAATGGGATTGACAAATGAGCTGTTGAATTTATGGAGAGCTGTGCTAGCTTGAGGGCTAAAAGCATGCAGGCTCCACTTAGTGTTATAAACATAGTCACTCTAAAGGGACCTGTTAAAAATAAAATTACTTTCTCCCCTGCTGTTCTCTAGATACGCTTTCTGTCTCCCAAGAAATGAAGTGTGGCAGAGAATAGTAAAGAGGCACCCAAAAGAAAATACTAGGATCAACCTATTAGGTTAAGATGCCAATTCATTGTGGTATATTAAGTACCCAGTAAAAATGTCATTGTCATGAGACTCTTAATGGCTCAAGACTCAGAGATTTATTTCTAAATAATGTAATTTCTTTTAAGATTTGCACCACTTTTTCCTCTGTGACCCAGCAAGAGTCCAGTTTCATGGGAGACTTTGCAGCACGGCTGCAAAACCTCTATGTGCATAGAGCCAACGTGACGACTGACTAATTGATTTAAGTCTTAAGGATGTCACGTGTATTTTATCAAGAGCAATTCTGGGTGCTCCTTACATCTGGTGCCAGCCCTTCCGTTGCGGAAGGCTGTCCACTTAGTATCCTCTCTAATTATACTGACTGATTCAGCACAGGCTCCATAAGGCTATTCAGCCTGCTTCTTCCCTAGTAATTTTCTTTAGAAAGGAAGGTCATGTACAGTTTATCGTGTCTTAATCCAATAATTCTCAGATTTTTTTTTTACTATGTTCTTTTGTTTCATTAAGATACACAGACATTGTACAGCTTTTGGTTTCTATTAATGCATAACTGGAAACATGAAAGACTTGGCCTAAGATGACTCAGATTTATCGTGGTCTCAAATAAATATTCTCTCAAGTTCACAGCCTCCTAGGTACTGTATTGCTGCTGAATAGAACAAGTGCCCAGACTCCACTTCCAGGAGAAATCACTACCATGCTGCTCCTTTTTCACTTGAGGCAGCAAGACACTACTTGGTTTTGGATTCTGTTGAAATGAAAGCCAAATCGCTTCAGCTATGAAAACACAGGTCCAGGAACAATATGGCTGACAAAGATTAAAACCAGCTATTTTCTTAGATAGTAGTTCTAATGATGGAAAGACACAGTATTCAAAAGCAGATTATTAGTTATAAGATGTATTAAAAGCAGGTGGAGACAGATGAACAAGGAGGAAGAAAAAACCTCCTAGAAGATAGTTCCTTATTGTACTAAATTCCTGTACTTTATAGCCATATTACCACTTTTTCCTCAGGACTGAAAAAAATCTTGCAGTTATCCTGAGTAACAAGATAATTTGTTTTCACACATGGTGGCACCACAGGCTCCTGTATAAGACTGCTTGTTTCCTTTTGGACAGGCAAGTTGTGTGGATACTGCACTTCAGGAAATTAAGGTTAAGAAACAGTGAAAACCACTGTTTTCCTCATTGTGCCATGCTTGCCTTCCCTGAGGCACACCTCTCCCTTCAGCAGTTCTCCATATGTTAAAATATCTTATTTCAGATCCAGCCTGCTCTATTCTTTCCCATGCTTTTTCCTCTAGGAATCAGTGCATGTTAGAAAAGTCATTGAAACTAGCTCTATGCCTCATGCTAATATTAAGGGGTTTTGTACTCAATATAAAAAGGAATTCTAGCATGTCAGAAGTTGGAGGGCACCAAAAGGGTCCCAAACTCGGCCTTTACTGCTAGTAAGTGCTCAGCTTCAATAAGTAGCTAGCTTAATGACGTTGTTTTGGGGGTGGTGGTGCTTTTTTTAAAGTCTAAAGACTAAGAATGTAATTCATCAAGAATGAGGAAATTAATCTTGTATTTCTCCTGCTCTGGAAATGGGCTAGGTATTGTTTATTTTTAATTTGTGACTTTGTATGTTGCTTTCTACCTAAAATTGTTCCAGTTTTGGAGTTCTTAAAAATCTCTTTTAGGCACAAGCTGTGGTACCCTCAGTTAACTTGCATTCACAAAATGCAAGGTTGTTGCAGTCTCCAGGTCTTCCCTCAACTTCAGGAGCAGAAGCCTTTTCATTCCCTCCATCCAACTGCCATGGAGAGACAGCATTTATGGAGGAAGAAAGAGTTGAGACACCAAAGGTACAGCTTAAAATCACCCCATTGTTTTGTCAAAAATTGTTAAGGCTAAAAAAGATTGTTGCCTAGTAAAAGCAGAGCTAGTGGTAGTAGCTGTAGCTCTTCAATAATTAATTGAAGATTAGTTCCTTCTGACAGGGTAAAGTTCATCATCCTAGCACAAAGCACTGTGGAGTCAGGGCCAGAGCATTTGCTAATCCAAACTAATGTCACTTCATTGACTTAGTACGCCTCCAGTGTCTTGGCACTTGCAGGTAGCTGAGCCGGAGAACCCTGCTGCTTCCCTCTGCTTTCAGTAGCCTTTTCCTCAAAGACCCAATGTTCTCAACCTGCTCCCAAGCACTTACTCTTAAGCATATACTGTCCCCAAAACTCTGGTCTCCAGCAAGTTCTCATTACTGGGTAACCTCTCAGGATAGACAGCAAGTCAAATACAAAGACCTTTAGTATCCAGCACTTGACTTGTACATTTCTTGTACTAGCTGGACAAAACACATTGTGCCTGTTTTCCTAAATTTAAGTATTCTCTGAGTGTCAGAGTTCTAGATATTCCAGATTCTTTTTCTACTTCTCTCTTGCATATAACTTCCAACAGCTGTGTCTTTTTTTTGATCACTAATCTGCCTCTTGTGTTCTTTGCTTACATTCCAATCTTACCACACTGTCATTTGTAAAAGAAAAATCAACCTACAAAAGTGGGGTTTTTTTTTCTTTTTTAAGAGCCCTGAAGACTCCTCATATATAGCTTCCAATACAAAGGGTTCACTGCTGAGTATCTAGAGTAACCTACTCAGCTACTCATCCAAAAATTCAGACAAATGAGAACAGGAAGGTATAATGGAACCTTAACTGTAAGCTTCCATTGCCAGCTAAAGCGATTAAAATACCATGCACTTGAAATTCCATATCTCTGCCAATTTCATAACAAGCCAGCCAAAAGAGTTACATTTTTGTTAATTTTTTGTTGAATGGTAAATAGCCAGCAGTACCTTCTGACTGTCAAAAACTATTAGAACTGCAGCATCTCAAATAGGTTGTAGCAGTTCTCAGCTAGGCCATTTCTGTAACTAGGAATGCCTGTAAAATCTTCACTGGAGACCATGTAAAATTGCAGCTCCATCTAATGGGTTTTGTTTCGTGTAATCAAACTGGAAGACTTTGTGTAGGCTTTCCACACCTCCACAGTTAACAGACTTAACTGAACTCAACTAATAGGATGTGATGGCTCCACAGCCTTACAAATGCATGTATGTACAGCTTAACTCTCTGAAGGGAGCTACAGTCTGATCCATTTTGCCATGCAACTTTGAGGTCTGTGACAATACTCTGCAGGGTAGCAAAGAATACATGAAATACCCAGGAGTTAGCAGTTAAGAGCTTTTGTGAGGAAGGGGAAATAGCTTAAAAGAATTACATTTATGAAGTATATTATTATTCTCATGAAACTTTTGTTGCTCTCTCTCATATCACATCACACGTTAATTTCAGCATATTGTATTTTGTCTGGTGCCAGGTAGGGGTTTGATTTCATGCTTGCCATTTTGAAGCTTTTATTGCTCACTTACTGGTTAGTTACCAACACTAAGAGTGTGGCCCTGGTTCTCATCACTGTTTTAAGTAACTCCTTCTATGGTCTCTTACAGCTGGAAAGCAAAAAGCAGTTCAAAGATATTTGGAAATTAACATTTCAAACTTTATTTTGCATCCCCCTTTGCTTTTATAGATGCAGTTTGGCCAAAGTAGATCAACTACTGGTGACTACAGTTAGGTGTCAAATCACAATTGACTTGGGAATATTCAGTGTCTTAAGTATTATAGGACATGTCTACTAAAGAATTCCAAGCTCTGATCCATGTGCTATGGCAAACTGCAGAGAGCCAACTGCCCACATGGTATTGGTTCTCTTTTTCCTTTCCAGCAGTTCATTAAATAGTCTTCCCAGGGCTTTTGCTGCCAGATTGGTATTTGAATGGGAAAGTCACAAATGGAGAGTAAGGTGTGCAAGAAATTAAGCTTAAAGATATAATCCATTAAATTAAAATAGAGGCAGCAGACCCAGAATTTTCCTGTGCAGGCAACATCATTTTACTGATGCTCAAAATATTTACAGCTGTTTCTTGATACTGCTTTAAGTATTTTCCTAGAGTACTACCATATAGTCTGCTTGCAAGACCATTTGTTAACAGCTACTGTTAATGCAGTGAAGCTTCTTTTCCAAACACACTTGTTTTCAAAATACCGAAGAACTTTGAAGAACATTCAGGATTGGTTCATTGAGGGTTTTACATAAAATCAGCCTTAGCAATGGCAGGTTTTATGCTAAAAGAACGTGTTGTTTCATCCATATTTTACCCAACCTGATCCTACCAAAACAGTAGGAGTGACTTGTGCAACAGGACACTAATTAGAGCTTCAAAGGTGTTACAGAACAGAATACCCACCCCAAAACTGCATGACATGCAGGCCGTGGTTGTCAAAACCGAAGTAGTTGGGTTTTGCGTATGGCAAAGAATGAGTTAAGAGACAGAAGGATTCAGGACAAACTGATTTGGAGAATAAAAACATAATTAAAATCCTAGGAGTATTTTAGGTTGAAAGGGTACCTCTAGTCCAATCTCCTGCTAAAAGCAGGTCTAACTTCAAAGCTAGATGAGGTTGCTCAGGGCTTGATCAAGTTGAGTGAATCCAAGGAGGGGGATTCCACAGCCTCTCTAGGCAACCTTTGTTTGCAGAGGAGCACCATGAATCAAATGGACTTTTGCTGGAAAGAGTGCATTTATGGTAGTATTCTTGAACACACCTCTGCAGCTCTGCAAGAATGCTGCAGAATTAAATACAACACTATTTTTTTCATAGAGCTTATCTGAGCATGATAAATGAGCACAGTAGGGTGTAGTAAGGGGAAACAATAATACTGTACATTCCATAAATATTTTACATTTGTGACTAAGCTGGCAAAGGTTTTTAATAACTCTTAAAAAATAAAAGCAGCTGTGGAGAACATAGTACTGTGGAAATAAGAGTATTTAGATTTAGGGAGTTAAGTACTAAGAGAATGTCAGTGGTGATCCTGCCTGGAGGAATTTGTTTGTCACGTACAATTCTTAACAAGTCTTTCTTACCTCAGTAGATTACAGGGAGGTTCATGCATCTTAAATATCCAGGTTGCCTTCAGTCTACGTGATAGGCAGAGATTTCTTGTACTTTGGGGTGATGCTCTGTGCACGTAATTGAAAGCTGTCCATCTTCTCCTTGTGCTATTTAGGTAAATGGCTGCCTGCTAGATCCTGTACCTCCTGTGGTGATTAGGAAAGGATGCCAATCACTGCCTACCAGAATGATGGAAACTTCTATTGATGAAGGAATAGAGGCAGAAGGAGAGGCAGAAGATGACCCTGCACAGGCATTTGCAGCCCTCCAAGCAGCTCGCTGTGGGAAGCGACGTCACACTCTAGCAGAAGTTACCAATCAGCTGGTGATGATGCCAGGCAGAGGTACAGAAGTTAGCACGGACATCTCAAAGCTCATTTCCTGCTCTCAGCACTCAATCTAATAAGTTCAGGATGAAAAACACTAGGTTTTAAGAGTGACAAGCACAAGACCGTTTCTGGGTTTTGTTATTTAACATTTGCTATAAAGGCCAAAGGGGAAAAAAAAACCACAACAAAACACCCCAAAACGTGCTGTACAGACAGTATAAAGGCAAAGCAGCAAATATACACCTGGCTACAGTCATGTACAACCCCAATAGCAACTTGGTAAAGTCTGGCAAGATGGCGTGTTCTTTTTCACATAACTACATGTCCCCAAATCATTCATCCCCTAAAGATGTGCTGGGAGGGGAGGACAGTGAGGAAACAAAAACCTCTGGATCCTCAGGTATTCCAAAACCAGCAAGATGACCAAGCCTCTCAGCTCAGGCTACAGTCTTATCTGGATTATCTACTGGGGGGGGCAGGGCGGGGGGGGAACCACCACCACCACACACTTGAATGCTCTCCAAACTAGCCAGCAAACATCATCTGCATAGGATCTTACTGCTGCGATAATGTAAAAACCAGTAGCAAATGCCCATTCTGGTACTGCAAGTGTTAAACTACAATTACTTTATGAAACTTGATTTTTTGGTTTAGTTTCCTCTAAGACAGTCACTGTTGGCAGGAGTAGCTTGAGCCTGTGGCAATTCCTTTGCTTTGCTAAATTACTGCTGCACTTTCTTTTTATTCTGGCTTTTGGTTTTTGTCACAGGGAAAGTCTACTCATTGGATGAAAACTCATCTCTAGGCAGTATTGATTCAGAGTATGACATGGGATCCTTTCAGAGAGATATTAAATTCCTGGAAGACACCCCTTCCTTGAAAGAAATGGTGCTAACTAACCAACAAGCACCCAGAATGACAACACCTTTCATAGGTCTGAGACCTGCCAATCCAGCCATGCAAGCACTCACCTCCCAAAAGCGAGAGACCCACAACCGCTCTCCTGTCAGTTTCCGAGAAGGGCGCAGAGCTTCTGACACATCCCTCACACAAGGTAATTATAACCATTGTCATGACATATTATACCTAGACACGGTAGAAAATGTACTCCATACACAGACGCACCAAGCCACCTTGTGACTTGGTTGTTACTCAGCTTATCTCACATTTGCTGTGCTAACCAGATACGAATTAACTGATTTTCTGACAAGGATTTTGCTCAACTCTTCTCCAGGAATTGTAGCATTTAGACAGCACCTCCAGAATCTGGCACGAACGAAAGGAATCCTGGAACTGAACAAAGTCCAGTTGCTGTATGAACAGATGGGATCAGAACAACCTTCTCTGACATCAACTGCCACCCAGTTGCAGGACCTCATTAATAGTCCTCCGCAGGTACTTAAACCAGAAATCAAGCACCATCTTTCAGGTGTTAATGCTTTGGGACACATAAGGAGAGGATAAGGTGTTCTGGAGATCTGAGAAGAGGTAATTTACATATAAAGTTCCCTCTTCTCCTTTCTGTCTTCTGCAGAATAGAGGATGGGCATTTGCAGGCTAGCCTTTACCATCCTCATGGGGTCAGTGAGATGGCCTTGTTAGCTTTCCAAATCCAACATTTTATTATTGCTTTTAATCTGAAGGATGTTTTAGATTTAACAAAGCCCAATAACATCTTTTCCTATTGGAGTTGGTCTGGTATAATTGTAAAAAGTGCAAAAGCCGAGTTAATGGTTAACCTGATTTGCATAGTGAAATGCTAAATAGCTTCTACTAGCTCCCTAGTTACTTGTTTCAAATGGAACAGGTCACAGCAAACAAGAATAATAAGTTTCTGTTAAACCACAGGAATAAAATGGGTAAGAAGTACACAGGCGCTGTAAGCACCTAATGTTCCAGATGAAGCCTGCTATTCTTAAAGCTCCAGCTGTTACTTTCTCACTGCTGGAAAACTTCAGTTCTGACAACGACAAAGTTGTAATGTTTTCACAAGAATCTCTCACTTGATGTAAACACGCTGCAGTGCTCCTGGTATACTCATGACAACAATTCACTCCCCTCCCATGTCAGCACTCTCCAGCTTGCTAGAGATGCCTACTCCGCACATATCCTCTCCACCACTATTGAAAGTTTTTCACCTTCCGTTTTGAAGCTGTGAAATAAGAGCTGCACGAAAGCACATTCAGAGCTTGGACAGTTTTCTAACCCTGTACATTTACTATTTCAGAGGGCAAGTCAGAAGATATATTACATATAATACCATTTTAGTTACAGATGTAAGCTCTTGCCATTTTGCAGCTCAAATAGTTCAAAGCTTTGTAATTTAGGCTTCTCACCATGCAGTGAAAGTAGTGAGTGACACCAGAGACCAGTCCATATGGCAACTATGAAACCTCTGTCAGGGGAAATCCTTAAAGGAAGGGTTGAGGCAAAAAGCCTTTTCTGGGGATGAAACTTGTTCCTCTTCTCTCTGCAGGAGGAAGCATCTCCACAGCAGCAGGAAGCTGCATCTGCTTTCCCTAATGGTGCACATCCCCCATTATTATCCAGACGGCAGAGCTTAGAAACACAGTACTTGCAACACAGGCTCCAGGTACCATACCTCTCCCTCCACTAAATTAAACCAGCTGCTGTTACTACACAGCAGACTAGCCTTTTAGATCTTATTACTCAGGAAAATCAGCCAAAGGCTAAATTAGCAGAGAACAGCTGAATTTGAAATTATGCTGTATTTTTCTTTTGTCAGACACTGACCCTAATTATGCAGAAAGTATACTATATTAGTGCTGTTTTCTACTCAGTCTGTTACTGTATAGTGTTATTAAAGCAATCTGAAGTAACTAGTAGTGAATACCTATTACCTCTGTTGCACCCCATAAAGGTTATGCATCTGAGGAGCCACTTCTGACCCCCTGGGGCTTACTGTTTCTCCCCACCCCCCAAGCCCCCCTTTTTTTTAAACCAATTTTCATATAGCTTTAGTTTATAAAAAACTCTTTTTCCAGCTTGCAACTTCTCTTTCACTTGGGAAGAAATCTTTCTATGGATTTTTACGGTACAATCTATAATGCAAAGATATTCTTTGTCTAAGAATTAGAAGCCAATAAGCAGTAGTGGCTGTGGTTTTAGATAGTAGCTCTATTGACAGCTTCTGGAAATGGAGCTGGGCAGTTACACCATAATAAAGGTAGACAATCTTCTTTCACTTGCTTTCTGGACTAATGGATTAAATCAAATGCAATTTAAAACAGCACTGCTTTTCTTGCAGAAACCCACTCTACTATCAAAAGCTCAGAATACGTGCCAGCTATACTGCAAAGAGTTGCCCCGGAGTCTGGAACAGCAGTTACAGGAGCACAGGTAAGAAGCTTCCAAACTATGCAGATAAGTTAGTTATTCTTACTCTCAAGAGTAATAAAAGAACTGGAACAATCTTTGTCCCTTTAGAAATTCTTTGAAAAAGGAAAGCTTCACTTTAAAATTTGTAAGACTACAGTCCTCCTTTTAAAAGGGGGACAATGGTCCTGCCATGCGTTTACAAATTTCTGTGCTACGAGCTCTTTATCAGCTAACACTACTAGGGTGCAGGTAAACTGCAAATACCTGTATGCTTCATTTAGTGCTAATGGGCATATAGAAGCATAGGAGGAAGTTACTGTACTACTTACATTGTTGTACTTAATTTCACCCTCATCCTCCCAACCACCCACTGTTTATAACCTACATGCTGCACTATTTATCATAAGTCAGAACATGGATCGTGTATTTCTGCCTGCTGGGAAGCCCTGCAGTCATTTAGGTATTTCCTGTCTCATTCCTATGACCCAGTAATTTTACAGTAAAGAGTGAATAGATTTGATGTGTCCCCTTATAGCTGTACATATTATAGCAGACAAGATTCTAATTGCCAGGTTAAAGGGCTGTAAGCTCTTTATGAGCTCATCATTTGGTAATCTTCAAACAAGTAAGCAAGATAGATACTAAAGACAGTTACTATCCCTGAGTTTTGCAAAAGAATCACAGAAAGAGAAAGGAAAATAACTACCTAGCTACATGCCGTCTAGAATAAAAAGACTGAGGAACAGAGGTATAAAAACACTACCTAATTTCAAGAAAGCTTGCAATCTGAAATTACTTTTTAGCTTATGGCCACTCCTGACAACTGTATAGTTGATTAATCCTAATCAAGAACTTAACTAACAGTATTGAGAGCAGCTTGGTGTACTTCTTTAAGAATAGGAAGTCTGCACACAGAAATAAGCTGGGAAGCAATAGATTCATTTTCTGAACGCTGTCAGCTTGCATCAGTAGTAGGTTTCCTATTTCTGCATGCTTTTGGAATTGGCTGTCAGGAGACCTCCATTTTGTCATATCACAGGAATTTGTCAAAGGTAGCTATAACCTTGCATTGTGTTATAAATTCTTACTGTTTGTAAAGAGTGAAAAACATGGAGTTTCATAAAAGTTCATAGGGAGCAGTGCAGTTCAGAGAAAAAGAACATGGGCGGGAGAGGCAGGAGGAGACTGTTCGTTTCCATTAGTAGCCAGCAATACTCGAGTCTTCAGCTCCCAAATTCCACAGAGCAGTGAGTAGCAGGCTTAAAATACAAATACAATGCATCTTATTCTTAGCAAACAAAATTAAACAATGCATTGGGGTTAACTTAATTGCACAGGAAAAAGTTCACTAGGTGATTAAAAAGGTTATCAAAAGGAGGTCTACAAACTCAGCCTCTTCACATTTGCTGAAAGGTGAAGATTCTGGTCTGCTGTAAAATTTAATAAACAAGATTTGTCCAGGAATTTTCCAATTCTGTACTTCACTCCCTGCTGGAACTGTTTAAGTGACTAGCATGCAGGACTCATGCTATAGCCTTAATGCTTCAAAAGGTGAAAATAATTGCTGTTTATGTCCTTAATTCAGGCTGCATCAGAAGAGACTCTTTCTCCAGAAGCAGTCCCAGCTGCAGGCCTATTTTAACCAGATGCAAATAGCTGAGAGCTCATACCCAAGGTCAAGTCAACTGCCACTTTCATGCCAGGAGGAACAACAGCAGCAGCAGCAATCAACCCAGTTCAGCTTGCAGCAGCCTCTGAGCCCTGTGATGGAGCCTTCCTCAGAACAAATGCAATACGACCCCTTCCTCAGTCAATACGAGAAGGTACAGCTGGATCCACTGCCACCCTCCCAGATCACCAGCTCATCACGGTTGTCATCACCAGTTCAGATGCAGCAGCCACCACAGTCCTTACAGTATGGATATCAGACTTGTGAATTGCCTGTTGTCAGCTCTTCTGAGCCAGACTACCCAGACCAGTGCCAGTATTCCATGGACCCAGCACAACAGAGCAGTGTAGCATTGCCTGACAGCCAGAGCAGCTCAGCATCTCTTGAGTCCCAGTCAAACTATGATGCATTAACACTCTCGGAATTGCCTGGACTCTTTGATTGTGAAATGATGGAGACTGTAGATCCCCAGCTCAGTGGCTATGTCCTGGTGAATTAATATCATGGGGTGACTAACATGAGAGTGGAAGATAGGACAAATGGAGAAGCATGTGAATTTTTGTTTTTTGTTCCTACCCCAATGTTCATGGTAATTTTTTAACCCTTGAATTAACAGGGGAACTAAAAATCCACCTGGCTGGAAAAAAAGCAGAAGGTGGCAAGAAGTGTTTGGCCACTAGTTCCTCTTGCTGGTGGCAGGGGCTAGAGAACAGATAGTGCAGTTTCATCCCACAAAGAACTAGTTTGCATAGAAGGAGGCAAAAAAAGTGACTTTTAGAGGAAAGAAATAGCCCCTTCTAAAAAAATCGGGGAGTTTGTCAGCATTCATCTAACATTCACTTGGAGAAATGAGAATGAGTGCACATTGTATTGTACTTCTTCGCAATAAAAGCAATAGTTTTCATTGAAATTCAGGGTAGATTTGGGTCTGCACTGATGGCAACTGTAACACTCTTGAAACAGTAGCATGAGGTGGAATTAAAGGAAAGTTGCACTTAGACATCCAATTGCTGGTTAAGCTACTGATCTGGAACTACTCCATGGTAAGTCTCTGAGACCATCAGGCATCTCAGGCAGCCTCCGCTTCCTCCTGCTAGCAAGTAAACAGTATTTCCCAAGCTTGCCAAGGAACTCTTAATTGTCTACTAAGGGAAGCTTCTGGATCTCTGCTAAGTGACATCTTGACTTTGTCAAAAGACACCTGGAACTGACACAGGGCACCACAGTGTTCTGTGGAGACCTCTGGGTGGGGATCAGAATACTAAAGGATAAAGGATTAGCTAACAGAGATAGAAGGTAAGAAGTACTATGAGAAAAATCAAGAGCTGTGGTAATGGCATTAAAAAAAAAAAATCCACCTGGGTGGCTTTTGAAATCAACTCTTTTTGCAGGCAGGCCTTTGTGGAGGGCTCAGTCTTGGAGAAGTTCCGATCACTGGAAAGGATCCATCTGTCCTTCTGTTGCATTTTAAAAACAAGCAAACAAACTGTGTTTTGAATTTGCAGTATGTGTTGCTGGTGGTTTATTGAGCTTTGTATATTTGGACAATTATTTAGGGTTTTAGAACTTAAGGATAAAAACAATGAGCTTAAAAAAAAACCCATGTGAAGTGATAGTGCTGTGCCTTTTTCAGTTCTTTATCAGCCTATATGCTTTTTTCTGAAGAAAGTAGACAATACCCCATTTATATCCTTGCTATAACCAAAGTCACTTCAGAGCACACGTTCCACCATGTGGAACATAATGTTTAACTTTCTTAGTGTTTTGATTGCTCATGTATATATAACATTGAAAGTATTACAGCAATATTTAGCATCACGAACTGTTGATGTATCAACCATTTCAAGAAATACTAAACTCAACAAGCAGTTGTGTTTCCAGAACTTTCAGTTGTGAAATGCGAGTCATAGGAGGATTGTTCAGAAATCTGCAGAAGCTTTAGATCTCTAGTTTGGGTTTTGTCTCTAGCCTTTAAGTATTGTGGGACATTACGGAATGATAGACAAATGAGGCTCACAGCTAGACAGTTCAGCCCTTTTCTGAGCAAACATTAAGCACAACTCCAGGTTCATTAAAGCACAAAGAATGGCAGAGAAACTGTGCTGATCACATACATAGAAAAAAAAACACTTTACTGGAAAGTTTGGTGAACTAAGGTCTTTGATACTACAAATAATGAGGGTGTAGTCACCAAACTCAAAGTTTGGGTATTCAGGGCACATGGTCACTTAAAAATAGAATGGGTTGAACAGGTAGCAGAAAGAAGAAACAAACAAACAGAAGTAGTACTTCTGGTATGTTGGTTCGTCCGTATTTGTCAAATCACAGATCCTGCCAAGCTAGAAAAAGGAGTTCTCAAAGCTGCTCTTTTTTCCTTCACTAGAAAGGTGGATAATCAGCCAGCATTTACAGCAATAAGACCACATTTAAATGTGGAATAGTAGGACTTTAGTCACTGCATTGTAGGCTGTGTAAAGGTGGGAAGGGTTTAACAACTGACAGAAGGTACCTTGCTTCCCATATACTACAATTAGAGAGGCAACTCCTGTTGCTATGTAGCCTGCTCTAATATTAGTCCAGTTGTGCAGCTGGACTCAATCCATAAGCGCTCAGCTTCTACCTCTGGTATCACAGTGATTCTGAAGGCATCAGCAAAGGAGAGTTCAAGAATCACATCCATACACTACTTATGTGATTCAAGATAAAGAGAGCTAGAAAGCTCTACTTTAAATAGCTGAGATGATAGAAAATGTTTTTATTGTGTGGTTTCCCTTCAAAAGGAAACTCATCTGACACAGTAAATAGCTATGGAACACAGAAACCCCTATGACACCTTAAGTGACTAACAAAGGGAAGGGAAGCAGCTTGACAAATACTGCAGCATAACAGACCAGATATTTCACTACTGCAAAAAAAAGAAAAAGAGGCAGAGAGTCCTGTCCTTTCATTCCTTCTTCCCTACCCCACAGCATAATAAACACTTTCTGGAATTTTAATATCTAACCAAGCACTTAAGGAACTATGCAGTGAAAACTGCTAACAGGACACACACCACCTATGGAGACGGGCCCAGTTCTGCTCTAGGAGCTGGATTACTGCCATAACTATAACCACTTCCTTCCCCATCCAACACCAGGATACTGTACGTGTATTGGACTGTACTGGACTGGACTCAAAGATAAAAATAATTCTGTTCCCAAGTTCTGTGATTCATTTATCAGGATGTGCCAACTAGTCTAAGCTCATTTGAGCTTTGCAGTGCTGGTAAGGGGGAAGCTACAATGTTTTTTAATGTAGTTTAGACTGACTCTTCCCCTCAACCAAAATCATATTTAACATTTCATGTAATTTCCTTTAAAGCCAATTAGAATAAAAGGCTTCTAATGCCTTCTAATATGGCAGAGTATCCATTGGGCACCACTTCATATTACTTTGAAGTGGCTTTTTTTGTTCAAATCTGTTATGTCTAACATTAGAGAACTGTTTACACTACTGTTAAGAGTAATTATTAGCTTTATTATCTTGTATTACAGACTCCTTTGAAGAGACTTTGGTGTGATGTATATGGGGTAAAAATTTCATATGGAGAAAAGTGCAATATGTGTGTGTGTGGTACGTTCTTCAATGTATTTTTTTAAGGAGTTAGAGGGTTTAGTCTCTGCTTTGGGATAAATGCACTAGTTTTGTGAGCTCCAGTTTGGCAAGTTCATCTGTAGTATTTACATGCAACTGATATGCTGGACTCTGTAAAGCAATTACAGTGTATTAATACAAAATAAAGAATATGTGCATTTCATTTCTAAATATCTAGCGAGCTAAGGCAGCCCCTGCTGCTCTTGTGTTCTTAGCAGCTTCTTTCAGTATTATAGTGAGGTTATTTTCTCTCTGACGCACCAAGCTACAAATGACAAAAAAGAAAATTAATGTCTACAGCAAAGGCTGGATCTTTTAGACTGAAGTTTGCTTCCTACCACTTTGACATACTTGGAGTAGTTGATACCACTGACTTTTGAAGGCAAATATGAATGGACAAAGCATCCTAATAGCTTCAACAGAAAAAGCTGCATTTCTTTACTGCCTGCTATGCCATGGAATGTCAAACACTTCAGGAGCATGCCTCCAACACAGGCAAGGTCATCTGTCAGTGGTGTATCGCCTTGACTTTGAAAGAGGAAAGTTATTCTCAAAACCTACTATCATCAGGTTTGACATTTTTCCACATTAATCAGTATACACTATCCAACAGGTGATACAAAAGCAGTTTAATGCTGATGATATAATGCTAAACCTTAAGAACACTGTGTGAAGGGCATGGGGGTTTGGGTACTGCCGGAGGGAATCCATCGTAATTTCCCTAGTAACATAATCACAGCATGCCAGCATGTCATCCCATGCTCCACTGAGAAGTACCAGTCTGGCTTTGACAGAAAAAGCACTTACAGAGGGAGCTGCTTGGGATCAGAATTATTACCTCACACAAAGAGATGAGATTTTTCTTTTAGACATCAAAGTGGAACAGTTTCCTCAAGACTCCAAAGTTACTGTGAAATTTCTTGAGGTCAGATTTTTTTATCTATCTCCTGTTACATCAAGTGCAATAAATTAAATCTCCTTTCTCTGCAGAGAAAAAGGTTGCCAAAAAAAAAAAAAAGCATAGGTCCTTGTTACAGCCATTCTGGATAGCATAGGAGCAGTTGTTAGGGAACTGAGAGCAGGTTTTTTAAAGCTACTTACTTTCCACTGATTTAATTCTTCATTAAAAAAACAATTGGATTAGTACAATCTAATGCTATAGACATGGTTATACCGTGCAGTGTCACTTACAATGGTTGTATTTCCATAGGTGAACAAGACTCTATTGGTTGGAAATAGGAGTCGGTACCACATGGGGATTTTACTGACTGTTCCTAAATTAAGAGAGTTTTGGAAAGCTACTCATGCAACAGTAAATTACAACTAGGTCCTACTGAGCTAGTTATGCTACCAACTGCGAAGAGTCTGTATTTCTGCAGTCCACATACATACAGAGTTCAAGGCAGACCAAAGAATCAAGGCACTGCATGGGACACTGCAGTCTTCTGTAGAGACTGGAAAACTTCCTGCCACAAGACTGTTAACAGTACTTTCAACTTTCATTAATAGAAGACTCATTCAAAATTATTTAAGATGAGATCAAGAAACAGTAGGCAAAGTTGGGGAGAATTTTTCTTCTCTGGAATCAGAAACAATAAGATTACCCATGTTTTCTGCTCCCCTGCTTCTCTGCTTGGACAGCAAGTTTGAATAGGCCTGTAAGAGACCACTCGAGAAGAAAAGCCCCACTCCCAAGAATAGAACAAGACATAGATGTTCAAGAATTGCATCCTGTTAACTACTTTTCTTAAAACTTTTTACCTGATCTGGGGTGTAATAGGCTTACTTTGACTTAGCCTAAGACAATCTAGGACTTTCCTCTTAGAAGAGAGGCTTCTTTCCTCTAGAACTATAAGCACCAGCAGTGAAGAATTCATCTTACTCCATTGCTTGAAGCACTACACCCCTGTCCTGTTGAGGGTGAAAACTGAAAGTGAACCATATCTGTTCTCTGGTAATTTAGGCAGAAAGTTTACATTCACAGAGAGAATGGGCAACTCCAGAAGAGGCTCTGTGGAAAAGCAAAATGCCATACTCTTCACAGAGGGAGCATCAGAGACCAGAAGATAACTAACATAGGGAAAACATTACAGTTCTTCCATAGAACTGCAACAACAGTTACATGACACAAAAGGTCATGATGTGTGTGTATATTGGGGGGTGGGGTGGGAATCTCTGTAGCTCTTTTCTCAACATCACTAGCAACACTCTTATGACCCTCAGGGTTTATTGAAGAAATCCTTCCAATAGGAAGAAAAGTGTGATGCTCAGAGATACCAAGCAAAAATTAGTGTAGTACCCAGCAGACTCACCTATCCTCCCACACCGAAACTGTTGTCCCTACTGCACTTGTGTAGCATCCTAAGCTGCAACTGGCCATGACACACTGGGACACAAAACACTTGGCAACAGAATTAGTAGCTTGGCTTGTAACAGTACTGACCAACTGACTGATCATCTTCCATATTCCCATGAATCAGAAGTGCCAAGAAGCCTTTAGACTATGCATCTGGACAGCATATCAGTAATGCTGTGCCTTGACGCTACACCAAGCTCGACACATTCAGCATATCTCTCATGGCTGCTTTCCCACATACCCTGCTCCTCAGCTGACTCCCAATACAGTCTTGGGCAATGATCCAAGCGAGCAGGGTGAAGTGCCATATCTGCCTGGACGCCCTGCTTAACCAGAGACGTCAGCCAGAGATCACAGGATGACTCAAGCTGCACAGAGACAGGGACTGTTAGTCACTCCTTCCCCAACAGCACCACAAACAGGCTACATACAGTACAGGAAAAAAGAACGCAAATGCACTTTCCCATATAGACAAAGTCTTTCACTGCTAGCAGTCAAAGCAAAACCAGAGAAGGTCACACCTTAAGGGGTTACCTCAACTAATCTTACAAGCTGTCTGGAAGACACACGCACCCCACCCCCACCCCCAAAATGCAAAGGCTAAGCCTTCCTTATCCCAGTGAAGACAGGAGAAAGCCCTCCCCCTCACTGGGGTAAGTTCTGACTTACAGACTGGGTCAGAGCCTCTAAATCCCTTGCAGAGTTGCAGAGCACAGCATTTCTCTGCTGGGCCTCAGGCCAGCAGAGCTTCCCTTTTCAGTGTTATCTGGCTGACAGTGCTCGTTTAAGTCCTTGGCAGATGGATCAGCAGCAAGGCTGTCACAGGAACACAATACAGACAAGGTAGCGGCCTACCATCAGCACAGTTTATGCATGGGGTGAAAGCACAATGCATACACATCTCTTCTGCTGATCAGGCTTTTACAATCTGAGTATGTCTTTAAAACATTGTCTGAATTTGGTGCATAACATCTCTACGGGTGTGAGCTTCAGCCTCTGTTCATCTTGCACGAGTCCTAAACACATTCAGGATAAGTCTTGAAAAGCTTCATCCCCAACTCCTTTTGGTATAAGCAAAGCAATGGGGGGGAAGGGGGAAGATTAGTTGAAGGACGAGTGGGGAGAAAGCACATGAAAGAACTGGTGCATTAGAAAGAGGGAACGGGTGAGTGTCTAGGAAAGGGCTGCAGGAGTAGATAGCCTCAGATAGCAAATATTCTCAATGACAGCTCAAAAAGACACAAACACCCACCCACACATGCACTGCAAAAACCTGATCCTCTGCACGTACAGAGCAGGAAGGACTTCTGCAGACCAGAATGCAAACATATAGCCAGAAAATCTCCAACAGTGATACAGCCAACTGGAAGCTTTAGTCTTGCAAGGCTTCAGCCAAATCTAGACACTTTTCCTCCTAGTACAGGCAGATTTGTATACTTGGATACGTAAACAGCACCAAGGCTACATGCATTTACCTGCAGCTATACTGCCTTGGGCACTGGAAGGATGCACCTACCCAGCTGCAAAACAGAGTTGGCCAATTCCCTGATACAAGGCAAGAGCACATTTGTCAGCTGAAGATGTCGTCTTCATCCCTCCCCGGCTCTGCTTGCTGAGATACTAACTCGTGATTATCTGAAACATCATAGACAAGCTGCAGAGCTCAGCGGAGCCCTCAGCTAAACACCATTGCCCAGTCCTGGGCTGCCTGTGAATACTCCACATCACAGCCACGCTTCTTCCCAGCTTCTGTTGAGCCCTCCACCCGCTACATGCAAAGCCTGCATGCAACACCCATGCTGGTTTGCACTTTGCTTACGTGTCAGGGAATTGTGACACTCGGAGCCAAACATTATAGCACTGACAGGAGTCATCTGCTTTACAGCAATAGTCAGTGCAGGACTGTTTGCATGCAAATACAAGGTAGTTTCCTTCCTACAGCTCCTCCCAAGAGGCAGACTTTCTCCGGCAGCAAAACATCAGGCCCGTAAAAGCAAGCACTGAAATAATAAATGCTTCACCAGCACCTGTTCTTGACAGGCCCAACACCCTGCAGCACAAACAAGGACAAGTTTATTTCACGCCTACTGCTGAGCATACCTTCATCTAGCCCTTGTGAGGTGGCAAATGCAATCAACAGAGCAGAGCTTGAGGTTGAAGAGCAGTACGCAAGCCAGGCAAAGCACTGTCTCAGGCCACGAGAGAGATTTTGGAGGTGTTATCTCCTGTTAAACTATCCCTTTTTCATTGGGACCACATGCTTTTTAGATTCAGTTCTTCTCCTTTGCCTCTTCTCAACTCAGCCTCCAGGGTATGAGGGGACTATTCTCTTCCGGCTGCCCATTGTCTAGAGAAATGTGACATAAACATGAAGGCTGATGTGAATGGAGAATGAATGGGAACATCCAGGTATGAAAGCACTGAAAGGAACAAAGTGTGGGAGAAGGGCTTTAAGAATAAAAGGTGTAGGTGGCATCTAGATTAACAGGACATTCAGATTCCAGCACATGGTGAGTTAATCCTGACAGGTCACAGAATAAGTGGGGGGTAGAGTAGTAAGCAGATTGAGACTGATCCCTGTTAGCTCCAAAAGTGGTCAAAACCAGCATCTTGCCGCCAATGTAAGAACAACCCAGGAGACAGAAGGAGGATGCCATAGGCATCACCCCTGTCTTCCACGCCCATCGTTGCAAGGAATCCTGACCAGATCACATGGATACACACATCTTGGTGCTCATGAGCATGTGGGCATGAGAGTGCAAGTGAGCTGAAGTTTAAAATAAACTGAAATCACCTTTTCCCCTCTTGTAAGACCACACATTGTCACAACACTATTTTCCACATTAACTGAAGAAGAACACAAGGTGTAGGCAGAATGTGTATAGACTGAATTGCTGGATAACACAAAAGGGAAACACATATGCTAAGCTTTTTGCCATGGCTGTTTCAGAAGATTTCAGAAAAACAAACCAACCAACCAGTCTTATCCTAATGGCTGTTATTTCCAAATAAGAATGGAGCTGATGGGCAGAGGGCTGCATTATTTATTAAAAACAAAACAAAACAAAAACACCATTGTGAACGAATTTTGCAATTAATCACCACATCAAATAGCAGCTGGATCTACTTAAATTGGAACTGCTTAAATAAAGAGTTGAGTCAGATGTGCACATCCTGAAAAGCAGAGAGGGATGCATTTTGAAAATTATCTAGTAGCTCTGAAAAGGCTCAACTAAGTTTGTTCACACAAAAAGCAAGGACTCAGATTAATTTATCCCCAAGAGGGACAGAGTGGGTTACCTCTTTAAAGATTCTTAGAAGATGTTTCTGAAGGAGCTGATCCAAGAGAAGGACTTGCTCATTGGACTGCTAAAGCAGTTTCAGATACGCAAACCTGCCTGACAATGAGGCATATTCTAGTAAATACTGTTCTATGGAGACACGTAAGTAAGTGTAAAATCTTTACTTTATATAAAGTAAATGGAGAGAAAGGGCATCCTCTTTGTGTCTGTAATGGCACGCCCTCCTAAAAGGGTCACAACATGGAGGAGAATATTCTCAGAAGCGAGAGAGAGTTGAAACAAAAAGGCACAACAGCAACAGACTGATGATAATCAGACTTCACAAATACTGAAGCAGGGAATGCAATGTAAGATGAGACTTGCAAGTATATTTAGCTGCCGCTACAGAGGATGTGACTGAATGCAATGCTGTATGACAAGCAGGGGGTAGAACTTAATCTCTTAATTTGTGTATTTTCTAATGAGGGAATAAAGCATGACTATTTAATCATTTATAAGAACACCCTACGCATGAAATTGATGAAGATTTAAGATTGAATATAAAATTATAGCGGAAATTAATTCCCCCCTCCTCCCTTTCCCCCGCTACTACTGGACATTCAAAGTGCAAAACTGGAAAATGGTGCATAAATTCTGTAGCCCTGATCCTGATGGGGACAAAATACAAGGAACATTGCCAAGCAGGTCAACCAAATGTAAAGAACTGCAAGTTAAGACAACAAAAGCATCGTGATTTTCACTGATGCAGATTATTTTCTGATGGGAAAATTATATTGCATGTTTGGAATGGAGGTCAGATAGCAGAAAACTCATTTTAAATATGATGAAAAGAAACTTCTAATTGGGTGAATCTCACAGGGAATCAACTGTGAATTAGGTACACAAAACCTCAAAGGAATAAGAATCAGGAAAATGAATGGAAAAAAAAAGCAGACTTAGCTGCTAAAGCAGCAGGAGCCTGGGGCACATGGAGCAACTAGTAATGGCTGTTACTTTGGCACAACAGAAACAACAGGACCAAGGCAGACAGGAAAAGGAGGAATTGATGAACTGATGTCATAACATTTTACATGATAACTGGAAAAAGACAAGTTAAGTAGTAGTGTGGAACAGCATAGATAGAAACAGGTGCCAAGAGATTGGATCCAAAATTGAAATGTGCAGAAGAGACAAGACAAAGACAAGTCACCTCCCCGTGCCACCCCAGCAGGCTGTCAGACTGCGTGCACACTTACGAGTACATTTTACATGTAAGTGGACGAAAACAGCCCACAGCAATGAATACTGTCTGGTAGCGATTCCTTTTTCAGAGGGGCTGGAGAGCCTTCCAGTACTCACATGTGAGGAGATCCTGTTGTGTGTTTGAAATTGACACCAAAAAAACCCACAATCTACAGGCTAAATGGGAAGGCCGTTTTGTAAATATAAAGGGATGAGCCTCCAGCATTTAATACAAATAACCCTCCTTATAAACAAATGCCACAGGTGAAGGAAGGCAAAAGAAAGAAACTGGAGCAGGATGATCAGCAGGGAGGTAAAAACATGCAGGGAGAGGGAGGAAAAAAAAAAGGGGGAGGGGAGAAAAAACAAGATCCAATTTGAAAGCTTCACCAATCAAGAGAAGCTTGCTCTCTCTCAGTGGGGATGGATATGCCTCTTACTGTTAATGGCAATTGCAAAATAATAAATGTTTCTGCGTCCACTGCTTTAAGGATTATAGGAGGTGATTGCAAAGCATCTGTACTATTGCTTACACCTCAAGATACAGAGAATAACACTGTGCCACTGACGAAGGTTTCCAAGTCTAAAGGAATATACTCTGTGTCGACTAAACATGGTATTAACCTGATTTGGACAGGTTATTCTGATTCTCAGCGGTTGAAAATTAGCAGAACAGAGAGTCATCATAACAGAGCACGGACATCCAAACAGACTAAGAAATTTTAGGTTATTCTTAGTGTAAAATCCCAAGACAGAGTAGAAACTGAAACCAGGGAAGAGACATATTTAGCTCACAGTATCCTCTAATTTAAAAGCAGCAGTCCCTAATGAAAAATCAAACCTACAGTTTCAGCAACAGAGAATACCATTCAGTGCCGATAATTTACTGTCCACAAGCTAATATCAAACAGCAAAACTGTGCATTATGTTAGAAAACCAACAAATATTACAAAGGACAAGAAGCTAATCCTGGGGGTTCACAGAGTAAATGGTGGGGGGCCGGCAGGGGCATAAAGATTGAGAAGCTGAACCTTGTCAGCTCCTAAAGGGGTCAAAAGGCATATCTAAAACCTGCACATCACCACCAATCTAAAAATAACCACGGAAATGCAAGCAGGATGCCCTAAGGCACCATTCTGGTCCTCAGCATCATTGCAGGGAATTCCAAACAGACCACATGGATATATACACATCATGGCAACATGCTCATAAGCATGTGGGTACAAGGGTGTAAGCAATTCAAGTCAGAATTGTTTTAAAATAAAATCACCTTCCACTCCTGTAAGAACTCACACTGTGGTTTGCTGTATTGCCACAACATGATTATTTGCAACTGCTTCTAAACAACACAGCCTATGTGTGGGATCTTCCCTCTCCCACCAGCCAAAGACTGCAGGAGTACGCAACAGGAATCTTTGTCGCCTCACAAAGCTGCAGAGATGAGAGGTGCAGTTCAGTACATGGCTCACAGTGGCTTCTTTCAAAAACTGTCTGCAAACCCAGGCAGACAGCTCAGCTCTGCTCCAGTTACACTCAGCTCACATCAAAGCAGCATTTTCTAATCCAAACTGCTGGAGCCATACTTTTTAATCAAACCTGAGACTGAAGCACACAACAGCAGCACCACATGACAATACCAGGATGCCCAAAACACTCTGTCCAAGCCCAACCTGCTGCTAAAAAGAAAAAGGAATTATGCTGTGAGATGCACCGATTTCGCTTTGTTCCTTTACAAGCATTGATAGCAATAAAAAGCTATTCAGGGAAAGGAGACTCATACACCAGATCTTACCTTTCCAGTTTATTTCAAAAGTTCTATCTGTCCTTTTTTCCAGGGCTTTCTAGCAAGGATTCAATACAATATCCCTAATGGGAAGGCTCCATTTCCCATAGAGCTGTCACTCAGAGTAGTTTGAATATGGTAGTTTGAGAAGAGATCACTTTGCTCAAAAGGGTACTTAAATGCGGTAATTTTCTGCAAGGAAAATGCCATAATACGGTTTTATGTAACAGTCCCTGCTGAACTGACTTATCAGCAAATAAAGGCTACACTGTTTTGATAAGAATCCATGTGGTGTTGGTTTGCAGCATAGGAGCAAAATGAGTTGCACACAGAAAGCTAATAGGAGGTTTGTTCCCAAAATACTCACAAATGGACGTTTACTTAGCTGAGAATTATATGCCGAGTTCTGGAAAGGTTAGGCACATTTAGGGAGTTCATAAGCTCTCTGCAGCTTGTCTCCTGCAGGCTGCTATAGTGGAGAGAAGCTGAGAGCATGCAGCTGCTGACGTCAATAGGGTAAATAATACAATGTACTGAAATCACCTGGGTATGCATTACCCTTTCCACAGAACCTGCTGAGCACGTTGTGCTGCAAAGCAGTCTGGGAAGTCCAGGTGTCTGCCTGCGTGGAAAATGCTACATCAGATCAAGTAAATATTCTCCAGGACCACTACCCCCCAACAAAAAATAAATACGTTGAGCTTCTCAGGGCTTAGGGTTATCCCTTTCTTTGAAAGCACAGTATACAGCACCATTGCTCAGTTCACGTACCAACAGCCATGTACTGCGATGCACAGATGCCAAATAGCAAAACCTCTCAGAAGAGAGCAAAGGCAACCTTTCGCTATTCCAGGACAGGCTGTTCTGTTTGCAATTAACAGCTTATATCTTAGTCACTTGGAGAGGCCACTTTGCTGCTGGTCTGGGGAATCAGGAGCTTACATGACCACAAAGGCAGCAGAGCTCCTTTTTATGGCTCTGCAAGACCTGGGGTCCTCTCCTTCAACAAGGCAGCCCACCAAGTCTGGTCTGCATAAGGGACTCACAGCAACCAAAGGGAACTGCACAGCAGCGCTGGCCAGGAAATACTGTCAGGGTCTCAGACCACAGCACCAAGAAAATGGTAGGTACAGTAACAGCAGATACTGCAGGCAAGTAACTCCTATAAATACCTATAAAGGCAGAATCCACCTCCACTCAGAAAAACAATGCCAAAGCTGGAAAGTGAGCGCACAGCATCTCCCAAACACCAGCCCAGCACCCTAGCCACTAGGCCACACTGTTTCTCCAGCAAGCTGGGTCTACTGCCTTCAGAGCAGGCAGAAAAGGAGCTAAAGCCAGTGGTTCTGCCTGTCAGAGTTCAGGCATACACTCCCACCCCACATTCCCAGCCTTGGAGACTGTAAGCTCCGAGTGTACCAGTCTGTCTGGGGTGAAGAGGGGAACAACAACTGGAATGCAGAAAACCGGGCTTTAACCCCCTTCCCTGGATATACTTGCTATGAGCAAAAGCAGGAGGACATTATTATTAATGCAGCAAATTAGTGGTTGAGTCCTAGTAGCACTGCTCATGTCACTGCAGCTGCATTAAAGGCTGTTAGAGAGACATATAAATTATTCACACTAATCAGGGCGCTGACAGCAAGATCTGGGGGCACAGCCAGGGCAGTGGCTGCAGCTTCCTGCTTGCAGTACCTTGTCATGACTGAAAGCCAGCTGCTCTCCTTTCTTGACAAGCATTTCCTTGGAGCAGTTGCCATGTCAACACATCTGTCTAGGCCATCCTACTTGTCAAAAGTTTAGGGTAATTTAGCACAGAAAGCCAAGGAGGGTTCTGAAGTGCTTTAACCCTTTTCATGCACTGAGCAAGCTCTTCCCCAGGAAGACGGCTGGAGCAGCAGCAAGCCAGAGAGAATTTACAGAGCTGCTGATGGAGATAGAAATAGCTGCCAAATTTCCCCTGCCAAGGGATCCACCAACTCCCCTGAATGCAGTAGGGTTAACAAACAAACAAACAACACAAAAAAACCCAACCAAAAAACACACCACCCAACCCAAAAAATAACAAAAGTGTGCACACACAAAATCCCCCCCAAAAAAGCTCTATACTAGGAGTCCTGGTCCAGCAGCAATTGCCTAGAGCCTGAGGCACAAACCAGACAGCCTTGTGCCCAGCAGCAAATAGTTCCCACTCAGCATAAGCAGCAGGCTCACGAGAGGCATGCTCTGCACATCTACTCTAAACCTTACAAAAACATGCCCACAGCCAGCGTGCCTGCACACAGACCTCACCACAGTAAGGCTTATTGCTACAAGGCATATCAACTCAGGATTCTCCATTTCTAGCCACAAGGTAAATCATCCTTTTCCAACAGACACAGCAGAGCACTGAGGATCTCCGTGAGCACCCCCCAGCTGCAAGATGGTGGTAACCAGACCCTCACCTCCCACTCTGACCGAGCCAAGCCCATCCAATGACCTGCATGTCTCCAGAGAAGCCTGGCTCGAGGACTGGGTTAGGCCAAGTCAAACCAAACGCTGGCTGTGCGCTCCTGAACCAAGCACACGTGCAGATGGGACCCTGCTCCTCCCTGGACCTGTTTGACAGATTGCACTACCCTGAAGGAGCAGCTATACCGAGCACTGAAGTGTTGAGGCTCCTACCAAGCTTAACAGGACAGGAGAAGTTAACCCTGTAGTTTACAGCATTGCCTGTGAAAAGTTGAAACACACTTGTTAGAGGCTTTCTGGGGAAACAGTAAGAGTGAAAGCAAGCAAAACTCAACCAAGGTATCATGAAGCCAGAAGGCTATTTTTCCCCTTAATACCTCGGGTTGCCACATATCACGCTGATGCCAAGCTCCAGTTAAATAAGCAAGACCCTGACCTCCTGCTAGAACCACATGGCTTTAACCTTTAGCCTTTCTAGTTTAACCCAGGCCCTTAACCTCTAGCTCCAAAGACCCTCTTGTGGCCCCAAGCACTTCACTTTGTTTTATTAATATTTATTTAAAGTAATCACATGTTTGAAGAGAGGCCAGAGCTCCGATTCAGTACTGCCAGTCTAAAAAGATTAGCTGTTTCTCAGTTCCCCAGACCAATTTAGCCTAAATATTGATGAATGACAATTAACTGGTGCATTTAATACTCCATAAAGCAAGATGGACTTGGAAAGCAAACACTTTGAGTGCTATTCACTTCATTTCAGGAGAAGCAGTTACAATGACAACAGGAATTTTGGGGAAGGCTTTCCAAAACCACCATCAGGAAAGCTCACACAACCTACTTCAAACAGCCTACAAAGACAGTCTGCTCCCTGAGCAAGCATTTCTTGAGCTCCAAGAAACCCTCATAACTCCCTTCTGACCTGCTCAGATGACAGGATTTGATTAAGATAAACACACACACAAACACAGCAACAGCAGAAAAACACGGGTTCATAAGCAGCTCATACATGTATTACCCTTGACTCAGAACTGGAGGCTAAGTAAAAAGTACAAAGTGCAAGAAATACCCATGCATTTTTGCTTTATTTTGAACATGTTGCCTAGAGCCCTGGCATGACATATCCAGATTTTTGTCTTTCCCTGGGGTATTTGTCCCAGAATACCAGTCTTTAAAAGGGCTAATTTTTGTATCAACAGTTCTTAGAAGCCACAATGGCAAATTTTTTTTCTTCAAAAGAATGTATTGTAAACCACCTAAAAATAAGCCTGGAAAAACTCAGAGAGGAAAGCAACGTCAGCTTCTGGCAGCTTTATTACAGCACTCTTTGTACTGTGTGGCCTCCATTGTTCCTAGCTGGGTCACTGGGGGATGGAGGAAACCTACTTTACAGGCCAAGACCTCCTGTAGTCACTGAGCAGCTCAGAGACATTCAGTTATAAAGCAACAAAGGGAAACAGCTACACATTTCACCTGGAAACCAAGACGACCTATGCTTAGTGGCTACTTTTCCACAGCAACCCTCACCTCTGAAATCAAGTCATCTACATACACAAGGGCATCCTATTTTCACTAAACAGAGAGCAGTGGCTATTGGTATGTGACTGTAGGTTTCCAGGAACCACCTCCTAGGAAAGACTAGAAGCCACTCAGGGCAGGGCCTCTGCAGCCTGTGCAGTGCCCAACAAAGACATGTTACAAACAGGATACAGAAACACAGCACCATCATCACAGGTTGTGGTTATAGGGAGTCACTGGTGCTGTGGAGCCACTATTGTTTTCGCCAAGCACAGCCACATCTCACACAGGACGTGGTCTACACACACTCAGAAGAAATAAGGCTCCCTGCAGCCAGAGGCACAGCTCTCACTGTCCTGCCAACACACCAGCCTCAATCCTGTCAGGCAGTAAGCTGCTTCAATCAGCAGAGCACCTTTCTGTGCCTTTGGAGCCCTCGGCCACACTTCAGCTGCACTCTCCACCCCTCCTCCAGCCAGCCAGAGCGCTTCCTCCTCCAAACATACCTCCACCCCACAGTCAAACCCCCCCTCACTCCTCCAGTCTTACCTCCAGCTATCCACAAACTCATACAGCACACAGCCACCACGTGCTCTACCTACATCCAACTCAACCACGGAGAAACTTCTTGAGTGCTCTCAGTGCCACCCAGGTGGTGGCAATCAGGGCTTGTTAGCAGCAGCCGGGATGGCACACGTGCTCCAGAAGCACAGAAGGAAGGCTGAAGGCTGTGCTGCCCATCTGCCCTGAGGGGGAGGGTGCCACACTTTGGAGGCTGTGCATGGCCTAGCTGCTGCACACCTGTAACAATTTACATGCCCTAGTGGTGGTCTTGGTGCAAAAGCCACCGGGGTGAGGCGGACATGATCTAAACATCAGTTTTAGCAAGCATAAAGAGCTCTGGGAAGAAACAATGTAGCACACATAAAAAGCTCTTTCTTATTACCAAATGCCCTAGTCTGTGGAGAGCATCCCTCAGAGTGTGATGCTGGCATCTACGGTTTGGTGCATAAAATAGAAAAAAGTCAGGATGTTGCCCTCACAGGCACTGTTCCTATGCAAAGGCTTTCCCATAACCAGCGAGGACCCCAGGATCTGAGTCATGCTGGGTTTTACACAGAACACACTCCTCTAGCTCTCTAGGAACATAGCATTTTTTCTGGAGTAAAGACAGCATGTGAGGGGTTAATGGGCTAGCACACCAATTCAGGCTGTATCTAAACAAAAAGAAAAATGGCCAAAACATTTCTTAAGAGGAGAGATAGCTGACGGTCAGTAGCACCTGATCTCCTGCTGCCAACAGGCAGTTCAAGCCTGTGTATGGAGCCAGAGCTCCTGCACTTTGTTTTCAGTAGTGCCCTTCTCCCTGTTTTTGAAGTAGGTCTCAGTCACAAGGCACGCGAGGCTAAAAGGTTTGCTGGGAGGGCTTTTTTCTGTCAGAGGGGATTTTGGAGACAGTACTACCAAGTCTGCAGTCTCAAAGGATAGAAATTCTCAGTAAAGTAAAATTTTAAAAAAAAAAAACAAACAGAAAATAATACTCCCATTTTACAACAAAAGAAAGTATCCAAAAACTCAACACCAGCTCTGAGTGGTTTTAAAAATATAACTGGGAACAATCCGACTTTTCTAACCAGATTGTGAGGATAAGGCCTTAGTCGTTAGTGACAAGCTCAGCTCCAGGCACCAAGGGTATTTCCAAGGTCATACAAAAATACCCAACAAGTGAGATAGTGGGTAAATTTAGCAGAGTGTCACATATTCCCCACTGCTGCATGGCACTTTGATCTGGCTTAGCTACACATTTCTGAGGGCTTCCCTGGAAAAGGTCCACCAACCCCCCCATTTATTCGCGAAGCAAGGTGAATGTTAGACGAAGGCAGGGAGAACCACGTGCTTTGCTGTACTGGCTCTGAAACGACACAGTTCTGTGGGCCTGCAGCTGAGGACTTAAAGGATGAACTTGTCAGTTCCCATCAGAGAGAAACCGCTGCTAGCTGAAGGGCAAATCGCTTTCTGGGGACGTCTGCAGTACCCAGTGCTGAATGGCTCACTTGGGAATTATCCTGTAACTCCAACTTTTCATGGGTGTGCAGGCGATACCTTTAGCTTGCTGTACAACTGTTCCCTCTCTGCAGTGGTCTAAAAGCATTGACCTGCCTGCACAGGAGTTGCTGGAGTCAATATAGTCATGCCTGAAAGACTGTTCCTTAGAGAACACAGACAGGAACAAAGCACCAGGTGGAACAGAGAAGATCAACCCAAAAGGATAAGCCTCATAAAACAGTTTTTTCAGCTCTGGAAAGCAAGTTCCCAGCCTACTCTGTCCATAGGCAGAGAGAAGCTTAAAATTTCTTGGCCTTGATTAATTTCATTTTAAAATGCTTTTTGTAAGAAATGTGCACTCCCATCACAGAGTCTGCTTTAACAGCAGATCCTTCACCAGGCACTTGCTCTGTGAATGACATCACTGCCCAATAGCAGAGCCAACTACATGTAGACAAGGCAGCCTCTAAAATAAACATGCCTGGTTTCCCTTTCCATACTGAATGACTTGTATCTGTTATACCTTCCAGGAAGCAAATCAGTTAGTAGCTATTAAGAATATTCATCTAAATCAAGTGATCACAGCAACTTAAATACACTCCTTTAGAGGCAGAACAAAAGCTCAAGTCCTCAGCAGTGGAGCTCTGCCTCCACTAAAATCAGGCAAAAGTTCTAATTTCACTTCAGTGTTCAAGGATTTCAAGCTTTGTCTTTAGGGAAGTGCAGACTTTGGAAGTGGTGCTGTTTTGAGAGCAGTTGCCATTTTGTCCCATTCCCAGAAAGGAAGGAGCATAAAAACATTTTGTCTCTACTGTTGCTCAGTAAACCAAAGGCAAGAACAAGAGAACTGAAGCAAAATGAGCACAGGAGTGTTCGCAGCTTTCACTAAGTAAGGTGGCTGTCTCAGAGACAGGTGAAGAGTCCCATAGCAGGGATTCAGGCAAACATTTCCCTTCGCACACACAGTAGGTTGTGGGATGCAAGGGCAGTTTTCTGAGGCGCCTTTCATAGAAAACCAAGAGCTTCCATAAAAAATCTGAAATTCCACCAAAATCAAAGCACTTGAACTGAGCAGAAATCTGGCCTACCACAGCTGCAGTGCAGTGCTGCCATGTCCATAGTTATGAACAGAAGGCAGCTTTCCAAGCCCTGCCACCACTACTCCTTTGCAGGGACCTCAGACATGGCTCCTCCCTGCTCCCACAATTAGTCTCCTTCCTGCTCTTTTGCTACCTTTTCTGTTTATGCAATGCTGCTTGCATGAGGGGCTGTCTTTTCATTGACATTACTTTCTCATTCAAAGTGTTTCAAAGCAGGTAGAAATCCTAGTGGAGATAGAGCTGCTGTCCCTTCTACATGTGGAAGCAGGTCAAGTTAAACACATAGGTGAGAGGTTTACATCAGCCTGCTGGTGTGTGCAAAACCTGTAGAGACCTTTTCCAGGCTAGGACTTTCCCAAATAGTTTTCCCTGAGAAAATGTAAGACTTGAGCATCTGCCCAACAAGACTTCCTCATGTTTCCATAATAATAATAAAATAATGAGCTTTTACATTTCTCTCACCAGGCATGTCTTGGGACCCCCTTAGAGATACATCTAAGGGAGGATGCACTGGGGCAAACAGAAAACCTTCAGGGAGCTCTGGGTCTGGCCTAGTGTTAACAGGGCACCATGAAAATCACATTTTGGCTGGTTCAGTCTGGTCATAGAATCATAGAATCATTAAGGTTGGAAAAGACCTCTAAGATCATTGAGTCCAACCGTCAACCCAACACCACCATGCCCACTAAATCATGTCCCTAAGCGCCTCATCTACACGTCTTTTAAATACTTCCAGGGATGGGGACTCAACCACTTCCCTGGGCAGCCTGTTCCAAGGCCTGACCACTCTTTCAGTAAAGAAATTTTTCCTAATGTCCAATCTAAACCTCCCTTGGCGCAACTTGAGGCCATTTCCTCTTGTCCTATCGCTGTTACTTGGGAGAAGAGACCAACACCCACCTCGCTACAACCTCCCTTCAGGTAGTTGTAGAGCGCGATGAGGTCTCCCCTCAGCCTCCTCTTCTCCAGACTAAACAACCCCAGTTCCCTCAGCCGCTCCTCATGCCATTAGATTCCCCAGGAATGAGCTCATGGTTTCTTGTAAACTCATGCATCAACGTTTAAATCAAACTTTGGCAGCTGCTTTGCAAGGGAAGGGGGGAAACACACAAGTCATACACTCTCCCTTGCTTGCTTGCCTAACCCTTCAGAATGTAATTTTTTTACTACAAAAAGCTGAACTTTTACAAGCCAAGAGAACATCTGATAGGGCTCAGCAACACATTTTCTGTGATACTTTGTAGATTGTGAGTACTGAACATATCAGCATTTACTTAAAACAGGGAGTCCGTTTGCTCAGCCTTTCTCCTTGGTTATTTTCCTGACCAAAAAGGATGCTGTTTGATACTACTTATTGCTACAGTAAAACAACAACAAAACTACAACAACAATAACACAACCATAATCTCTGCTGAACTCAGGAGCTGGACCCAAGCCAAATGCATTATTATAAAGGGCTCTAAAAAAGCTTTACAGGTGGTCTTTGGCAGCCCAGCTGTTCAAGAAATATCTTTCTTGCAGGGAGAAGTTGTTCTGTCCCCAGAGACCCTGTGCTGAAACCCAAGGCACGTTTGCAATTGCAAGGAGGTGAAAGCCAGTTTTCTCCAACCTGACTAGTAGTACAGGCTTTCCTGTTTCCCCACCATAGGAGCGTTGGAGTTGAAGCTTTCACCTGATGAACTTCCCATCTGGGAATGTCACAGTTTTAGGACCTGATGTCTGACAACACAGCATTGTACCAGCAAATTACAGCTGGCAAGGGGACATAGCTGCAGCAGCCTGCGGCCCAGCAGCTCTGCTGCAATGTTACTGCTGCATGTTTATGCCATACGAGCACTCAGCTGCCCCACCAAAGCCTCTCTGCTCTGCCAGGTGCTGTGCAAAAAAAGCGTTACAGGGGTGTCCTTACTGAACAGGCACAGCAGCTCAGTTTTCCTGCAGCTCCTGTCCCTTCAGAAGGTGTGGTGCTCTGTCATTCACAAATCATTGATGCTGGCACACACACAAATACATGTGTCTTCCTTATAATTTTTTGCATCTATGAAATAGATTGAAGCATCTAGGCTTGTCTCCTTCCAAAAAGACTTTAGAGGTGCCAACTTCTAGAGACAACCAGCAATATGAAAACATGGATAAAACTGGAGCCTCATATGGGAACCCAGCAGCCCAAAGAAAGAAGGGAGCAGCATTCCGGAGCAGCAGGGAATCTTTCCTGTAGTCCTGCTTCCTTAACTATAGCAACCACCTAAATACAGTCCGTCTTCCCCTGGTGGTACTTAACCATCTGCAGACAGTAAGTCATCTCCCATGCAAGCACTGTTCAATCCCCTTGCTGTCACTCTTTTGTAAGGCAGGACGTTGCATTCAACAGGACATAGCATGGCTTCACCCAAGAAAGCTCCAGGCTGGGACTCAGGAGACATGCACTTAATTTCTCAACTTTGCCACTATGCTTGCTGGAGGCCGTGGCATTTTGTGGCTCAACTTTCCTCCCAAAGACAGTAACAACCGCTCTTCACATTGCTTTCCTGACCTGTTCTCCCCTCTGGATTAGGCAATTACCTACTTCTTTTATCAGTAAGAAGTTTTTAAGTATCTGCGGGAACCTGACTGCTAAAGGAAGCACCTAACTGAAAGCTGCTAATCTGCACATCTCCTGTGCTGTATCTCATACAAAGTGCACTATTGGCCAAGATCCCAGAGGTAGGAGATGCCAGGGGCTCTCAATAGGTACATGCCAGCATTCAGAGGCACATAGCATACACACAAGGCCCCATTCCATTTACTGTAGTTTGGCCCCATCTGAACTGTATTTTCCTGCTGATGTTGAAGTACCCTCCAGCCAGCATGCTGGAAACCACCTTTGAAAAGGAGCTAGTGTTAGAAACTGAAACTCTCCGGTTTCTAGCCAACATTGCAAAGAGCTTTGCAAATACAAACAAATCCTGTTTCAACCTTCCTTGCAAAGAAAGCATTTGCTCCATTTGGCATGGTTTGTCACCAATTTTGTCAGCAATAGGATTGGTAACATGATCTTGAGGCTTAAAGACACAGGTTTAACAGCAAAACCCATCCTTCCTGTCACGTGAAATGAGCAATATAACAGGGTTAGAAGATCCTGAGCTCCTCCCTCCACCTAGAGGTAAGAGAACAAGCAACCTGAATTCACACAGCCTGAATAAAGCACCCATCACATTAAATATTTTCTGCATTTCCTAACCAGATTCTTTCTGATCTCCTCTACCCATCACTCCACCTTTACTGTCTTGTTTCACTTTTGAAGACACCATGTTTCATATAGGACCAGGTTTGACATGTTATTCGGAGCACATAGCACCTACTTCCATGCGTATGTCCTAGATGCTATGAGCAAAGAGGCTCTAAGACAACCTTTTGTGTCCACACTGCCCTGTTTTGGGGTCATCCTTGCCTTTCTGTTTGGGAAGACACCTAGTGTACTTACAGAAAGAAACCATCATGAAAGCTATGCACTTCCCAGCAAGCTAACTAGGCTCCAGCTGCTGAGATCACACATTGAGACCAATGGTGGTCTGGGCAGGGTTTTATTCCCTAGACACCGCTGTAATTAAACAGAGAAACTCCCCAAGAATATCAGTCAAGTCCTACAGAATTATATAGCAACCTTTGTCATCTATAATTAAATATTAATAAATATTATAACAGAGATTTTAATTATAGCATCTATACATACTTAAATCCACTATTATTTATATCTACTCATAATTGCTCATTAATCACACACCAAGTCAACCTAGAATCACCTGAAAAATTCCACTCAAGCTTTGTAAATCATCATTGGTCAAAGGAATGTAACCATTCAAAAGTCTGCCTTCAAGAAAAACATGCCACAGCGTTTCTTAAGTTATTACCTAACACTATACATCTGTAAGAGCTGGAGAATCCATTTCCCTCCAGCCAAACTAATCTGCCCCACGTTGTTAGGGAAGCTGGAGGGAAGCAGGCATTGGAGGCTGATTTTCTAGCCTGTGAAACTTCTCCCAGTGCTGTGGTATGCAAGCTCTCTGGAATAAAGCAGTCAAACCAACAGAAGTTGTGCAAGAGGAGAACTGTGTACTCCACAGCTGCACGAACAATGCCTATTTCACTTGGACCCACAGCTGCTGCAAATGGTCATGTTGTTAAAACTCAGTCTAATTGGGGCTTTAATACTCTGATAGGTTTAGGGAAACATATTCCCAGTTGCACTACTGAAAGACAAAACCATGACAACCCGTCTTTGGGGCTGGACGAGTTTTAATCCCTTCCCTCCCCTGCAAGGGTATAAATAGAACCTGAAAAGGTTCCACGATTTGCCACAGAGTTTCTAGGACTCTCTTCAAGGCTTCCTAGGATTTATCCTCCCCAGTCTCCAGCCTGTGTGGCTTGTACTTTTGACTCCATCAGCGAGGGGTAAGAATTTATAAAACTGTGATTTTGAATAAACTTCTTAAAATAGTTAAAAGTGCAAAGGACAGAAGGGAAGAACAGAAGTCAACCAAACTAAAATTGGTATGAATTGAGCAAATAATTACCAACAAGAGAGATGAATCCAGCTGGTACCAAAAGGTGCCAGCAAGTGAACACCTTTTTTACAAATGATTCCTACTTTCACAGTTCTCAGGCAGGGCCATCCCAGAACTGTTAGCCCCACACAGACACAGAACTAAGGCAGAGTTGTCCTGAGCTCATTCTCTGAGGCCAGAGACTGCAGTTGGGGACAGACAATGAGACTGGCCAAAGGACAAGGAGCCATGCTGGTTAGCACAACAACACTGGACAGGTTTTTTTTGACCTTATGGTATAGGGGAGCTTGGAGGACAGAATGGGAGGTGACTGATGCACTGAAGTGCATCATTTAGATTGGACATTAGGAAAAATTTCTTTACTGAAAGAGTGGTCAGGCCTTGGAACAGGCTGCCCAGGGAAGTGGTGGAGTCACCATCCCTGGAAGTATTTAAAAGACGTGCAGATGAGGCGCTTAGGGACGTGGTTGAGTGGGCATGGTGGTGTTGGGTTGATGGTTGGACTCAATGATCTTAGAGGTCTTTTCCAACCTTAATGATTCTATGATTCTATGATTCTAAGTGACTTTGTAGAGGACTTTCTAGGGAGTCCATTGGAGCTGCAATGATCAGGGAGGAAGAAATGTCTCAGGTCAGGCTTTCATACTCAATCACAAGGAAAAATGCCATTGCCACCATACATCCAGACAGATGGGAGGTGATGGTGTGGACTTACACTTACAACCAGTATCATAGGAGGAAAGTTGTATCTTAAGCTCTAGACCTGAGTGAGTTTAGTGCGTTTAATCACAAGCCAGGGGCTTGTATCTAGCCACCAACACAAACACAATGCACACCAGTGAGATACAGTTTCGAGCACTGTCCAGGGCAGGCTCTTCCTCTCTCACTAAAACTTTTTCCAGTCTTGTCTACCTGGAATTTTAAACAAAAATAAACTAGTGCAAATCACCCTTCAAACCAATGTGGAACTCTCCTGCACACAAGAGCTTTAAATCGTCTTCATCAAGCTAACTAACCTAGTGGTTATAAATCTCAGGAGAGAAAGCACTTGGAAACAGGCTCACTCGGTGAGGAGTTGCAAAGCATAAGGGACCAGTGGGGGGTATTTTTTTCAGCTTCAGCTCTGAGGGCATAAAGATAGATTCCACTTGGCTAAGCTGCAGAACGCAATTAAGGACCATGCTGCCTTCACCTACTAGTGGAGGAGAAAAGTTTCTTACTGGAGCCAAATAACTTTGACAAACTAAATAATTTGCACAGTGAAGATTCTTGTTAGTGAACCAGAAAGGCAACAGCAAGTGCACTGAAAGGTAAGGCAGCAAATGTAAACCCTCTCTTAAAAAAATGCTTGCGGATTATAGGAAATTGCAGTAATAAGGAAATTAAGTGTCACAATAATTGAAAATACAGAGAGAGGACTGCTAGACCAAGGACTTGCAGTGACAAAGCTCCAACTCATGTTACACACAAGCTATATCCAAGTGGTGCACACACAAAAAATCCATTAAGACAGGACTTTGGCCAAGGTTGTCTATCAGGACTCCCAAAAAAGCTATTGCTAGAGAGCATTCTTGTTACCTTTACACTGCAAGTAAGTAATGCAACTGTGGACTGTCATCACCAGAGCCCAACTTAGCATGGTTACAGTACACATGCAAAGGACTTGATGGCATAGAAAAACGCAGCCAGAACTGATTCCTCCAGTGCATGCGCTGAGCTGGCTATTCCAGAACTGTCCTAACCACTCTGTCTCAGCGAACTACAGGTGCAACACTTTGCTAACTTGGTAATATCATGTTTTCAGTATGGGAGCTGGCTTACATGCCAACTGCCAGAAACATGGTATCACTGCACTGATCTGTTCAGACATGTTCAAAGGAGTTTTTCTTAATTTAGGGCATCTCTGCTCCCTTTCTATACCAGGAAGACTCATGGTTATCTGAAAGTCCGAAGACTCCTTCCCTTTCTGTAGGAGAGCAAACAGCTTTAATAAATGTCATTTAAAAACACGGGTGCTCTGGGGTTTTGAAGAAGAATGCCCCAGTATCCTGCCAAGAACAGGTCAGTATGGGAGAATTACGGATCTGTGACACAGAGCTTTAGATTGAGATTTATCACCATATGCAAGTTGTACATCCTTTCAGAGCCATGTATCCTTCCATCTAGCAAATACAAAATCACGCTAAGACTACAGATCAAAACCATGCTATAATTCTTAGGGTGAGGGGGAATTGAAAGAGGAGTGCCAGCTTATTTTCTATCAGTCTAAGGTGGAACTATCTTCACAACTCTTGCCTTGGCTGAACTGAACTCAGCAAAAGGTCAGAGGGACAAGCCACCCACACTCCAGCATCACTGTACTGAAGGACGGAAGAGACAGGGCTTTCCTGATGCGCCTGACACAGGCTGACCCCTCACTTTCACCAGGGTAATAGTATTTCACTTTTTGTTATGTGTTCAGTCATCATTTCAGGGTGCTGCCTTGGAGGTGCAGCGGGACACTAGGGCTGCAGCCCCAGGATGCAGTGATACAGGACAAAAAGGCAGACAGGAAACTGGGGAGGTGGCAATTGCCAAAACCAGAGCTGGGATGCCTTTGTCCTGATAACAGACAAGGCAAATAAACTCCACTGAAGTCAACAGGAGTTTTCTCATGGGTTTTAGTGGAAGTAAGATTTCACCTTGGGATTGAATAAATGATCCTGTGGCTTTCTCTTCCCAAACTCCAGCCTTTCCTGAAGCAGATGGGCTGAAACACACTCCACACTCAGAACAGAAAATGAAAACATGACCTGGCAATCATTGGAAGGCTCCCACAACCTTGTCTTTTATGAACGCCCACATGTCATCGCTACACAAACAAGAGCTGCCAGTGTGGGAGACTTTGGGACAACATTCCAGCAAGACAGGAGAAACAAATACCAAAACAAGAGAGCAACAGCATTTTAACAGCTTGCCTGGAAGACTAAATATTGACTGGTTAACTGGAAAAAGCCAGCTCATCCTCCTTTTTGGTGAGGGCAGTTCTGGCACAGAGGAGGAGCCCTCACAAGTTAGCAAGCACACTGGGCTTACAAAACACTACAAGGAAGTTTCTCAGCAAGTATTTCTGGAAGGTGGTACTGGATGGCTGATCTGCACAATGGCTCTGCTGATGAACAAAGGAATCCCAGAGCCCGTCTGCAGCCTCTAGAGAGTAAGCTAAAAACATACAAGGAATTCACATGACACTAGGGGTAAGCAGGGTTGGGCTCTCTGCACACCTCCCTGTCCCAGCTGAGGAGGATGTTAGAACAGATTGCCAGAAACAGGAAGTGCTCCAGCAGAGCAGGAAACTAAACCCAGCTCCTCTTGGGGAGATGCTGGACACTGCTCTGTCCTCTTTTGTCAAGGAGTCCTTTCAAGAGGTTGAACAACTCAGCTTTTGCCTGCACCAGCTTTCCTTAGCGGTATTTGCTGTCCAAGCACGATCAGCATTTCAGTCAGCTGATGGAGAGCTGGCCAAAGCTATTTAGGGCATGAAGACCAAACACAAAAGCACATCAACAATTTTCATCACCTCACTGTTAGGCACAAAGTCCACAGAAATGCATCTGTGAACTCACCAGTAAAAAACGCTAAAATTCACAGTCCTTCTCATGCACAGTCCTTTACTACTGTAATTGGAGTGCCCTACATGGTGACTGCCAGACAGCCGAAGTAAAAAGATGGCTTTTGGGGGTTGTAATACAGTTCTAGGGTCACCTGACTCTCATAGACATCACAGCCACTCTCACAATGAAAGCTCAGACACACACACACACACTGCTATTCCTGTAAATCATTAATGCAGCAGGCATGTTAGACCATAACTGACATTTAAGAGGCAGTCCCATTAACCCTGAGACTGTGGGTGAGCACCCTGTAATCTTTTCTTTCCCTGTGTTCAGGAGAAAATACCTCCCTGCCTGAATACCATGGAATATATGCTGTTGCCAAAATTCCAAGGAGTTTTTATGATGTCAAAAAAAAAGGAAAGGTCCTACAGTTAGCAGTTCTGTCTTGTTCTCCACATTCTCACAAAATGCTCATTTCTTGTGCACAGTAGCAAAGGGACCATCAGCAATCCCTGAGCAAGGAAAAAGGGAAACTCTCAGCATGGTGGGGTGGCATCAAGTTTCCTCACTCCCTGCCTGTTCAGCACCTCCATCTCCCACCCTGCCCAGTTGTACTATCAATAGCGTGTAGCTTTAGCCCCCACAGGCACTGCAGGGGGCTCTCTTGCCGCTGGGCAGCAGTCCAACTTGCACAGGAATTCAACACGCGGGCGTACATACGCTCAAAACTTTTCCACTGACTGCAGGATTTCCGGCAGGGCACTCTGCTCTCACTCAGTCCAGCACCCAGGATTTGAAGGTGAGAAGTCTGCAGCCCTCTAGCCTCATGCATGCCAGATGCAGGCTGGGTTCAGACTGCCCCATGCAATAGGTGGCACAGAGCTTACTTACCTTGACTGACTAAAGCCAGAGATGCATTCCTGTGATGGACGAGGAGACCTGAGGGACTGTTCAGGGGAAGGATGCGCATGCGCGCGTGCGCATACACACACAGTGCAGGAGACTACCGAGGGATGTAAAGAGAGGGATGTTCCCTCTCTCCAACTATAAGCACTTCTGCACTTCCCACGGAGGGGCTGCTGCACCCTCTTCACTCAGGTCTGGCTGCCACAAAGCCACCTGAACCAAACTAAACTAAAACTCCATTGCTATCATAGCAACAAGGGATACATAACTGTGGTTATGGAGAGGGAGAACAACAGTCAGCATCACCTCCTCCTTCACATCCCCACTGAAGCAGAGAGGAGGGTGCAATGACCTGCCTGCCCTGCATGCTGGGCACATCCTGCTGCCCACCTGTGTAGGAAGAGCACTCCACATCCTGTCTCCACAGAGCACCAGGGCCCAGCCGCATGCTAAGGCCCTCCAGGAGCATCTTGCACCCTCCTGTGATGTCTCCCTGGGCCAGAGCACAAAGGCGCTGGAGGCCGGGAGCAGGCCATCAGAGCACAGGGGCAGGGAGCTCTATCGTAATTTGCCCCTCTGGAGAGAAAACACCCAGGCATCAGCCACTGACCTCCTCCCCCCTCCCAGTGGGATCCCAGCAAGATCAGCCTTGCCACACAACTGCAAGGTTGCAGTCCTGAAACTCAAGGTCTTACCTGTAGCAAAAACACCCATTCCCCACCCCATCCCCAAGAATTTCAGCCCAGCAAGGAGCCCTGAAGACCCCGCTCTCCCCACTTCTCGTGGAGCACGATGCCCTCTCCTGGGGGCTTGAGGAAGCGGCTGGAGAAGCGTTTCCCAGCCAGAGTGGGGTGAAACTCAGGAAGGTTCCCACCAGAGACCCAGTGCCTTGGGTCTGGAAAGGAGGAACGAGGGCTTAAAACAGAGATTCCCAGCTGTTAGCTGTGATCCCACTTCCTTATATGAGCTTCTGTCGGCCACGGCCTCCAAAGGCAGATCCGCTTAACTGAACTGAAGAAGAATAAACTCTCCATTTGCAAACTGCAGTCCCCATCTCCTAGAACTGCCACCACTGACCACCAGCCTGCAGACGATGCTGTATGGAAAGCAAGAAAAGCTGAAGGATCACAAAAATGCTTGGAAGCTAAGAGGAAATGAATTTATTTTCTGTGGGGCAGGTCCTTCAAATCTTTCCCTCAGATGCCTTAGCTAACATGATTTCTTCACATAAGCACACTCTGCTTCTACATGGTTCTACCTCCTGTCCTCTTATGTCTCCCCTACGGTCTCTATGCCTTACGCCGCCCTCACTGTATATACCTGGCTGAAAAACTACAAACTCCTCTTCCTAATGCTACACCCTACACACAAACTGCTTTTGCTCTGCCACTCCATGGAATTCATCAGCAAGCCTGAGGCAGAGGTTTATAGCCCTGCATCACTCTCCTTCTTCAAAGAAGCCATTAGTTTCTGCTTGGTACCCATTACAACTGGCTTAGGCCAGAGAGCTGTACACATTTCTCTCTAAATTTCCCTGGTGTCACTTGCTGAGTAATTGAGCATCCTATCTCCTTAAAGACACTACCCATTGCCCTCTGCATCCGTCCCTGGGTCAAAGAGGAGAGAAGCCTGCGAGTTCTCTGAACACTCCCCTGACAAAGAGGTATCTGCAGGCAAAAAAGGTATGTGGAAAGGGGGCCTCAGCAAATAGATGCACAGGTGGCCAACTAGAGACGTGCAATATTGTCTCCTCCCTCTCACCTCCTCACTGCACTAGGGATGTAACACCAGACACTGACTCCAGCTGTTTGCAAAGCAAGCCGCAGGGTGTGGGGAGCATGGCAACATGACAAGCGCTGCGTTTGTACTGCAGAGTCTACTGCCTGACCCGGCAGACAGACCTATTTTGCTAGGCTTACTTATAAGAAACAGAGGTAATGCAGGGCTGCAAGGCACCTAGAGAAAGAATGCAAAATGTTTTTGAAATTTTAGCTCCCACACCAGCACTCCCACACCCTTAACAGCAACATCCACTGGAGGGGAGCTGATGATTTCTTTAATAGTTTCAAAAATACCTAAAATACCTCATTTATCCCTTCTCCAAGCCTACAGCATGTCCTGGCTATTCTGTGCCTGCCCCAGTTTATACAGAGAATGACATAGGGTGCAGTCTGAGCAGCTCTGGAGCTTTTGTATACAGCAGAGCATTACCTAACAAGTGTAGGTAAGGAGAGGAGCCCTGGGTTCTGACAGAAAGCTGAACCCAATTCCCTGGAGCAAATACTGAGTGCACAAAATACAAAATCAGCTTTGCAAGGGAAGATAAAGCACCCTACAGCTAGAAGCACTCATGTCAAACAACTGAAAGAGGCAGAGGGAGGCAGGAGGGTCGGGGGAATCTGTGCTGGGTAGATTTGGCACAGGGAGAAGACTGCTATTTCATTTTGATGGGAAAGCTAATAGTCTTGAATGAGACAGCAGTCCTGTTAGGCCAGATGTATTCACATCTTACGAGACAGCCTGTGCAGCCCAGAGGCCCGCTGCAAAGCTTGTTGAAGTCGGCATTTGCACTGAGTTTTGGTGAGCCTTAGATCTGTCCCTTCTCAAACAAGGCAGAGAAAGGAAGTGCTGTCATCCCTGTTTCATGAGGCACTGGGGCTTTCTCACAGTCATGCAGGGTGTTGTTGGAGCTGAATAGGGAACTGGCCCCAGTTCTTCTGCTTTAGCTGCCAAAGCAGCTGGTTTGCATACCTACACACTGTGGTGACCATGGTGAGTGCTCTGCCCAGTTGCTTATTACTTGTGTTTTCCCGTCCCCCTCCAAACTAGCTGGCATTTGCCACCCTGCTGACATTGGAGCGGATGTCTCATTAGCACAGCTAGAACTTGGGAGGCTGGAAGAGCAAGGAGGATGAGCTCAGGTGGGAAGAAGCAGCAACAACAGCAAGGGCAGGCAGATTCTGGAAAAGCAGAGATCCCTTTTTCTTGCCAGCTTCCCTAGTGAAGAGCCAGAGAGAAAATAATGGATATTTATAAGCAAACCTGTCTCTCAGGCAGCAGTTTCCAAAGTCTAATAATAGGGCTTGGAGTTGTTTATTGCGTGATTCAGATAGCATTGCATAAAGCTGCTGGAAAGCTCCTGCCTGTCCCCAGAGCATATTCCCGAGAAGTTGTGAGTTAGAGGAGGGCCTGAGTCCAGCTGCAGTGGGTTCAAGCCAGCATGGTACCAGCAGGCTCTGTATCTTCAGAGGTGCAGTCAGAGCCAGCAGAGATGCTGGACCAAACCGGGCTGTGCAGAAGAAATATAAAAGCCTCCTCCCGGGGAAAGCCAACCACCTACTCCCTGCCTTGAAACAGCAAGGTAAGAAGACAAGGAGCCTGGTAATTGCACCTCTTGCTTTGACCTTTTGGTTTATCACACCTGCAGCAGCACTGAGCAGAGTCCAGGAACCCATGGTGCAATGCACTGTGAAATGCGGGCAAGGACTGCACCTGACTCAAAGATTTTGCAGCAGTGCAAAGAATGTCAGGAATGTAGAAAGCTACCCGTCCCCAAAATCAAGGTGAAAACCCAAGTCTGCAGATTGCCACTACTATGCCTTGACCACTGGGCTAGTCTCAAACCAGACCTGGTAGTATGGGCAACTGCTTATGAATTCACCACAAAAACCACATCCAGTGGCCCTGTTGCTGTTTCTTGCTGACTCAGATACAATGTGTTGAAAGTGCAGCTTCCCCAGCCAAGTAGGAGGGGAGGATTAAAAACAGGAAAGGTCAAAACAGCCTCCTCTTTGTATGAGGAGAACACAGGGCTGGGCTCTGCAGCAGAGGGCAGCACCTGGACAGCATGTTCTGAGGCAGAATAATTGTAGTGATCAGCTCTGCACCCTGCTCTTCACTAGACAGTCTTTCCAACCAGCCCATTTCAACACAGGACTGAGGAAACTTCCCAGAGAATGCCTCTTTGCTCATTCCAGGCAGGACAAGTGCTACAACAATGTCACGTGGACTATTAGAAACCAGAAGAGACCAGAGTAGCAGCTTGCTCTTTTCTAGAAAAAGTTGTTTGAAGCCTGCTTTGTCAATCATGTTTAAAAACTTACCCAGTAATTCACCTCCCAAGCAGGATTCATGGAGTTACAGGACAAGTGAGTGACAGTATTGCATGAGAATCCAGGCTCCTGGCTTTCTAGTCTAGTCTCTGGTCAGGCATCCAGTCACATGCACTTGTTTGCAGGAAACTAGGAAGTCTGCCTCTGCATCCTCTGCATCCAGCCTCAGACCCTGCCTCTTCACTGATCCTACAACAAAACGCACCTCTGTCCAGTCCTGGTTGCAGTCCTCCAGTCTGGATGAAGAACTGGGCAGGAAGGGAGCAGAGGACTGCATTGATCAAGAGCCCTGCTAGGCTATGATGCTCTCTCACCCTGCACATCCACCCTGACCTTTTTTTGCTGCTTAGCAGACACAGCTGGAGTTTGCAAAGCAGACAGATGGGGCCTCATTAGTACCTCTCCAGGCAAGCGGATAGAGGCATGTGCAGTTATTCATGGGGACATGTGCTGAATCTCAGCAGGGCTGGGATGATGCTCAGGTTTTGACAGATGCTGGAGGAGAAAGAAATTCACATCTCTTTCCTCCATCAGTGCCTGCAGAGCTAGGAACTCAAAAACACAGAATTTCATTACCGGGGCCCCTCTCCACTGCTACTTTGAGCCCTTCTTACAGGAACAAAGTAAAACACACAACCTACCAACTCCAAACCTTTTATTGGATGTGAGGTGGCCTCAAATACTAAGATAGTCCCTGCTTCTGAGGTTAGTACAAGTAGCAAGGAAAGAGCTGTTACCAGTAAGGCCACAACTAAGAACTGGCTAAGCATCAGGCTCACTAGACACAAGGCAGAGGAATAGGGGAGAGGAAACAGCAGTTGTTATTAGACACTGACCATCACTGTCCCAGGTACCAAACGTTGGTCTGGTCCCTTCAGTATCACTCAGAGGATGCAAAGTCTGCTTTAGAAATAACGTCCCCCCACCATGCTTTACAGAAATTTCCTGTATGTTGGCAATGCAACATGGCAAGTGAAAGTGCTTCCCCATTCCTATGGAGAGAAGAGTTGTCAAGCAGCAGCTGGGCTCTGATATGACAGACCAGCTTGCCAACACGCCATAAATCTGTCCTAGAACAACCAGCTCCTGTGCAGATCTGCCAGTCACACCTGAAAGCTGGCCTGTGGTATTGCCAGCTAAGCCATCCTGAAGCCTTCCCAGCCTACATGCAGCCCTCAATATTTTATTCACTGTTATTCATGTCCAAAGTATCCACACCTCAACTCTTTTGCCCCGACTTCTTCACACACACTCTCAGCTCCTGGCTTCTAAGAGAGTACATTATTTCAAATAAATTTCCTACAGAAAGAAGACAAAAGCTTTGAACAGGAAAAAAACCCTGAGTCAAGGAAAGCTTAAGTATCACTTCTGTGGAGATGCAGTGTCCTTTTTGCTTTCCTTTCAAAAAAGAGCAAATTTGCATTGAACATCCTTGGAAATATGCTTGAGTCCAGGAATGCCCTCTTCTGACGTGTCCTCAAGCCCAGGCAGAGCCCTAGGTGGAGATGACCAGCTTACACATATGCCTGCCTTTCGAGCAGATTGCAGCTGAACCCCAGGAACAGGCAGAAAAAGCAGGAGCAAAATGAAATGGACCTCAAATCCTGCTGCAGCAGACAAGCAGGAAAAAATAGTTCTGTGGAAATCGTGACTTCCCTCAGCCTATTTCTGAGAGTGTCAATCTGTCTCATTGCTGGTGCTTCCTCAGGGACTCTCCACCTCCTTGTTGCAAAGACTGGATGAGCTCATACAAGACGAAATTTACTGGGTCCCAGTATTTCACAGCAGCACTTGTCCAACCTGCAGTGCTCTCAGCTCAGTTTAAAGGTGGAGAAATACTGCCAGCAAAGAGGAGGTTAGGAATACTGTAACCCCTGTACATTCTCCAACCAACTGCGAGTGTCTTGTACCATCTCTCAGCTTCATGTGAGACACCTGATCTAGCCACACTCATGACCGCAAGGTTGTGCCCAGCTATGTTTCTGTCAAGATACCATCTTCTGTCAGTGTGTCAGGTCAGATACTAGCAGCACTGTAGAAGGCCATCTAGATACCTTCTTTTCCAGAACCAGCCAGAATAATACAAAGAGCCCTTTCTCCAGAGACAGAAAGGAGACAAAGGTGGATTGCCTACACAATCCTGATGTGCTACCCAACAGGTTTGGTCACAACACCCCTCTCTGCCCGAGGCAACTCTAGGCAAGGAATCCAGCTGAGGCAGATCAATTTGTGGTTTGACCCTTTACCCACAAGCTCGCAAACCACAAGACTTTATTTATTTTTTAATAGAGATCATAAATTAGCTGTCCCAAACCTGTCTCCTCATAATGAGATCATGCATTTGCTTTAATTAGGGTCAAAACGAAAAGAAAAAAAAAATCAGAAGCCCCCCCCTCAAACTTGCTACCGAAACCAGACAAGCAAACTACAAAATGCCTTTAAAAATGTTTTGTTTTGTTTTGGATGCAGCTCCACCTTTTGGTACAACCCTCTTTGCATCCACATCCGCATTCAAAAAGCAAGATCCTTCAACCAGCTACACCTGAGCCAGGTAGGCAATTCTTGCAGTCTCTTCCTCAGGCCCCGATGCACATACTCCTTGGGCTTGTACTGCTCACTCCATCAAGTCTGTTTACTAGTAATCTTCTCGTTATCGATGGCTTTTTGCTTAATCTCAGCACTGCGCAGAGTGCAACAGTCCTGACTTGTGAATTATCAAAAGATGAGGGGAGCCTTAGCATTTCCTATGAGAAATCTCACTTATGGCTCAGTCTTTACAATAGAAACACCATTAGCAGCAACTTCACCTTCTCATTCCCAGTGGTCTCAGCTGGGACTGATAGATTGCCTCTATGCTACATTCTGGCTGCCTGGTAGCACTACCCATGCCAACAATTACGCCTTAACAGGGATTAAAGGAAGAGAGGCCTGGCTCCTTTACCTGCTGCCAGGAAGGCTGGTTCTGTGCCAAAGACACTAGATGAGAAACAACTTGTAGGCAGACTCCATGTCTGACCTTAAATGAGTTGTTGGGTCAAGATCTTTACAGCAATGAGACTCCCAACTTCCCCCTGAAATCAGCATTAAAATGTGATCTGCTCTTGTCATCCATGAGAGTAACAACCCTCCCTTTCTCTGCCTCAGGTGGCAGGACTGACTCTCCAGGTGGCAGGACTGACTCCACCTGTTTACATGCTAAGCAGCAAAATGGAGTCCCTGCCATGATTTGAAACTCTGGAATGCAAAGCTGCCCAGCTGTCTACTACCTGTAGCTGCACCTGCGTTTACTACCAGGAACCAAGCATTTGCTGCATTCCTCTGGAAAACACTGGTAACTCCTAATTATTGTCAAGTTATCAGTCTCCCAGTACCACCCCAAAACAGGAATCAAACTGGAGAGGATGGTGGAGCCATCACAGTCATTTAAAATGGATATTTACTGTACTGTCTTTTCACATTAAACATGAGGTTACAGGCTATGCCAACATGGAACAGTCATACAAACAGCACCAGAGAGAGGTGCAATTGGTTCTTTAACTGCATTTGTTTCTTTATTTGATTTAAGGTCAGGGATTAGCAAGGGGAGAGGCAACAAGCAGGGCAAGAGTTTTGGTTTTGATTTACTGGCACTGTAGAGCCCTGTTCAACATATGTAAACTTTTATGAGGGGTAGAGCTGGCTGGAGGGAGGTGAGGGAATACTATGAACACAGACACTACAACTTGATCTGCAATGTGACTCTGAGCTTCCAGACCAACTCACCCGAGACACCAGTTGCTTGGCTGAAAACCTTGAAGCTCCACATTTGACTCTTATGAAGGGTGATATTTGCACACGGTGAAATCCATCTCTCTGAAGAAAGCCAAGACTTAGATACCACAGATGGTTCTCTAAGCTTTCAAAGTTTGAATTTAGAGTCTTAGCTTCAAACTGCTCCTCCATACAGTGGGGGTGCAATGGAAGAGAACTGCATTCTCCATGCTGTAATCATCCAGACAACAAAGCAGCATACTGTTTACTCTTACCGTATTTTGCACTTTATAAGCTGTGTTTCCAGTAGAGCACAATGCTGTGAAAAAACCTCCTCCTTAATGAAAACACAGGGGATTCAGAACACTGCTCCCTATGTTTCTAAAGTTGCTCTTACGATTCAGCTCGTGCATTGCTCCTCATGCAGCTCCTCCTGCTTTGTCCCAGCAGTTTCATGTTAGATCACAGCCCCATTGGTACAGCCTGCCCCTCCCATCCTGCTCAGCTGTTAACCTGCAGACTGGCCAAGAGACCTGCCTAGCACTACATTCTGCACCTGGACCAACACATGTATCCTCAGAGGCATGTGCTTTTCTGTTTGGATCCCAACAGCTTCCAAACATACAAATCTGCTTCCTGACCCACCTGCTCTGGCACTCTGTCACTGCACACACAGACCAATCTGATTAGATTATAGTCACAGTGGGGCATGGAGCTTGTGCAGCCTTTTTGCAAAAGGAACTTCCTCTCTGCTCCATCTCATGCCATCCCATCCCCACAGAGTTCCAAGGATGTGAATGAAAACAACTCCCTTCATCTAGCTTGTGATACTGCATGTTTTAAAAATGGGAGATTATACAGCATTGCTCTGAAGCATATTGGACCAATGTAACACATACTGTCTATTCTGGGAAACAGAACTGCAAAAAAACCCAATTAATCCTTCTTCTCCTCTCTGGATGTTTCCAGAAATTTTAAGATACTGTAGTCTAGAATTTGAAGGATGTTATAGGTATCTTTAATAAATTATTATAAATAGCAAACAAACCCTTAGTTTCACAGATAACAAAAACACTCTGATCCCATTAAAACAGATACTTGGCTCAACTCCTAAGTTTGGGTCTTTTCCTCCCAAAAGCACAGGTTTATCCTTGAAAGTGGCTCCCAGACAGAGCAATTTTAGGCTGTTTCTCTGTGGTGCACGCTACTTCATTCCTTGAGAGTCGGTGCATTTCAGTTAATTGTCTCTCTGGTGTTTTCCTCTCTTCCCCTTCCTTTTTCTTTAAAAAAAAATGTCCTAAACATTGTTACCTGAAAAAATTCCCTAGGAGAAGGTCAGCACTACTTAAGCAGATGAGTCCAGTGGAGGGGGGGCAGCGGCAGAGAGAAAGAGAGAGGCTGAGCTCGATTTTCCCAGTGCCAGATTGCAATCTGGAGCAGAACCTCATACTATCGTGCCTTATTATCTTCCATTTTTCTGTTCTAGTGTAATAGATGATAACACAGGGAGCAGAAGGGATAACACGTTCATAGGTGGCTGCTGTTTTTTCAAATGGTTTCTTACCAGTATGTTCTGTGTAGGCAGAGCAGAGACCTGACACCGAGAACTGAAAGCAGATGATGCACCTTTTTTACAGCTGGAAGCTTGCAGAGCAAAATCACTTCATGGAAAATCTTTATTAGTGAATCTTACAAGCGCAATCGTTCAAAAAGGGAACTGAAGATGGCTTAGGCAGCTGTCCAAGAGTGTCAGCAGATGCTTTTGGTTTTGTTGCCCAGGTGTGTTGCTAGCCTCCCATTTTCTTCCTGGTTTGCTTCAACCTCCTGGATTTCAGAATAGTATAGTTTGCATACCATGTGTACTGTTCTGAGAGAAGAGGGATGTAGAATGCACGGAGCAGCTTTGAGGACCTGAAACCAGAAAGGAAAAATAAATCATCCTTAAAGCGCTCATTAGCCAGTATGTTCAAAACAAATACAAATGAGGCTTTGCAAAAGATTTGGGCTGGTGAGTCAGTGACATGAGGAATGGTTCAGGCCCAGTCCCATTTTCTCCTTGTTGGTGGGACCAAAGCTGGTTTGTGCAAGCATCACCAGTTTAAGAGCAGCAGCCTGCCCAGTTCTTCAGCATGCCACTATCCATTCCAGTAGGACTGAGGGAGAGAGAGGGCAAGAAGGTGGTGTAATTATCAGAAGAAACTTGGATCCTGGATATCACTGTCCAAAAAGCAGACAGTACAGCCCTGTGGGCCTTTGGTATTATACAGACAGGCAGGTCTCCTGTTCCTCAGGGCACGCTACGAAGGTGAAAGGTAGCAAGGCTGCATTTAGTTCCTGGCACCTCCTCTTTTCTATCCAATCTTCCTGGCTGTCTATTCCTCCACGCATGTCTGAAGGGCAAACAGAAGCTTTGATGGGAACTGGCATTTTGAAGTTTTGCTCTTGTGCTGATCTTCTGTTGAGGGTATTGAATTAAAGAGGGATGGATTGCTCTAAAGCCTACAAGGCAGTTTGCTGCAGGCTGCCAGCATTCACTCCATGCCCTGCTAGTGCTGGGAGCTGGCATTTCACAGCACTTTGCAACAATTGGATCAATGGAGTACTCAAGCGTGGAGGGTTTAATGGCTGCATTAAATTAGTACCTTTTGTTTGGTTGCTAATTGCTGGAGCTGTGCTAGCTGAGTACATTTTAAATGCACATATTCTCTTACTGAGCAAACTAAGAGTAAAATCCAGGTTTAAGTGTGAAGCAGCTCCTTCAGCAGCAGCACTGAATCTTGCTAGAAGCTTCAAAAAATTGAGCAACTTATTGAAATCAGGGCTGGGGCAGAGT